>NC_134713.1:85993329-86296359 GCF_049634645.1 Pelodiscus sinensis | reverse complement strand
TGATGCCCAGGGTCATACTTTAATCACAAGTAAATCCTTTTTCCTCCCTATATGTATTTTCACTTCCTATCGGTGTGAGAAGGACTATGTCTACACTACACTGTTCTTTTGGAAAAAGCTATGCAAATTGTGAACTGCTTTTTCCACTTCTTTTTTCAGAAGATGCTTTTCTGATATTTGGCCCATCTACACTGGGCCAAATGTGAAAAAAAAACTTTTTTGTAACATCCCTTCTTCCTCATAAAATGAGGTTTACAAGGATGCTGAAAAAGCACGTCTGCTCTTTCAAAAAAATTTCTGGACACAGCAGAGTTATGTCTGCAGTATAGACATAGCTAAGTGTGCAATAGGGCTATACATTTTTGTCTTTGTTTTCCCATTCTTTTCTTAGCTTCAGGCAATTGCATCTTTTTTATATCTGAATTGAATTTGTGATAAATGGCTAATTACAGACAAGTCATCATGAGCAACAAAGTACTGGGTACTGAGAGAAAACTGAGTCAGCCTAGAAAAACTATTTTTATGATTGTTATAATATAAAAAGCATTACAAGTGACAACAATTTTTCTCATAAAACAAACCTAAAGAAATGCAGAATTTGACCTCGGTCTCAGATATTTTTATTTAACTCAAATCATAGAGGACAACATGATTCATACTGCTGTTGAAAATATTTTCTTTTTTATGGTGCATTTTTGGTTTTGTTTTTCTACGGCTATGTGGCAGTTTGGTTTTTCCTTTCACTTTTTGAAAACTGCATATGTAAATAATATAAACAGAAAAAAAGGTTTATTAATTTGCAAGCACCAGCTGCTTTGGCTTATGAAATGTACATAAAATAAATGATTTGATTGGGAATAAATAGTTCTACTGAATAAATCTGAATTTATGGGGAAAGTCTTCAAGAATAAGAACTGACACACTCAGGGTATGTCTACACATCTATTAAAAATTTGCAGCTGGCTCATCTCAGCTGTCTTGGGCTGATGGGGCTCAGACTGAGAGGTTATTTAATTGAAGTGTAGACTTCCTAGCTTAGGCTGGGACCTCAGCTCTAGGATCCTGGCAGGGGATCGAGTCCCAGAGCTTATACTACAGACCAAGATGGAAAATCTAGAGCACCACTGAACAGCTTTGCAGCCTGAGCCACATGATCCCATGTCAGTGGCAGTGTGTAATTGCAATGTAGACATTAGGGATGTTAGCATATAGTTGAATAAATGATTAACTGTATCAGAGGGTATGTCTACACTACTAAATTAATTCGAACTAACAGACGTTAGTTCGAATTAACTTTGATAGGCGCTACACAAGCGCTCCATTAGTTCGAACTTAATTCAAACTAGTAGAGCGCTTAGTTCGAACTAGGTAAACCTCATTCTACGAGAACTAAGCCTAGTTCAAACTTACTAGTTCAAATTAAGGGGTGTGTAGCCCCTTAATTCGAACTAGTGGGAGGCTAGCCCTCCCCAGCTTGCCCTGGTGGCCACTCTGGCCACCACCAGGGAAACTCTTCTGCCCCCCCCCCCGACCCCGGAGCCCTTAAAGGGGCACAGGCTGGCTACGATGCCCATGCCAGGTGCAAGCCTGCCAGCACCCAGCCAGCAGACCCTGTACCTGACACGGCTCGAGCCAGCCACCCCATGCCCCCCAGCCCTCCCCCTCTTCCCGGGACCAGGCTGGCGGCTCCTGGGAGCTTGCCCGGGACCGCAAGAGGCGGGCACCCGCCTGGTCTAGTGCGGACATCATGGAACTCGTCCCCAACCTCCGCACTAGGCACAGGAAAGTGGCCATCTAGGGCAGGAGAGCTGCCAGCCTGGCCACCCAGGAGCAGGTGTGCATGAAAATCAAGGTGGTCCACTGAGACCCCCGACCCTGAGCCCTGAGCTTACAATGGCCGTACTGGGTCAGACTAAAGGTCCATCTAGCCCAGTAGCCTGTCTGCCGACAGCGGCCAACCCTAGGGACCCTGGAGGGGATGGACCGATGACAGTGACCAAGCCATTTGTCTCGTGCCATCCCTCTCCAGCCTTCCACAAACTTTGGGAAGGGACACCACTCCTACCCCCTGGCTAATGCCACTCCATGGACCCAACCTCCATGACTTTATTTCACTTCTCTTTAAACTCTGTTCTAGTTGTAGCCTTCACAGCCTCCTGCAGCAAGGAGTTCCACAGGTTGACTCTTTGCTTTGTGAAGAACAACTTTCTGTTACTAGTTTGAAGCCCGCTACCCATTCTTTTCCTTTGGTGTCCTCTAGTCCTTCTATTATGGGAACTAATGAAGAACTTTTCTTTATGCACCCTCTCCACCCCACTCATGCTTTTATAGACCTCTATCATATCCCCCCTCCATCTCCTCTTTTCTAAGCTGAAAAGTCCCAGTCTCTTTAGCCTCTCTTCATATGGGACCTGTTCCAAACCCCTCATCATTGTAGTTGCCCTCCCCTCTCCCAGCCTCTCTCTTCCCCTCTCCCACCTCCTTTTCCCAGTCTCCCCCAGTTTTGTTCAATAAAGAGAGATTCTATTTTTGAACACAATTGTCCTTTATTTAGTCCATCAGGAAGGGGGGCTAGGGAAGGGTAAGTGGAAGGAGGTGAGGGAGGAATGGGGTACGAGCCCCCGATGGGGAGAACTGGGCTGGCTCTGCGGGCTTCTGGGGGTGGAAGCTCTCCTGCAGCCCCCCAATTGCCCCCTCTCCCCAGATGGCAGCCTACAGCAAGTGCAGCCGGTCTGATGGCCGAGTGCTGTGATGTGCCCAGTGTGGGCACTCCGGGCAATCCAAGCCAGGACTGCTTTGCAAGCGGGGCACCCCTGAGAACTGTCTGTCCAGGGTGGGGGTCGGGTCCCTTTAAGCACAGCCCTCGGCTAGCCTGAGACAGCAGCTCCACGCTCTAAGTCCTCATCTGATGCCCTGCCGGCACTGCTTCCGGCCAGCCTTAACCCCGGTTCAGGGTCCACTTAATGTGGACATGCTAGTTCGAATTATCAAAACGCTAATTTGAACTAGTTTTTTAGTCTGGATCCGTTAGTTCAAATTAGCTTAGTTCGAATTAACTAATTTGAACTAAATTAGTTCGAATTAGCGCTGTAGTATAGACATACCCCGAGGTAGCAAGGGAAGACAGTAGAAAGCAGTGCCCGTGAGGCTCCCCACAAGCACTGGCTCTGCCTATTCCCTGCTGCTACTGATAGCCAGCTACTTGCTCCAGCTCCCTGCGCATATCAGCTCCTGTTAATCCATCTGCTCCCCACTTGCTGCCTCCTGCAGTGGAAGTGTGGGGGAAGGGCGCAAGCAGGAACCAGTGCTGAGGGGAGCCAGCTTAAAAGCTCTGCGGTGATGCCTGCCCCTCAGAAGCAGCAGTGCTGGGGAGAGGGCAGGGGAGGCTGGCGTGAACCAGTCCCTGTCTGCAGGGAGTCCAAGCTCCCCATGGACAGAGGCTGCTCTGCATCCCACAGAGCAGCCTCTGTCCCCAGAGAGCTCGGGCCCTGCAGACAGGGGCTGGTGCCACCCCGCACTGCTGCCTCTGTGTTTGAGGCAGCAGTGCAGGGCAGCAGGCAGCCAGTCCTTTAGGGGAGCTGGTTTTTAAACTTGCTCCTCTCGCGGACAAGCTTCTATCTGCCACCCTGTGCTAATGACTCTGATAGAGAGGCAGTAGAATGGGATAATGGGGGGCATCCCAGGGAGGGAGCCAAGGCACTCCTGCTGCCGGCCCTGCCCCTGGAGACTATCAAATAGTCGTATAACTGATAATATTTTATGCAGTTACACGACTATTTATTACATGATATTTAACATCCGTAGCAGACACACCATCAGGTCTGAGTCTCTCAGGGGTCTGTGACATTGCTAACACTGTGTAGAGATAACCTGATTTGTTGCTAGCAAATCACTAGGTATGGAATGTATATTGTGATCAGATGCAAGGTTTATAGTGCGGAGGATATGCCTTGAAAACTGAAAAGTGATGAGCTATTCTCATATTAATTTGAAGCTATTGCATCGTAAAATAGAGTATTATCAACTTGCCTGGATGCAGTGAAGCATTTATGCACATGGATAACTTGAAGCATGAGGTGTCCCAAGGACAAAGGGTTTAAGTGGGCTGAATTGTAAACCTCCATGGGGGGTTCTGATTCCCCACTGCATTTCATCGGTTTACATTGGTTTTATACCAGGATGGGTAACTGCTGCTTTTATGAAGTTATACTGCTGTAAATCCAGCATAATGTAATAGAGAAATAGGACTTGGAACCAGAGCTGCCACCACTGAAATTAGGTTGTCATGTTCCCATGACTGTTTTCTGCATTTTTTTTAACCAAGTGATGTTATTTGTGGATAAGTCATCTTCATAACTGGCTTGTCCTTCTGCTGCACTAACACTTGCAAATCGTAGGGTTTTATAATTTTCTGAAAACATCAAGAACAGTGAAAGCTGAGTAAAGGAAAGTGTGTTACTAAACAAATACAAACGTTTTGTTAATAAACATACACACATCTTTTTTTACTGCCTTTGGCAAGACTAAAAACTCCCTGTCTTTCATAACTAGTTTCATATTAGTGAGTTAGATTAAGATTTTGAGCTCACAGGAAACAGTTCTCTCCTCAATATGAGTAACAGACAAATTTTATCAAAATTATATAGTTCCACACTACACCATGTTGATTAAAATAACTCTTGCTGCATCAATCATTGAAATTTAAATAGGGTCAAATACATTTTTTTTATATACACACCAGACTCTCCCACACACACAGAACAGGAAGACTATTGACTCTTGCTTCCTCAAAGTTCACTATAACATTTGTTATATCTTATTACATAGGATGGGAGAGAAAGGACAGACAACTATACTAAATTTTGCCCTTGAGAAAATTAAGAAAAAAAACACGCGTTTTCACATAGAAAAAATAAAATAAATTTTGCAAAGTGGTAAACAAAAACATGCATCAGTGAATCAAATTGTTGTTGAATAAGTTAACAGCTTTATAACAAACCTGATACTTTTTAAGGTAAACGTATTAAATTCCGACATATGTGCACTTTAAATATTAAAGGTTTGAGGTATGTTGTTTGTTTTCAGCTTGAAAACTCTCCCCACTCTGTAAGAGTGAACAGAGAAGTTTTCAAATATATCCTACAAGCAGCCCAACTCAGTAACTTGAGATTTTAAATACAATTCTCACCCAGATGTTCACAAATGGAATGAAGCAACACTGAATGCAAAAAGGAAGTCCAGGCGGGGGCAGCAGATGTTTGAAACAAAGTCCCTTGCATTAAAAATGAAATACAAGGAGATATTGATGAACTATCAGAAAGAACAGTTGAAAAACAAAAACTTACCCCATGATATTTAAGTTTTTGAAGTACAAAAATTACTAAGGTAAGCTTTCTGTTCATTAACAACTCTATTGACTAGTCCAAATGCCAGAATTCCCCAGTGTTACCTCATACTTCAGTAGCAGTCTTCTGATGTTGTGAAAGAAGTGTTAGGTCTGATTCTTCTCTCTTTTTTCTAGTGTAAAATAGTTATGACTCCATCAGCTTCAGCAGTATTACCCCTGATTCTCACCATCAGTGAGCTGAAAGGCAAACCATAGTGTTCTTACTCTTATCGCTGCACTCCAAACACTTAAATCCTGACTGAGATAAATTGTTTAATCTGAAAGCGACAGGGTGTGAAACAAAATTAGAAAAAACATACTTTGAAGTGTCAGAACTTGGAATCCCCTATTCTCAACTGCCCGAGGCAAAGGTCATCAGATAAAACAAATGTGGTTTCATTGCCCTATTACAACTACAAAACAAAACAAAAGAATAACCAGAAATGATCTAGGGGAGTCTTAGCACCTGCTATTGACTGTTTTCTCATGGGATTATTTACGTGCTGCAATATTTTAAGCTTTATAGGAACACATTGAAGGGAAAAATCTGACCTGATTATTCATTTTATAATCACAAAAAATAGTTCCTTTTGCTCCACAAAGAAGAATTATCCTGAGAATTTTTATTGTAATGTAAGCCTTCAGCCAGTAACACTGGCAGCAATCCATGACTGGTCCTTGCTTTCTAGAGGTTTGCTATGGTTTACATAACTCCTGCTTGAGGCCTACCCACTAACCTGGGAACATATGTATTGCTTAGGGACGGGCTACTTAACACGCTGAACGCGGGCCACATGAGGCTCACGGCCTGTTTGCTTGCAGCCCGGGGTACAATTTGGGTTTACACAGGGCTCAACAAGCAGCCCGCAGGTGGGATCCTTTGAACATGGCCTCCATTGGAAACACGCTCCACAATGGCAAGTCAATTGTCTTCTGTTGATATAAATTTTAGTAGTTAAATTCCTGGACTGTCATTGCGCATTAAAAGTGCTGTCATATGGGTGAAAATCAGGTAAATGTTGCATTTTATTAATATCAGCAGAACTGACTTAAATGGGGCCAGCATGTAATGTAGTCTTGCCTTAATCTTTGTATTCATGCCCATCAGTGTGAAAGAAGCTATTTGCATATATTTGCATATATATTTGCATGTATATGCAACCATACTTAAGTTGTGGCCCTCAGCATGTGCTGTGACTATCATTGTGACCCCAGGGGCTTCCAAGGTTGAGCACCCCTGACTTAGGGTGTCACTGTTAGACAACTGATACCCCATGTTCAAGCACAGTGACCAAAGAGGTTTTAAACAGGAAATCTTTATTGGAGATAGGGAAATAGTGAAGAATACTTACAACAGCCCCAAGTCAGCTTCCCTGGGTTAATTCCTATGTCCCTCTGTATCCCACCCCTGCCCTGCCTTCTGGGCTCCCTGATCTGGTCCACATTCCTGGAAGCTGTTGTTTGTCCATTTCCAAGCTTGGCTCAGGTTAAGTCTCATACAGCTCTGGACCTTTCACAGCATGTCCTTCTTCCTGGGGCACCAATCCCCAACTGAGTTGTCTGGCTGTTTTTAAACCCTATCTCCAGCCCGACTATGCTTGGAGCATGTGAAGTTCTGGCCTCCTGAGTAGAGTTGCTTCTTAACTCCTTCTTGTCAGAGTGCTACTTTAATTCAGATAATATTAGTAGTTATGGCTTGATATCATTCCAATACTAAGAAATGGAATAAAAGCCTAATATATTTCCATATCCTTCGTATTACACTTATATCAAGAAACTAGTGTCACTTGTAGTTTATCAATTTGTATGGAAGAGACTAGTTTCAATGCAGTACAATACAAGTTTCAATGCATACTGTAACCACAGCTTGACTGGAATATACTTCGCCTGCCAGGGCTTCTGCAGAGATTGTATTGCATTGTATCAAACCATGAAAAGAAAGTAGAGTTTTTATTAATGTCAGCCAAAGGGATTATTTTGTATCTGCTGTTATTAATGGAATAAATTTATAAATGTACAGTTTTTGTTGTCCATGAAGTGGATAATTTGATTTAATAACAGGATAAATTTGCACGGATTTGTAAATTCAATGAGAATTACATGGAGAGATTCCCTTAGGCATTTTTTTTTAACTCTGCTGAGTGCTGTGGTGACAGAGACATTGGATGTAAGAATTTAGTCATTTCCTTGGAAGGAAATACTTAGATTTGGCACCTGAATTCTGCTATTTAATATTTACACTCAGTTACTGTCTGAATGTTTTATAATGATTCTTCTTTACATTTTTCAATCATCAGAATACCTGGCTATCTACACTACACCTATCACTATGGTGGCTGAATATGGGATTCTAATCTCTACTGTTCAAACACTTGATTCAGGAAGCAAGAAAGATATGATTGATTTGTAGCTGTAATAAGGTGATAATAGGAGTTAAAACACATAGGACAGGGTGACTGCACTGATGGTAGCGGACAGGATTAAAAGACACGGACAAAGAACAAATCAAGTAGAAATGAACATTTCTGGTATACAAAGGACGGTCTCTCTTGGAAAATGTACCTTTTTTTAAAGAAATATTTTGCCTAAGTCTCTATAAATCTGTTCCCAAAAGAGGACTTGCAGTTCTAAGGGAAGTTAGTAACTGTGGCTACGTCTACACTGGCCCCTTTTCCGGAAGGGGCATGTAAATTTCATGAGTCGTCGTAGGGAAATCCGCGGGGGATTTAAATATCCCCCGCGGTATTTAAATAAAAATGTCTGCCGCTTTTTTCCGGCTTTTAAAAAAGCCGGAAAAGAGCGTCTAGACTGGCCCAGATCCTCCGGAAAAAGCGCCCTTTTCCGGAGGCTCTTATTCCTACAGATCCTCCGGAAAAGGGGCCAGTGTAGACGTAGCCTGTGTGTTTGGCAAATAACTGCTTGTGCCAGTGTTAAGATGTACAGACTATTTTAATCATCCGCATCTGTTGATACATTGTCTAGCCAGCTTGTGAATCAATATTGTTGAGAGGATATTGTTACAGCATCTGATGTAAAATCTACTATCTGACACTATAATGGAAACATCTCGGAATGGATTTCTGCATATAATATGATTTGATGACTATTTCCCTTTGGTTAGTTCGTGAAGGGAGATTAAATCATACAGTAACCAGATCATCAGCATCCCATAAACTAAGCATCACTTTCCCTCTTTCAGGAAGTAAATGAAACTGTAAGACCTGGAAGCCCATTGTTAATTCTTTGGAATTCATTGAATGGGATAGTTGTACTGTTCAGAAGCAAAGGCTGAAGAGAGGCCTGGTGCAAATGGGCAATTAAACTAGGGCTCTAAGGCATCAATCAGAAATTCTCTTTGCCTTTCCGGTCACAGGTAAAGTTCACAGTGCCATCCCACAGCCATGTTGACTGGATTAATATCATCATAAACTATATTTAAATAGGAGCAATTGGTATACGGTTGTTTGAATTCATGAGGTCACCAATACAAAGCATAATGTTGCTGAGTATCAGTGTTGGCACAGGTTAGCAAGGGAATAAGACATTTCCAAACAAAGCTGGGAAGAGGTATTCAGTCTACAAAATGGCTTGTGATTAAGTAGTTTTATGTCCCTTCTTTCTTCCTTTCCAAAGGAAGCCTTCAGCCCGTTTATTAGCTTCCCTGGATCTTAAAGTTCACCACGGAAAATGAAGGGTAGGAAATACATTTCAACATAGGGTATATTTGTAGCCAACTCCCCCAACAATCTCTCCCAAAGGTTTGTATATCTTGAAAACATCCCTCTGGATCCAAACCTGAATTTTACAAGATGTCCCCCCAAACTTGGCAAAACAAAACCTCCAAGTCAAAGCCATTCAAATTTGAGAGCTTTTAAAATCTGGATCCATATTTTGTAATTTGAGCCAAACTCTAGTTTTGCCATCTCCTGAACTTTCAAATCTGTTTTAAAATGTTCCTTAGATCTAGTATCAGAAGAAAGCAGTTCTGATAACTGCTACTGTTTTCAGGTTGGATAGTTGGCTGTTAAATCTTTATTAAAAGCAGATTTCCAGAGTGACCCCACAAAGGGCACAATAAGGTATTGTAAATCCTACTTGGTAGGCAGTGAACAGACACAATCTAAGGATAGAGAAAGAAGGCAGATTATGTGACATCAATTCTGTTTGCCTCCTAAAACTATTCCAAAGCATTTCTTAAATTCACTTCCACTACTCGGGTAATTTAATATTGGCTTTGAACTGTTCTACTGCCTCCTGCTGAATTTACTTGAATAAAACTTTATAAAATTTTCACTGTACTTGTATTATACCAGAGTGTAGCTGTGGTGTTACAAACAGTCTGATGGAATCAGAGCTGCTTATCACACTCACACTCGGTGTATGCTAGTATGCTACTTGGAAGCATCCACACAAGGAACTACACTAGAGCATTTTAAGGTACCCAGGTTACAGGAAAAACAGTGACACAACCTCTTAGGGTATGTCTAGACTACAGGGTTTTGTCGACAGAAGTTTTGTCGACAGATACTGTCAACAAAGCTTCTGTCGACAAAGAGCGTCTAGACTACATCCAGTTCTGTTGACAAAGCAAGCCGCTTTGTCGACATAACAGTGTGGACGCAAAGGACAGTGTAGATGCAATAAAGCCTTCTATCGACAGAACTCTGTCAACAAAAGGCGTTATTCCTCATAGAATGAGGTTTACATACGTCGACAAAACTGCTGAGTTTTGTCGATGTTATGTCGACATAACTCAAAGGCAGTGTGGACGCAGGTATAGTTTTGTCAACAAAAGTCCACATTTGTCAACAAAACCCTGTAGTCTAGACACATCCTTACTGGTCACCATTGGATCCAAGGGTGATAGTGATTTGGAACAAATTGATAAAATAAACAGTAACAAGTCACCGGGACCAGATGGCATGCACACAAGAACTCAAATGTGAAATTGCAGAACTATCAGCTGTGGTTCTAACCTATCCTTCTGTACCTAATGACTGGAAGAGGGAAGGTTCTTTCATGGATTGATAAGTGGTTAAAAGACAGGAAATAAAGGATAGGAATAAATGGTCAGTTTTCAGAATCGAGAGAGGTAACTAGTGGTGTCCCCCAAGGGTCCATACCGGGATCAATCCTATTCAGCCTATTTATAAATGATCTGGAGAAAGGGGTAAACAGTGAAATGGCAACATTTTCAGATGACACTCAACTGCTCAAGATAGTTAAGACCAAAGCAGACTGTGAAGAACTTCAAAAAGATCCCACAATATTATGTGTTTGGGCAACAAAATGGCAAATGAAATATAATATTGATAAATGTAAAGTAATGCACATTGGAAAAAATAATCCCAACTACATATAAAATATGATGGGGACTAATTTAGCTATAACTACTCAAGAGAGAGATCTGTGAACAGTTCTCTGAAAACATCCATTCAATGTGCAGCGGCAGTCAAAAAAACTATGTTTGGAATCATTAAAAAAGGAATAGGGAATAAAACAGAGAATATCTTATTGCCTCTATATAAATCCGTGGTACACACATATCTTGACTAATGTGTATAGATGTGGCTGCCTCATCTCAAAACATATATTGTTTGCTTGCAAACAGGAGCAGCAAACTGGGAGTTTTGAGAGGGAGTTCTCCAGGTAAAGGAGAAGTAAATACGGGACCCTTGAGGTAAGTGGCTGTCTGTAGTGTGTGTTTGTGTGTGTGTGGGGGGGGGGGGAGGTGTTACTTGCTGTGTGCTGAGCTTGTGTTTGTCTGTTTGGTTTGTTTGCACAGTCCTTTTTTTTTTTTTTTTGACCAAAACTATTCCAACAAACCAAATTCTGCATCATTAGGATAAAGGCATGAAATGGCTACTCCAAGAAGTATGACAATGACACTATCAGGCATCATATTAAATTGGAAGCAGATACACATTTCTATGGCCTCAAGAAATAGCCACAATATGAACAAGTGCTTCACAGTCATCACCAAGCAAAATCTTACACTCCATTCTCCCATTGTAAAGTAGGTGCAGCTTCCATTAAAGGCAATGGAAATTACATTCCTGAATGAGAAAATAGACCCCTCCCCCCACACTTTGTATGTTTTGTTGTTTTACTTTGAACATCTCTCACTCTTAGAGTCTTCTACAGCAAACGTTAACATAATTTCCTCCCTTCATGTCCCGTGCCCCACCAGAAAGAGACAATGTGATGAGAGGGGAAAGAACTAAAAATATTTAAAATTTTTCAACCATTCTGTTAGACAAGCTAGACTTCCTTTTCTATATGCTTATTGAATTTATTCCTTTCCTTTTTAGTGTGTGTTTATTTAATGATTATTAATTGTATAAAGTGTTTATTCGAAAGGCACAAGACCAAAAGGCAAGGAAAGGAATAAATTCAATAAGCATATAGAAAAGGAAATCTAGCTGAAACCTTTCCTTTTTAGTGTGTGCTGCTAATATAAGAAGAAAGCTAGTGAAATACTATATTAGCTCCCTTGTTCTTTGCGCTAAATGCTCATGTTCTGTTTGGCCAGACTTCACTACCAGAAACCAAGCTTAGTGAGAAGATCTGTTTTGCTTTCTTTCCCCGACTTTGGCTTTTGCAAGTTGTATTTACAGAAACAGAGCATCTGTCACATTAATTAGACTCCCTTCATAAGAGGAAAGTTTAGGAAATCTTTGCTATGTTATTTAAATTCAAGTAGAAACTGATTTCTCCATTTAATTGATATTTCTTTTTTTTTAATTATCTTCATGAAAATTTAGCAGTAAAATACAAAAACCAACACACACAGATGATTTCCTGAATTATTCTAGCCTTGGTTTAAATCCATAATGAAGTGATCCTTGCATGCATGCAATCATAGGATACAAAAATGTCAATTAATTAAACAATTTTCTGTGAATAAATCCTGCAAACACCAAATGCCACCGTTCAGCCTTTTATAATGTCTCTGCTGTCACCTGAACATCTCTGAACCCATATATATTCTCCAGCCCAAGGAAAGTGGTCAATACTTCAAACGAGGTGTGGCCCAAATTCAATCGAAAATTGCAACAGGGAGAGATCATTTTCATAGCAACCACCATTGAAGGAGGGCTAGTGGGAAGAAGACCAGTATAGACTCTTCCAGATCTCATGGCTCCTTTTCTCAACATGAACAAATAAACTTTCTCTGCCAATTAACTGACACTTTCTATTGTGCTAGAAAATAATGGAACAATTCAGAAATCACAGTGAGTGATACCTAAAAGTTAATCTTCTGGTTTTGGAAAGTGGAGACATATTTGCTCAGTTTGAAAATATCAAGAGCTTGCCTAGATATTTCTAATATATAATAGAAAAGTCATGTCTCACCTTGGCTTTTACTATTTCTGTTTCACGAGGGAGTGTTTCTGGTATCATTTTACTATGTGTATCTTGGGACGAAATGCAACCTTGTACTTTCCTATCCTCAATCATATGTACCTGTCTGTCTTTTTCCATTACATTGCTGACAGCCAAAATCATAGTTTCAGTGTATTTGCTTCCCAAGATATTTAATTTTTGCTCAGGGCCACATAAAATTTAATTCTTTGTCTCAGACATTGAAGCAGATACATGGGCGTAGAAACTGACTTAGCTCCATTGATGTCAATTACACCAGTGGAGGATCTGGCCCCCTTTGTTTTACAGGCAGTTCCAAGTCTTTGAAATGTCAGTCATCCTGGTCCATATTTGAAAACAAAACAAACCAAACAAACAAAACCTTTTGCTTCCTTGACCACTGAACACCTAGTTTCACTATAAAAAAAATCAAAAGATGCCTCTAAGGAAAGTCACTTTCAAACATCTATACAGTGCACGTAGAACTAGGTAGTTGAACTGTTGTTCAAAGTGTCTGTAGGCTGGTGCAAGGTTATTTTCCTTAGCTGAATGCCTCCTTGTAAGGATCTTTCATTTGAGTTTTTGGCTACCATTTTAAGCCACCAAACTAGTCACATAATGGAGGAATTGTAGTCATCTATTCTTATGAATTACCACTATTAGTGCCATAGGTGAGCCCCAAAAGCATGAGAATCAATCATAGAATCAAAGGGTTGGAAGAGACCTCACGAGATCACTGAGTCCAATTCCCTGCTAAAAGCAGGACCAATCCCAACTAAATCATCCTGACCAGGGCTTTGTCAAGCTGGGATTTAAAAACCTCTAGGTATGGAGATTCCACCACCTCCCTAGGTAACCCATTCCAGTACTTCACCTCCCTCCTAGTGAAATAGTTTTTCCTAATATCCAACCTAGACCTCCCACACTGCAACTTGAGACCATTGCTCCTCATTCTGTCATCTGTCACCACTGAGAAGAGCCTCTCTCCATCCTCTTTGGAACCGCCCTTCAGGTGGTTAAAGGCTGCTATCAAATCCCGCACTCCCCTTCTCTTCTGTAGACTAAATAAGCCCAAATCCCTCAGTTTTTCATCATAAGTCATGTGCTCCAGCCCCCTAATCATTTTTGTTTTCCTCCGCAGGATTCTCTTTGATGTGTCCACATCCTTTCCTTTCTGTAATTGGTGGGGGGAGGGGGTAGAATTGGAATCAGTATTCCAGATGTGGCCTTGTGAATGCTGAATATATGGGAATAATCACTTCTCTAGATCTGCTGTCAATGCTTGTACTAATGCACCTTAAGATGCCATTAGCCTTCTTTGACTACAAAGGCACACTGTTGACTCAGTTTCTGACATGCGTCTAGGACCCTGTTGATAGCTGGACCTTATATGGTCAGCCATATTATTAGTCTATCAAATGAGTTTAATCGCACAATATACAATGGGATTCTTTTTTCCAGTATCTTTTTTCTTGAGGAAGGACTTCTACTAGGACAATCCAAGGGACAGAAAACTTTCTTTATAAGAAGAGATTATAAGAACTTGGCTTGTTTAGCCTAACCAACAGAAGTCTGAGGAGAGATATGAATGCTCTGTAGGAATACATTAGAGGGATATACACCAGGGAGGGTGAGGAGTTATTTAAATAAAACACCAGTGCAGACATAAGAACAAATGGATATAAACTGGCCATCAGCAAATTTAGGTTTGAAATTAGGCAAAGGTGTCTGATCACAATAGGTATGAACTTCTAGTACAGCTTTCCAAGAGGGGCAGTCAGGGGCAAAACAAAACAAAAACAAAAACAATTGGTATCAAGAATGAGCTTGATAAAGTTATGGTATGGATGCTGTGACTGGACTGCATACAATGGCATATGGTTTATCAGCAATTGCCAGGCGAAGAAATCTCCAGTGGCTTGTGATGGGACAGTAGAGGTGAAGGTGTCTGAGTGATTACATAGATTTATTCTTCAGATGTCTGATTGGTGAGACTTACCACATGCTCAGGTTCTGATTGCCATATTTTGAATCAAGAAGGAATTTACCTTGGGTCAGATTGTCAGAGACCCTTGTAGGGGTTATCTTCCTCTGCAGAACAGAGCATGAGAAACTTGCAAGTTTATACTAGTGTTAATGCTGAATTCTCGGTAATGTCAAGTCTTTAAACCATGATCTGAGGACTTCAAAAAACAGGACTATGTAGCACTTTAAAGACTAACAAGATGGTTTATTAGGTGATGAGCTTTCGTGGGCCAGACCACTTCCTCAGATCAAATAGTGGAAGAAAATTGGCATGACCAGATATACCAAAGGGTACAATAAAAAAATGAACACATATGAAAAGGACAAATCAAATTTCAGAACAGAAGGGGAATGAGGGGGGGAGGTAAACGTCTTTGAGCTAATGATATTAGAGGTGATAATTGGGAACGCTATCATTGTAATGGGTAAGGTAATTAGTGTCTTTGTTATGACCTAGTGTAGGGATAACATATTAATGTATTAAAAATGTGATTCCCCCAAATGGAAGTGACTCCCCATAATTTGTTCCCCACAACTTAAAGTGTTTAGATTTATTAGGATTCTTCTTATTATTATTATTATTTGTTAAGATTGTTAAATGTTTAGATTTATGATTATTATTGCCCCTTTAGAATATAATATATTAGGTCATGTAACTTAAAACTGTTAAGAATATAATCCTAACTGTTAAGAATATAATCCTATGTAGCCAGAAACAGACCCCCCCCCTCCCCCCCCCCCCCCCCCCCCCCGTGCTCCAGGGCATGCTCAAGCTTGTGCAAGGGGCTGCTTGAAATTGACATTGCAGAGATACATTGTAAGGATGCATTGTCAAGCCACCAACTCTGCTATGGGAGCCAAGCCCTGTAATTAATTAAGGGCATTGTTACATAATTCATGCCTGTTCTCTTTAAAACATTGTAACTTTACTCAGCACTCAGAGAATCTTTTAAGCAATACCACCCAGAAACTTTTGTAACTACAACTTTTATTATTATACAAAATACTGTATAAATGTATGAGAGAGTGCTTGGACAATGAGTGAATGGTTCTGAGAGGTGCCAGCCTGAGAATACAGCAACAAAGGGCTGAAGAAGGCATCAGGTGCCAGTGCAACCAAAAGGTGTCAAGTGGAGAAAACCAAGTACTGGAGGTTCACCCGATGAGATCACTGACGAGCACCTGGCAGCCACCCTGGAGACATCAGCATGATGCAGCAATTTCCATAGACTGGCATAGGAACAAATTCCTATAAGAACTGGACTAAAAAACTATGGAATCGGAGTCCAAGGTTCTGCTGCCAGCCTACCAGGAGCTTCAGATGCGCATCTGATCAGGACTTCGCTCCCCACTACCATCACTTGTGTACAGAGTACCTGGCCAGTATTCTGTCACAAGCAACTTCCAGGCTGGTAACTATACACAGAACTTGAATGAATGGATGTATGAATAAATGGTTTTATATATATATATCTATCTATATATATATCTATATCTATATATAAAAGTGTATAAGGGTTAAGTAGTGTTAGGAATAAGTAGTTAAACAACGTTGTTTGCTTCTATCTTTTCTTTATTTTTTTTATTATCTTTACAATAAATGTGGCTTTTTGCCTTATCCCCGTCATAAGATCCTGCTTGCTTTTATTTGGTACAACACTAGGAGTAAAGTGTCAAATGTAAGCATTTTTTTGATTGTATCTTTTGGTATATATGGTCATGCCAATTTTCTTCCACTATTTGATCTGAAGAAGTGGGTCTGGCCCACGAAAGCTCATCACCTAATAAACCATCTTGTTAGTCTTTAAAGTACTACATAGGCCTGTTTTTTGTTTCAGCTAGACCAGACTAACAGGGCTACATTTCTATCACTGAGGACTTCAGTAACTCATCCAGAGGTTAAAGAACTTCTTTTGGAGAGAGTGGATGAGGTTCAGTAGCCTGCAATGTGCAGGAGGTTGGACTAAATGGCCACAAACGTCTTTTCTAACCTTAAAAGTCTAGGAGTCTAAAACTTCACGAAATTGGAGACACAAGCAAATGAAAGGTAGAGGATGGGGATACAATATATAAGCAGAATTGGCCCAGGTTTGTTAGTCATGTGGATTGTATTTATTTTGGTTTTCCACTGAGGCTAGTGGTGGGAAGGAAGGAATAGGAAAATGATGAAAGGAAAGAGGAAAAATCATAGGATGGGATTTGAAGGCAGCATGGCACCAGTGAGACTTAAAGAGGGATTCAAAAGAGGATTAGGTGGTAGCTATTAGGGTTTGGAGATTTTCTCTTGCAGAAGGGGCAGCATAGAAGACAGGGGGGTATTTAAGGGAGAAGCTGACTGGTGAATGGTAAGGCTCAGAATGCTGGTGGCATGAAAGTGATAGTCAATATCACAGTAAGTTACTCGGGCTTCCAGGCAGGATAAAGCTAAGTGATGAAGGGCCTTAACAAAGGATAAGAAGTTTTCATTTGTTTTTCCTTTATAAATCCATCCCTATTTTAAAAACCCCAACCCAATCCCAGAATACCTTTCTTGACCATTTCAGGGGGTCACACAAGTGTTTTGTCTTCTCTGGGCATCCAACTGGGATTGTACCCTTTCCAGAACTGTTAGCTTATATAGCTTATGCTAATTTACTCATAGGATAGGACTCCATGTCTACAAAAACTGCTGAGATACAAAATCTAGGTCCAGTTCTGCAAACCATCACTCACCTAATTAGTCCTTGCTCTGTCTAGAAAAATCCCATTGGTGCAAAAACTCTAATCTCATTTCACAAATAGCTGGGTTGTTTTTTTTTTTGTTTGTTTTGTTTTTTTTGTTTTTTTGCCAGCTCTCCAGACTGAAAATCAAGGATGGACCTGTGGCTAATTCAGAATGTTTGATTTTTGGATCTTTGAAAGATTTTTCTTGTGACAAAGCAAGTCACTTAACCTGTCTATGCCTATGTTTTCCCCAGCTGTAACATGAATGTTGAGAGGCAAAGATCACTGATATTTCTAATGACTTTTGAGATCCTGAGATGCAAAGTTCTATAGATGGGGAGTGGATTATGACACATTGTTAGGTATTTGCAGCAGTCATTTTCAGAAAGCAGAGGTGTTTGCTTATGATGAAAAGCTACTGCACCTGAGAGAAATGCCCAGCTGGAGAAAAGCAAGAAGGGTACCTGTTTCCTTCATCTCTAAAAGCTTTTTGCACTCTGCTGTTTGCCACAGCTGCTGTGTCATTTTGTTTTTAAAACACATTTCTTTGGCAGTAACCTGAACATTAATTTTAACTTGTGTTCATGGTCTATAAGAGTTCCTTTATATCTTCTTTCACCATATTTCCTCATTTTTAACAAAATGAAAGCACAAAACACATTCATGCTAGAGTCATATTTCGCATTTCCACTACCACTATTAATGTCTGTGTTGGCAGAAGGAGGGATAACGGCAAAGGTGACATTGAACTCCTTGGGAATGGAGGAATGGTTCTGAAATGGAAACAACTTCAGCTAATCATGCTGCAGCATAGAGGTTCCATTCCCAAGAAAGCTATGATCCTGTCCCCACTCTGGGTGAATTTAGGAGGTCACATGATCATGAGGTAGGTCAGAGGACTTCCTGAATAGTGGGTTGAAAAAACAACTTCAGGTACTCTCTCCATGGAAGTAAGAATGTGTGTATATATAGAAAATTGGTTTATTTGTATTAAAGTGTTTAAATTCAGAGATTCAGGACTTGTTTTTCCACAGGTGGTTAGATTTGGATTGTATCCTCTACTCCACCTTAGCTGAATAACAGCTATACAGAGAGAGGTCAAGGGAAGAATACAATGGCTGAAGTAAGAAAAGAATCTATACTTCAAATTAACCTAACCATACTTCTGCTACTTTTCATATGGGAATGATTTCCAAAATCAGAATGCATCTTATACATTACCAGGAGTATGAGGAGTCCCTATATTATTAATTAGTGAAAAATATTAGTGCAATGGAAATTAATGTATTGTATACTCAGCAGCAGTACAGAATTTTTGAATAGAGACGTGTGGGTAACTAATTCATTCAATTCAATGGGAGCTCCAAAAAACAAAACATTGCTTTGGGCTCAGGTCAAAATGAATCTAACATTTTAAAACTTTTTGGTGAATTGAAGAGGCTGTCTTAGGATGAGTATTGAAAGCTGGTCTTTTGCATCTGAAGTGAATGCTACAATCACTGGGCTAAAGATGCACTACCAGTAGCATCTCCTCTCTTTCTCTGGCCATTCTGTCACTGGCTGAAACTATTAAAGTCAAATTAATAAATAGTTTTGGATTGGCCAAAAGTTCATTTTTTCTTCAAATAAACTATTCATTCAAAACTCTTTACCCACCACTATTTTACATACTGACAAAACCAGCTTTGTAGGAACATATGACTTAGGCAGTTGTTTTCCAAGGGAGAGGAAGCTGGCCTGAATTAAGTGGGGAACTCTACTGTGAAAAAAGTCACCTATCTGATGACTAAACTAAATGATTAGTTGCTGACAAGCTGTGATCAACAGTAGTTCCTTACGTCTTTCTCCATTTAAGTAAGGTGGAGAGCAGTTTGGCTGCTAGAGTAGCCAGAGCCACCTGTTTTTGGTATGCACTGTGGAAAGTATACGAGATGTATGATGGAGCAAAGTTTCTGCCACATTTTCTGCAAAAGATATTGAAAACACTCTGAGCCTATTTACTTCTAAAACCAAACAATCTTTAACCCGAGTGGAAGAAGACAGAAAGAGGGAGAGAAAAAAACACCGTTGACCCCTTTTGTCCAAGATGGATTTATTCACACTGTGTAGCTTGGGCCTACATCCCACTGCAGTTGCTTCAGGACATACAGGTTGGGTAGGAATGACTGGGAAATGCAAAGGACACAGGAGATCAGATGAAGTTGCCAACCCTCTCCTCCCCCATCCCCCCAAAACCCCCAAACCTCTAATAAAAGGTGATCACCATTGCCCTTTTCCTTAAAACAACTCTGTGAACCAAGCCAGGGCACATGTACAGGATGAAGTAAATCTATTCATTTGTAAGCTCAACAGGAGCTAACTGTTAACCCTCAATAAAATGACTTTAAGATTTAATTTTCTTCCTAGATTGTTCTCCACAGGGAAACATTTTTATACTCTAGGGTTTTCACTAGAACTGGCTGGAAAATGAAAATACCTTCCAGCAATTTTTTTCCACTTCTTTGAAGAATTTTTCCATCATGAACCAGAACAAAATGTCACCAATATGATATTTTTCCTGGGAAGGGATTTTATTCAAACCCTTTTTTATGACCATAGAAATAGAATTGTGTAGCATTCCAGCTGCCCACCACTTGAGAAACTGAAAAAAACTTCCAGTCAAAGGGCCTGTTTTTCTGGCTTCTGAGCTCATCTACAAAATCAGGCCCCCACTCATGATCCAGGCAGCCAAATTTGTGAATCATTCTGGGGCTTAGGCAGGAGTCAGGCATCTGGATGCCTATCATTAGAGAGCAGTTCAACCACTTCCTAGAATGAGGCTGCTGTGTGCAGGCCCAGAGGCAAAAACGTAGGTGCTCCAGTACATTTAGGCACCAACGAGGTTAGGCATCAGCCAAGCAAGTTTTGTGGATCAGAGTGGTGCCTAAAACCAGAACTTAGGTACATAGCAACTTTCATGGACCGGCCTTTCTTTTCCCGAACCTGTATCTGGATTAGTATTTGCATCCAAATGTTAAGGATCTGACACCTTTCTCGTATTATTCTAAAACGAAAAACTGTTAAAAACAAGGTACATATTTCTTGTCATTTAACCTCAACTAACAACACATTATTAAGAAAACCAAAGCATTTGAAAGGAAATGAAAAGTTGAGACCATTATAAATGACATGGTGTTACGTACCAAATGGGCACAGTTCTGTCTATTTATTTTGACCCCTAAATTAGTTTTAGTGTAAGTGGTGTGTGGTGGGGGATGGTTGCTTGTTTTTTTTATTTTCTTTGTTATGCTTTTAAAAAGCACACAGGATCTTTTTCAGGAACAAAAGGCAATATATGCTGAGTTTTTTACAAATATAGCATAGAAATCAGCATATACATTCACACACATGGGTTCTGCGGATGACCTTATAGTTACTAGTCTGTCATAGATCAAGTCAATCAAGTGGTCAGTTAGAATGAACATGAATGAGGAGCCTTGTTCTGTCAGTTATGACTCGATGCTCTGAGATATTGCAGGACTGAATCCAAAGCTTCATGGCTACACACCCACTTCGGCTTTGCTCCCGGTGCCCCTGGTCTGCTGGGGACCATCTCCAGCAGACCAGGGACACCGGGAGCAAAGCCGGGGAGATGGAGGGGCGCTGGGGCGCTGCCGGTTGGCCTGTTAAGGGGGGGTAGTCTTATACGGCGAGTATAAGATGAAAACCTATCTTTTAACTAGAAAATTAGGGGGTCGTCTTATACGCCCAGTCGCCTTATACGCCGGAAAATATGGTAAATGCACTGGATGTGTCCCGTTCATAGCTTTTGATGTGAAAAATGCACATGTCAATGGTAGGGAAAACCGTCTTTGTACTGCATTACCCAATTAAGGTCTTGATTCAAACCCAGGGTAACAGTGTCAAATTTGTAGATGAATTCCAATTCTGCAGTCTCTCTCTAATTGGGTGGCAAAATTCCTTTGTAGAAGAATGGCTACTTTTAAATACATGACTGAGTGACCAGGATTACTTAGGTTAAGAGATAGAATTCTGATGAAATGTGCATTTTTATATATTTCATAAAAATATGCACATGCTAATTATAGGACAGATTCTGGTACACCTTCTTGCATTGAGTAGCATATTACTTACTACATATCACAGTCAATGTGATGGTATTTTTCATTATGGGTACATCTATACTACAGGGTTTTGTTGACAGAAGTTTTGTCGACAGATACTGTTGACAAAACTTCTGTTGACAAAGAGTGTCTATACTACATCCAGTTCTGTCGACAAAGCAAGCCGCTTTGTCGACATAACAGTGTGGACGCAAAGGACTGTAGATGCAATAATGCCTTCTATCGACAGAACTCTGTCAACAAAAGGCGTTATTCCTCGTAGAATGAGGTTTACATACCTCGACAAAACTGCTGAGTTTTGTCGACGTTATGTCGACATAACTCAAAGGCAGTGTGGACGCAGGTATAGTTTTGTCGACAGAACCCTGTAGTCTAGACACACCCTATGAGTAATGGTCTCAGAATGTAGCCTTCTATGTGCTGTGCAATATTTATTAGGCCCTTAACTATTAAATCCTTTGCTTTGAAAGCTGTGGATATGTAAATAATTTAGGCCCTACTTCAGGAACACATTTCTAATCATAAAGTATGTACATAAAGTTAAGTATAGTTTGGAATTACCTTAAATGTGCATCTTTTGAATTGGGCTTTAGTAGTAACTATTTCATCATCAAATAAAAATGTCAATTAGATTTGAAAAACAAGCATTTTTGTTTTGGAAATTTCAGTTAAAATACTCTTTTGTGCATGTAAATAAAGAGATTTTGAAAAATAATAAAGGGGTCAGATGAGTCATCTGAGTATTACATTGAGGGGTGAGAGGTTCTTGCCAAGCTAATAACAGCTTAACCAGGCCTCAGTTCAGCAAAGCGCTTAATTAGCTGCTTAACACTCTTAAGCACTTTTGAAGTCAATGACATTGCTGAAATTCTTAAAGTTAAGCACATGTATAAGTACTTTGCTGGATGAGGGACTAAATAGTTTCACATGATTAACTCTGTTTTAAAATGTGTTAATTTTAGTTGTTTGTAATTCAACCACCGTAGCACCAAGCCCCCCTTAAACAGATTTCCTGTTTTCCCCTATGCTTCTGAGCTATATTAGTGGAAAAAATTACAGTATCTGTTATAATTTTTATTTTGTTTGACAGGTTAGGTCAACAGACAGCAAGCTTTATAGCTGCTGCTGATAAACCTGAAGTGTGAAAACACTGTCTCCAAAACATCAAGGGAAGAAAATTACCATTCTGACATTTAATACATAGGCACCTGTATTTACTTCATATCAGTTTAACTGTGAATTAGAGGAAGGCTCAATGCCATGGATCAGAGAGTCTCTGCAGTGACAGTACCTCTCTTTACAAGTTGGAATACAACTGCTGCTGTTGCTAAAGCGAGTTAGATAATTACAAAGTGGTGCTGGATCAGGTGAATATATGAACACATTCTAATGAACAGGATTCTTCATTGGCAATTGTTAGAGGGGATTAGGGATAGTGAGAGAATGCCCACCCACCACATGCAACAACACAGCAGAATAAAAAACCTAGGAACAAACCTGAACAGTCTTATCAATATAGCCTTTATTCTATTTCCTATGTAACTTAACAGCAATTAACGGAGAGATTTGGGGGGAAAAGTGTGAGGACCCGGTGGCACAAAACTATGTTATGCTTGTTTGTAACCCCTGCTAATTTCAAATTTGACTTAGATCACTTAGGTGAAATGTATTTATCAAACTAAGTGCTGACATAGGTTTATTCAGACTAGAAATAACACACAGCAAAATCTCAGCACTGGTCTAGGAGCCAATGATGTGCTGACACTTCTTGAGTGGAAGTGATTGCAAAGGACATGCCGTAAAATAGCTGTGGTTCTGCTGAGTGATCTGGTTATCCATTGTCATGAGCCGGTATTGCTGCTGGTGTTACTGAGCAATACATGCTTCTCCCCATTTAACCTGCCAGAAGCTGTAACCTCCACATTCACCCTCTTTCCTGCACCATTCAGCTTCCAAGCACAGGCCCAAGATCAGAAATCAAGGCTGAGATTCCTGTTCAGAAGTATGTAATACATACATGTCTGTGGAGATGGCTCTGAGATTGATCTTTTACTGGCAAAAACCAGTTTAAGTAATTAGTACTAGGGTAATGAATGACAAGTCGATATAAATATATTTAATTATGTGCAGCAGAGGTGACATTGGCCAGCAGCAGATCTTACCCTTCATATTTACAAAGTATTTAATCTTTCAGGGATCCTAACCAGATAACAAAGATGTGACACTGAACTTGCTACAACCCTTCAAACAAGTCAAATAATATCTAAATCATTAATATTTCGGCTAATGAGAATGGCACATTAAAAATAATAGCACATATATTTTAAATTAGCTCAAACAGCTCCCTGCTCTGCAGTTATGGGGATGGTAAAATAAGATCTTAAGTGCAAGGACAGACAAGTTTGCCCCTTCAATATTGCCCGATGGCAAAGCTATCTGACAGCCCTCATTTCCAGAGCTTCAATCACAAACTGACTGACTTTGTGCGTGACCCTGTCTCCAGGACACTTATTGCAAGACATTTTTCACTTTCCTTTCTCCAAAGAAAACGTAGTCCTGACTAACTAAGAAATCCATAAAAGATAAAACAGGTCCGTTACTACTAACATTTGAGATAGCCAGATAGCAATCAAATCAAGATTGAGATTTCAATATGGTAGGTCGGACTTCTAGTTTGTACATTAACAGCACCTAAACCTACAATATGAATATTTTTTGCTTTTTTTATTTAAAGGGGAAAGTAATTTACTATTCAAAAATGCTATAAATAAGTATGAAAACTTTAAAAGAGAAGTATATATATCTTCAATATGGAATGGTAGAAATTCCCAGATGCCTCAATCTTCCATGAATATTTATATAGTGAAAATGTATTTTAATGCTTAGAGCATCCATAGAACAAAAATATCCCTGTGCACCAGTTTTGTGATTAGACAAATCAGAAATATCAATGCACTAGAATACAATTTGTAGTTTTACAAATTAGACTCTATAAGCCTTCTATTTAGCAACTGGGTTTGGGTTTTGCGTGTGTGTCTTGTAGTTGGTTTTTAACTGTCTGCTTAAATGAAAGACTTTTTTTTTGAGGAGGCAGAAATCAACAATATTTGTTTTTCTGACCATTGTAATTACTTGCACTCAAGACAGCTTTACTAACATTTTCACTTATGTTATGTGGAGAAGCTTACTTTGGCTGATCCTTTTATTGCTCCAAGTGTTACTTTTTGTACTTTAGAGTAAAGAGAAACTTAGTTTAATGGGAGTTTGACAGATTTCCCCCCAAGCGACAAACTAAAATTGATCAAATGTACATTAGAGCTTTTAGCTCTGAATCATACAGTATCCTGTAGGGAATGCAGCTTGAATATGCTATGATTTATGAAAAAAACAACAGTGAATTTATAGCCAGATCATTCATACTAAACCTCTAGTTATCTGGCTGATTTAATTCTATAGCTTTATAAGGGGAGCTTAGAGTACCTATAAAAGCTTCAGATTGGTGCCTTGTAAGTACTTGTTAGCACTGCAGAGTCAAGCTCAGAGATGCTAATGGTCCAAGTAGTCAAGAGGCACCAATCTGACAGCATTAGAGGGGTCCTGAACAACTCATATAAAATGATTTTATTAAACTTAAAATAGTACCAATTTTAAAGAAAGCAACATTTTTTTCAATAAAGTAGAAGAACTGAGCTAGCATTATATCTTTGTCAGTGCTTAACAAATACAACAGTTTTTAATGTCTAAAACTGCAGGGAAAAAAATACAGGACTATGTAGCACTTTAAAGACTAACAAGATGGTTTATTAGATGATGAGCTTTTGTGGGCCAGACCCACTTCCTCAGATCAAATAGTGGAAGAAAATAGTCACAACCATATACACCAAAGGATACAATTAAAAAAATGAACACATATGAAAAGGACAAATCACATTTCAGAACAGAGGGGGGATGCGGGGGGGGGGGGGGGGTGGAAGGTGAATGCCTGTGAGTTAATGATATTAGAGGTGGGGAAGGGGAGATGTCTGTAAGTTAATGGTATTAGAGGTGATAATTTGGGAAGCTATCTTTGTAATGGGTAAGGTAGTTGGGGTCTTTGTTCAGCCCCCTGCGGAGAGTGTCAAATTTTAGCATGAATGCCAGTTCAGAGGATTCCCTTTCAAGTGCAGATTTGAAAGTCTTCTGAAGTAGGATGCATGTGATTAAGTCATTGAGACAGTGTCTTTTCTGGTTGAAATGTCAAGTAACTGTTTTTTCTTTGTGATCCTGTCTAATGTCTGTTTTGTGGGCATTGATTCTTTGGCGAAGTGTCTGAGACGTTTGTCCAATGTACATAGCAGACGGACACTTTCGGCACATGATAGCATAGATTATATTTCTGGATGTGCAGGAATATGTATTCTTGATCTTATAACTCACTTGGTTAGGCCCAGTAATGGTGTCCACAGAGTGAATATGCGGACAAAGCTGGCAACAGGGTTTGTTGCAAGGGAAAGTACCAGGGTTGGTATTAGTGTGGTATGTCCTGTGGTTGTTGGTAAGAATCATCTTGAGGTTAGGTGGTTGTCTATAGGAGACTATGGGTCTGTCTCCCAGAGCTTCTTGGAGTTTAGTATCCTGTTCCAGTATAGGCTGTAATTTATTGATAATGTGTTGGACAGGTTTAAGTTGGGAGTTGTAGGTGATGACAAGTGGTGTTCTATTGTTGGTTTTCTTGGGTCTGTCTTGTAGTAGATGGTTTCTAGGTATTCGTTTGGCTCTTTCAATTTGCTTTTTTATTTCTCCGGGTGGGTAGTTGAGGTTTATAAATGCTTGGTAGAGATCCTGAAGTTTCTGGTCTCTGTCAGTGGGATTAGAGCAGATGCGGTTGTATTGAAGGGCTTGGCTATAGATGATGGATCGTATGGTGTGTGCTGGATGGGAGCTGGAAGCATGTAGGTAACTGTATGAGTCAGTGGGCTTTCTGTAGAGGGTGGTGTCTAATTTTCCATTGTTGATTTGTACTGTGTTGTCCAGGAAATGGATCTCTCGTGTGGAATGGTCCAGGCTGAGGTTAATGGTGGGGTGTAGGTTGTTGAAATCTCTGTGGAATGTCTCCAGTGTTTCTTGGCCATGCGTCCAGATCATAAAGATGTCATCGATGTAGCGTAAGTAGAGAAGGGGTGAAAGGGGACGGGAGTTGAGGAAATGTTGTTCTAGGTCAGCCATAAAGATATTAGCATACTGTGGGGCCATGCGTATACCCATGGCTGTGCCGCTGATCTGGAGGTATAAGTTGTTCTCAAACTGGAAATAATTGTGGGTGAGAACAAAGTTACATAGGTCTGCTATCAGGTTGGCAGTGGTGTCCTCTGGGATAGTGTTTCTAATAGCTTGTAATCCATCTTCATGTGGGATGTTGGTGTATAGTGCTTCTAAAACTGCAGGGCTTGCTTCTCTCATCACTTAGGGCAGATCTACACTACAGACGTTCATTGCCACAGCTGCACCACTGCTGCTGCACCACAGTAGCACAGACCTGCTGAAGGGGATGAGGGGTGGTAAAGGAGGCAGTTGCTCAGGGGCTCAGGTGATTTGAGGCTCCAGTTGCTGTCAGCAGAATAGGGCTAAGGCAGACATCTTGCCTACCCATGCTTTATGCGGCTCGTGGAAGTGGCCAGCACACCCCTGTGGCATGTGTGTCTGGCTTTGGATGTTGTCGCCACCTTGAGTGCCGACTCTGCAGCTCCTGCTGCTGAGAACTGAGGCCAGTGGAAGCTGTGGGGGCAGTTCCTAGGAGCAGATGTGCCCAGAGACTCCCAACACCCTGTCTAGGAGCTGGTGCCAGAAGTGTGTGCCAGTTACTTTTGGGAGTCTTCCAAGGTAAGCACTGCACCCCAATCTCCTACCCCAGCTCATAGCCCATACCCCTCACTCCCCCCTGTAACTCAAACCCCAGCCCTAGCACAGAGCCAGAACCCCTCATTTCCTATGAGGCACAAACTCCTTCTCAGAGCCTGCTCTCCCTCCTGCACTCCAACCCCTGTGCCCCAGCCTAGGGCCTGCAACCAAACTCCCTCCCACACTTCAGGGAAGACTACAGCCTCCGTGGGCCCCTGGGCAAAGTGAGGAGGGCAGTTCCCTGCTGCCAGAAGGGGCGGGGCTTTGGGCAGAAGAGGCAGGGGCTGGGACAGCCAGCCCTCAGCACTGCCCAGGAAGCACCATGCTGGCCCTGGGACAACTGTTCTCTTTGCCCCTCATCCCCAATTCAGTGTGCCTGCCCTTTCGCGCCTCAACACCCTGTCCCAGCCTGGTGAAAGTCAGTGAGCACTGGGGAGAAAAAGCAACAAAGGGAAGGGGATAAGGTGAATGCGGGATGGGGACTGGGAGAAGGAGTGGAACAGGGGTGTGACCTTGGGAAAGGTTGGGGCAGGGCAAGGGTCTTTTGGGTTTCCCCAACTAGATAGTTGGCAACCCTACTTGACAGGCATGTGAAAGCCTTGGTCATGCCAGAAAAGCACACCCGGTAGCCAGTGCAAGTACATTACCGCACACGTCAGGTAGACCATGCACTGCTTGTGCATGTGGGGGATCCACTGACTGTTCTGCTCTGGGCTCAGAATTCTGGTGAAGCAACTCCAAGCCGGCAGGAGAAGTACTCCCATTGGATTAATAATGCCCAATTCCCCAAGAGGTGTTGGCTATGTCAGTGGGAGAAACTCTGGGTGAAGTAGTTATACCAAAGTAAGTGTAATGCATACCAGTTCTTAGACGAGTGTAAAACAGGAGAAACTCCACTGAAGTCAAACGACTTAAAGCTTTCTAGTGTATTTATTACCAGTCCTGTAGTGGTAACATTTGCTTGAGTGACCCGTGGGTGAGGTAATATTGTTTATGAGACCAACTTTTGTTGGTGAGACAGACAAGCTTTCAAAACACACAGAACCTTTCTTCGATCTGGGGAAAACATCTCCTATCACAGATAAATGCATGTTGGAACAGATTGTTTAACATAAGTAGTTAACACATATTTAAAGGCACCATTCAAGGTGAAGTGGCCCATTAAACCCACTTCTATGCTAGATAGACTTGAAATAAATCCATCTTTTCCCCATTGGGCTGACAAAATCATTTCCATCTCCAATTGCCACAGGAATAACATCAACAGACCATGGATAAAGTAGCTAAGAAACAGCATCACCAGTAAACATATTTCTTGACAGATTAGATTCCTTTATTGCATTTTGTCAAAGAGAGTTCTGATGTAGGAATATGGCACCGTACTTATTACTCTGACAGCCACACTTTACTAATGTTTAACTGAATCATTATTTCCTTTTCACAGCCATAAAACTAACATCTATTCAGCACTTATGGCCTTATAGAACACTTGATTTGAGGCAGCTTTGAAGAGAGCACTGTATCAGCTGTCAAGTCCTCCAAAGCAAACCATTGTTCCCCTGCTCCATCATTCCATTTTACTGATCTCTCCTAAAGAGCAAAACTGAGAGGATGTTAGATTAAAATAATTATTGTGCCTAATGTGCTGTCTTCTGCAAGAAAGTTTCCTGCAGATGTAAAACCCATGTGAGAGACAAGGGAGTGTGTAAATGTCTCGATTTGCAAGTAAATGAAGCTAGCTTCCCCACCCAAAATTGACATATCTGTATTCAAGCACTAGGGATATACCACTCAGATAATATATCAAAAGAGCAAGAAAAGCTAGAACTGTGGTAAATAAAATAAAATAAAATCTGATGTGCCTATTACAATTTCAAAGAACTTAGAGAGTGAGAATATTTGCTGTCACCTTAAAGCAACCACACTGATTTGTAGCTGACAAGATGACAGAAAAAATTATAATCAAAGCTATTTCTTGGCTGCTTTTAGGTGTATATGACTGTGCTGGTAATTGTTTCACTAGATCCCACTACACAGGTACCAAGACAATGGGAATGAAGATGCTACATCATCACTGAAAATCTAATCTGATTGAAGGGAGAACGGTCTCCTGCTGGAAGAAAAGAAATGTATACAAATGTTGAAGCATTGATAATGTGGTTTTAATTAAACATATCAACAAAGTAGGACCATGATGGAATACCAGATGAGCATGTTCACAAAACTACTGTAAGGCTCAAATTGCTTTTCTGCGATGGATGTGAAATGATTTACAGAGGCGTATCAAATCAAAAGTACTGCAGTACCAGGAACAATTAGAAAGAGTGTGTTTGAATGTAAAATTATCGATGGGTTCTGTTTTGCATGGAACAGACTGTAATGTGGAGATTTTGCCCTGCTAAATATAACTGCATATTGCCACTTGGTCTTAGTCTACCATATAAAGCAAAGTTTATTAATTGCCTTTTGGCGGAAAGGCAGCTTATTTGATCAAGACATTTCTAGCTCCTCTCTGTGTGCATGTGTTATGACTGTTCATTGGAAGAGAGGACATGAGGAAAAGTAGAAAGGAATCCTGCCTAATGGGAATAAATCATCTATTCCTTTACCCCTCCCTCAGTAACTCACTCTTCTGAAAAATTAGTAGTATCGTAGTAGTAAGTTTATTCACATTGCCCTGTACTCCCTCCATTTGGGTATGTCTACACTACAAAGTTAGTTCGAACTAACGGACGTTAGTTTGAACTAACTTTCCTAGGCGCTACACTAGCGCTCTGTTAGTTCGAACTTAATTCGAACTAACGGAGCGCTTAGTTCGAACTAGGTAAACCTCATTTTACGATGACTAACGCCTAGTTCGAACTAGCTAGTTCGAACTAAGGGCTGTGTAGCCCTTTAGTTCGAACTAGTGGGAGGCTAAGGCTTCCCAGGTTTCCCTGGTGGCCACTCTGGCCAACACCAGGGAAACTCTATTGCCCCCCTCCCGGCCCCGGAGCCCTTAAAGGGCCACGGGCTGGCTACTCACTTTGTGCCAGTTGCAAGGCTGCAAGCACCCGTGCCTGCACAGCCTGCACCTGCCACAGGATGAGCCAGCCATCCGAGGGCTCCCAGCCCTCCACTGCTCCCCAGGACCAGCCTGGCGGCTCCCAGGAGCCTGCCCGGGGGCGCAAAAGGCGGGCGCCCGCCTGGTCAAGTGTGGAGATCGTGGACCTCATCGAGGTTTGGGGGAAGCCTCCAATGTCCACGATCTCCGCACTAGCCACCGGAACGTGGCCGTCTACGGACGCATGGCTGCCAGCCTGGCCGCCAGGGGCCACCAGCGCAGCCGGGAGCAGGTGCGCTGCAAAATTAAGCACTTGCGGCAGTCCTACTCCCGGGCCTGCCAGCCAGGGGCCGACCCGGAGGCCTGCCCCCACTTCCATGCCCTGGACCGCATCCTGGGGCCTCATGCCGTCCCTGCCCCCCGGGACGTGATTGACCCCGGGGCAGAGGGACCGCTCCTGGACACGGAGGAGGAGGAAGAGGGCTCTGAGAGCCAGGAGCCTGCCGCCAGCCTGCCCAGGACCCGGGACCCCCGAGGCACGCCACAGAGCCGCTCGCCTGCATCGTCAGAGGCCGGGGAGGCGTCCACCTGTGAGTACCCTCGTGTTCCCCTTATGTGTACGGAGGGCTGGGGCGAGAGGGAGCCCCAGGACTGTGCGCCTGGGCCTTGCCCACCACGGAGCAGCAGCTGGGGATCCTGCAGGGGCCCTGGCCTTGCAGAGGGGAGCTGGGTTTCACACACCTGGGCCCCTGGGGAAATTGACCGCTGGTCTTCTTGCACCACAGCTGCAGCACCTGGGCCTGCAGGGTGCACCACACCGCCTGCAGCAGCTGCCCGCGCCCGGGCAAGCAGGACAGCCAGGAACCAGGAGGACTACCAGAGGCGGCACCTCCGGTTCCTGGACCGACAGCTCCGTCTCCAGGACCACTGGGTCCAGGAGGACCTCAGGCTGCGCCGGAGGAGTCTGGAGGCCCTGGAGGAGCAGGGCCGTGCCCTGCGAGGCCACCTCCAGAGCCTGCTGGACCGCTTTCCATTTCCTCCTCCCCCTGCTCCCCCTCTTGCTCCCCCTCTTACTCCCCCTCTTGCTCCCGCTGCTCCCCCTGCTCCCCCTCCTTCCGCTCCTGCTTCCGCTCCTGCTTCCTCCACACCCCCTGTCCCCTCTTCCCCCCCCCTCCACAACCATTCGCCACCGACGCCCCCGGACCCGCAGTGTGGTGAGACGGGAGAGGCAGCCGGACTCCCACCCCTGAGCTTTCCTTTCCCTTCCTCCCTTCCCTCCCCTCCCCTTCCAGCTCCCTCATCCCAGGTTTCCCCCTCCCTTCTCCCACCTTCATTCCTCCCTCCCCCCACCCCAGTTCTGTGAAATAAACAGACGTTTTTGTTTGAAAAACAGGTGTCTTTATTTGATAGTAGGTAGGGAGGGGAAAGGGGAAGGGGGGAGGGGTAGGGTGGAAGAAGGCCCCAGTGGGGCATGCAGGGAGAGGTCAGTCCTCCTCCTCCTCCACCTGGAAGCTCTCCCTCAGGGCTTCCCGGATCCGGATGGCCCCCCGCTGGGCTTCCCGGACGGCGGCGGTGCGGGGCTGACCGTAGTGTCCAGCCATGCGGTCAGCCTCAGCCATCCAGGCTGGCAGGAAAGCCTCCCCCTTCCGCTCACACAAATTGTGGAGCACACAACATGCCGCCACCACGGGAGGGATGTTGTGCTCGGCCAGGTCCAGACGGGTGAGGAGGCATCGAAAGCGGGCTTTCAGTCGCCCAAAGGCCCCCTCCACCACGATGTGGGCCCTGGTCAGCCTGGCATTGAAGGCCTGGCGGGAGGGATTGAGGTGCCCCGTGTAGGGCTTCATGAGCCAGGGCTGCAGTGGGTAGGCGGCATCCCCCACCAGGCAGACGGGCATGTCCACATCCCCGACCCTGATGTGGTGGTCGGGGAAGAAGGTCCCGTCCTGCAGCTGCTGGCACACGGAGGAGTTGCAGTACATCCGTGCGTCGTGTGCTTTGCTGGACCAGCCCACATTTATGTCCGTGAACTGTCCCCGGTGGTCACACACGGCTTGCAGGATGACGGAGAAGTACCCCTTTCTGTTGACGTACCGGGACGCCTGGTGTTCCGGGGCACGGATGGGGATGTGCGTCCCGTCAATGGCCCCCCCGCAGTTGGGGAAGCCGAGGGCGCCGAATCCCTGGATGACGGCGTCCGGGTCAGCGAGGCGGACCACCCTGCAGAGCAGCACCCGGTTGATGGCCTTGACCACCTGCGGAGAGAGACACAGCAAAGCGCCAATCAGTGAGGCTCCCGGGTGGCTGGGAGCGTGCGTGTCCTGGCAGTGCCCCGCGCCCCACTCCCGGAAGCAACCCCCCTGGCGGCGTGTAGTACGGCCGGGACAGCCCGACCCCTCCGGTGCGGGGCGCTTTCGCCTCCTCCCGCCCCCCCCTTTGTCCCTGGGGCGGCCCATCCCATCCTCGCAGCCTCCCTCCCCCCCGGCTCGGTGGCCGACGAGTGCCGTACCTGCATGAGCACCGCTCCGACGGTGGATCTCCCCACGCCGAACTGGTTCCCGACGGATCGGTAGCTGTCCAGCGTGGAGAGCTTCCAGAGGGCGATGGCCACCCACTTCTGGAGGGGGATGGCGGGCCTCATGCGAGTGTCCCTTCTTTGCAGGGCAGGGGCGAGCCACTCGCAGAGCTCCAGGAAGGTGTCCCTCCTCATCCTAAAGTTCTGGGTCCACTGTCGGTCGTCCCAGCGCCAGGACGATGCGGTCCCACCAGTCGCTGCTGGTGTCCAGACGCCAGACGAGGCGGGGCACGCCGGTGCCGGGGCGCCGCCGCGGCTCCTCCACGGCCCCCAGGGCGGCCAGGCGGAGAGGCAGGGGGCTGACGTTCCCCAGGTGGTGCCAGGCAGCCTCGAGCCATTGCTGGCAGGCTTGCAGCAGCAAGTCCAGAACGTGCACCAGAAGGTGCAGGGCGAGCCGTGGCTCCATGTTGCCACCTGCGGCGGTCCCCCCCGAAGGGAAGCACCGACACAGACGGGCACAGAGACCGACGCTTTGCTGTCCCTCGGCGAGGTTGGCAAGCAAGCAGGAAAAGCTGAGAACCGGCTGTCCAGGGGGGTCCCTTTAAGCACGAGCCTCAGATAGCCTCAGACAGCAGCCACACAAAGCAACTGCTGACCTGATGCCCTGCCAGAACCGGTTTCAGCTGCCCTTAAATGCCCCCCTGCGTCCAATCAGTGTGGACGCGCTAGTTCGAATTAGCAAAACGCTAATTCGAACTAGTTTTTAGTTCTAGATGCGTTAGTTCGAACTAGCTTAGTTCAAATTAACTAATTCGAACTAAGTTAGTTCGAACTAGCGCTGTAGTGTAGACGTACCCTTTCTTACTATAAACAAACCCCTTTTCTTTCTGCTCTAGTGTATGAAAGCAAGGCTTGAGTCAAAACAGAGTTAAGTCAATAGATAGCTCATTGACTTAATGAGAAACTTTGGATCAGGCCCTAAACGTCTGACTCTATACTACAGGGCTTTGTCTACACTGGCACCCTTTTCCGGAAATGCTTAAAACGGAACAGTTTTCTGTTATAAGTATTTCCGGAAAAAGCACGTCTACATTGGCAGGATGCTTTTCCGGAAAAGCACTTTTTCTGGAAAAGCGTCCGTGGCCAATGTAGACGCGCTTTTCCGGAAAAAAGCCCCAATCGTCATTTTCGCGATCGGGGCTTTTTTGCAGAAAAGACTACTGTGCTGTCTACACTGGCCCTTTTCCGAAATAATTTTTCCGGAAAAGGACTTTTGCCCGAACGGGAGCAGCATAGTTTTTCCAGAAAAACACTGACAATTTTACAGTAGATCGTCATTGCTTTTCCGGAAAAGCAAGCGGCCAGTGTAGACAGCTGTCAAGTTATTCCGGAAAAGCGTCTGCTTTTCCGGAATAAATGGCCCAGTGTAGACACAGCCCAGTTCTTTAGCTAAAAACAGCATTTTGAAAGGAAACCAAATGAGAAGCAATAGTTTCAATGTAAATCTATAATTTTGGCTGTTGATTTGCTCCTGGTCAATCCCCCACTTAGTTCTGCTCAGTCTGTTATTTTAGACAGAGCAGGAAAGATAGTGGCAGACCCAGAAGGGAGAAATTAAGCCAGAAGACAGGAAGAACTATAAGAAAAAAATGGGAGAAAAAATAGAAAAGAGCAAAATTAATGTGGGATGGAGGGCAAGAGAAGGAGGGAGGACAATATTAAAGAGAAGAACAAAGAACAAAGAGAAGGGGCATCGTAAAGTTTTATTAAAGGGGATACGGAGTAAAGTGCTTGTGTTTGCGTCTGACTATTATTAAACTCCAGCCAGGTTCTTTATGTTGTGACCTTCATATGTGAATACCATTCACAGATTTATTAACTGAACAGTAGAGCTCCAGGTGGTGCTTATTGTTGGAGTGCCTGCCTGCAACACTTGCCTCTCAGCTTTGCACTGTAGCTACAATGCCTTCTGACCCTAACCAATTTCTGTGCACTATCACTGATTCAAGCTTCTGCTCAGGCTTATTTAGGGCAAAAGGCAGTTGTGTAGCTGGAACAGAAAAAAAGGTGATGGATTCACACATACCAAGACAGAAGATAGGCAAAGTATTCCAAAGATCCCAAGTCACACTGATTTTAAATGAGATTTAGGTTTCTCAGTGCAGAGTTTTGTCAACAAAAATTACATCAATACTCAGAAAATGCCATCATAATCATTGGTACTGTGGCCTCTGTTGGCAGAGTTCATCCACAGTTGAGGCACAGGCATTGACAGTGTGAGTAATATTCTGGGTGTACCAATGCCACTGTCCATCTCAACACCTTCTACTGCTAGGTCTTGTGGAAAGGTGGAACAAATTATGGAACATCTTGGGACCGAGCTCAATGTTCCAGGATTCAATGTTTTCTGTCCCAGTATTCCATAGGCTTCTGGATTTCTTTCATGTAATTTTTCAGTGACCCTTGTTTGTTGAGCATCCTGGCATCTTTGTGAGAAGGGATGGATACCACACTGGTCTTAGAAGACATCATGGATAGCAATGCAATTGATCATAAACTGAAAAAGACTCCCAGTTGTTTGACATCCTGTGTGATATATAGGAGCAACTTTAGATTGCTTTTGGCATTCTAGGAACATCTGCAGATGGTGGATTATCACTTTTGGGCCTGGGAAACAATCCTTGAATGATGGGATCGTATCACCTGTTAGGGATGGTCTAGAAAATGGCCCTTGGTCCTGCCATAAGTTTAGGGGACTGGATTTAATGACATGTCAAAGTTCCTTCTAGTTCTATGATTCCAACTAGAGCAAGGACCATATCTCTTTACATTTGTACAGCATCAAGTACTTTTTGTCAACATTCAAATAAAGAATAAAGACAAAGTAATCCCAAACCTAACAATTAACTAAAATCCTGGATCCATGACACAAGACATGAAAAACTACTGTAGCATGGCAGTATACTTTAACATTTTTATGTATAAATGTGCTGTAATTCATCTAATTACAGTGGATTTTTAAGCACTGGTCTTAGAACACTCTCACAGAGTGCACAATTCATTGCTTGCCTGGTACCTCCTCCCGGTCACTCTAGGATTAGCTCTCAGGATCGATGCCGCTTCCCATAGTTGCACACCAGCACACCATCTCTTTCACTTTTCAGAATGGAGAGGGGGTAAATAGTGGTTTTCTCCTGGGGGGGGGGGGTCTATATTGGAACCCATTTTATTCAACTTATGAGTGATCTGGAGGTAGGGGCAGAGAGTCAAGTGGCAACATTTGTAGATGATACAAAATTACTCAAGATAGTTAAGTCACAGGCAGACTGCAAAGAGCTACAAAAGGATCTCCAGAGTGCGTGACTGGGCAACAAGGTGGCAGATGAAATTCAGTGTTGATAAATGCAAAGTAATGTACATTGGAAAACATCATCCCAAGTAGACATGTAAAATGCTGTTCAAATGAGCTGTTAATATGCCACACACACACACACACACACACACACACACACACACACACACACACACACACACACACACACACACACACACACACACAAAAAAAGAGAGAGAGAGAGAGAGAGAGAGAGATTTTGGAGTAATTGAGGATAGTTCTCTGAAAGCATCCACTGAATACGCAGCAGCAGTAAAAAAAAAACCAAACAAACAGAATATTGGGAATCTTTAAGAAAGGTATAGAAAATAAAACAGAAAACACCATATTGTATAAATCCATGGCACAGTAACATCTTGAATACTGCATGCAGATGACGTTGCCTCATCTTAAAAAAAAAGATATAGTGGATGTGGAATAAGTTCAGAAAAAGGGGAAAAAAATAGGGATATGAAACAGTTGCCACATGAGGAGAAATTAGTAAGACTTGGAGTTTTCAGCTCAGAAAAGAGATGACTAAGGGGAGATATGATAGAAGTCTGTGAAATCATGATTGGTGTGGAGAAAGTGAATAAAAAATGAGTTATTTGTGTCCCTATAACACAAAAACTAGGGATCACCAAATGAAGTCAATAGGTACAAGGGCACCATTTCAGGAAAACGGGGTGGGGGCAGCAGAGATGTGGTTTTCTTTTCTTCTCTGGACTATCAAGGGGTAAGGGGAAAGTACTTGGATTCCAGGAATTTCTCCTTTGCCCCCTCCCTTCACCAGCCAGGAGTTAGAGGCATGCACAGAATGCAAGTACTTTTCCATCACTCCCTAAAAGTCCGGGGAATGGGAAGAAAATCAAGCCACATTCTGGTACACACAGCTGCTGCCTCTTCCCCCCATCTCCCGCCTCCTGAAATGGCACCCTTGAATAGGTAGTAGGTTTAAAACCAACAAAAGGAATTACTTGTTCACACAATGCGCAGTCAACCTGTGAAACTCCTTGCCAGAGAATATTGTTAAAACCCAGACTATAACAGTGACAGTTTCTTCACTGGTTATGAGCCAGGATGGACAAGCCGAGTTGTCAGAAACTGGGAATGGGTGACAGGAGATGGATGACTTGATTGTTACCTGTTCTGTTCATTCCCTCTGGGGAACCTAGCATTGATCACTGTCAGAAGGCAGCTTAACAGGTTAGATGGACCTTTGTCCAGAGCCAGTATGGCCATTCTTCTGCTCTTATGCTTTTACCATTTCTATCACCATGAGTCTAGGATTCAGGCTTGCATTGCCAAATACTAAAGGCTAGAGCCTCTGCTAGAAACAAGTGGATTTGCACAATTTAAATTTAAAGCAGTTGAGGCCCTATTAAATTAAATTTAAATGCCGTCTTCTGCTCTCTGAAATTAACCAGCCATCTTGGTGCTGTTTAAATTATTTTCTTATTTCCAACAAAGCAAAACAAAATACTTGCAATAAGTCATGTGAAACAGGCAAATGTTTCTGAACTTAGGGAAGAAAAAAAAACAAATACATACATAGAAAATGGGGGATACCTGGCCTGGCAGCAGCACAGCTCAGAAGGATCTGGGAGTTGTGCTGAATCACAACCTCAACATCAATGAGCAATGTGATGCTGTTGCAAGCAGAAAAAGCAATTGCTATTTTAGGTTGCATTCACAGAGGCCTAGCATTCAAGTCACAGTTTATTTATTTTTTTAATTAAGTACTGTATCTTGTTGGGATTCAGGACATTTGAGATACTTCGACTTGAGCTATGCTAGTAACATTGCTGGAGTTTTATACCTTAATTCAACCTTATCCCCTAGCATGGACCTAACCTTAGAGATTCTCAGCATTTACAGATTTGTCCGATGGGACAAAATGACTTGTGATAACATGAGCTGAGTCATAAAATAGTTTCAGCACTATAAGACAGCAAGGAAATTTAACAGCTTTCCAGATTTAGCAATTAATGTATTTTTAAAAATGTGTTGATGTTTGTATTGCACGAGAGACCTCGGAAGCAATATTGGAATTGATGTCAAGACAAGCTGATTTATGAGTTTCAACCATTTCTGAATACCTTAACTAGGAATAATACCACTGTTCTCTTACTGGATATTGTCTACTACGCAAATTTAATTCAGCTATTTTATATACTATGCACTTAAAGAATAAACAAACAAGTATGAACACTGGCATATTCTGAGTTTTGACAAAGGAGTTGCATACAAATTTAAAATAAGAGAATAATTTTAAATATTTCCTAGAATTACATGTTCTGAGTAGGGAGCAAGAGGTATGTTCCAAGGGAATTATGTACTTTGAAAGATCCATGGATGCTTCAAGTCCAACAGAGGAAAAAGGGAAATAGCCTAAAACCTTAACTAGTTCTGTGAAGCCCATCACAACTGGAATATTTTGCTCATTTGCCTTAACAGAGGAAGATAAAAAAATCAGTATTAACATTATTTATAGAATTATATGAAAAAGTATAAGTAATGTTCTTGGAGACTCTATTTAACCAGTGTAAGAAAAAAGGAATAAGTCTGAATTTAAAATATTTATTGTAGCATGTAATTACCTAGCTGAACATTAGAAACAGTGGGTATTCCATAATGGAAAAAAAAAAACCATGAAGATTCAGAGAGAACTCAAATGGATCTAGTTTATTCATGTAAAAGCTATCAAGCAACAGCAAATGATGCTCAGAATTAAGCTATAAACTTGCATGGCCTGTGAAAGAAACTACTAGAAAGTGGATTACAAGACCAAAACAGTCTGGAACAAATTGCATCCTTGAAAAAACAAAACAGTATAATTTCTACACAGAACTAACAATAGATATGCTTCATATGTGGAATGGCTCCCATACATAGCTATTTTTTATTCTTGGAGAAGGATATAAAATGTCACTAGTACAAATAATGAAATACAATAAAATAAGAAAAAAGAAACACTCAATAAACCATCATAACTCTTATACTTATTTTCCACTTCAGTCTGAGTATACATTTTTTTCTTAAGTGTTGGATAATCCTCTTCTTGAAGCAGTTGTAACTAGCAGCTAATGGTTTTCAACTGTGCTATACCCTTAAAAGCTGCTCCAGGGCTTGATGTACTTGCTTAGTATTTTGGGGAGAAAGCTAAAAAAACCTGAATTCACATGGGTGATGGGCTCTAGCAAACAACAACAGAGGTTAACAAGTTGTCTACTAGAAATATTAGTCATAGAATTGGCAGCAAATAGCAGTCATACTGGTTAAAGTTTTAAAAAAGGATCTAAGGGTATGTCTACACTGCCACCCTAGTTTGAACTAGGGTGGCTAATGTAGGCATTCGAAGTTGCAAATGAAGCCCGGGATTTAAATATCCCGGGCTTCATTTACATTTTGCCGGGCGCCGCCATTTTTAAATCCCCCTTAGTGCAGACTCCGTGCCCGCGGCTACATGCAGCACGGAGTAGGTAATTCGAATTAGGATCTCTAATTCGAACTACCCGAGGTGTAAGGGGGATTTTAAAATGGCGGCGCCCGGCAAGATGCAAATGAAGCCCGGGATATTTAAATCCCGGGCTTCATTTGCAACTTTGAATGCCTACATTAGCCACCCTAGTTCGAACTAGGGTGGCAGTGTAGACATACCCTAACTGATTTAGTTGTTAAGTTCTATTTTCAAAAGTCACATAGTGCCTAAATCTCTTTGATTTTAAATGGAAACTAGGATTATCTCTATGGAGAAAATTACTAATTAGCAGGATATTTATACTAGTTATGGCAGACTTTTTTTCTTGTACACAATATCTTAAATCTTGATATTATTGTTCTTGATCAGGTTTTACGAATATTCAAAATTCAAGCTACGTTGCTAGTTTCGATTGGATTCATGTTACATGACATTGTTTAATTGTCTAAGTTGAATGAAAGTCAGTGCTAAGACTCCACTTTCCAATGGGAATATTTGATTTCATGAATTATACTCAATTGTTATATCTCTGTCCACAATTTTCTTAAAATCCATTACCATCACAGATCTTCCTGACTGTGTACTAAAAGGAAGACAAAAAGGTCAGAAAATTCTAAATTTACGTATTTGCATCTTTGAATAAACATTCACTGATTCTTTTACCATATTCACAAAAATCTAGAAATAATCTGAATATATTATTAAAGGTCTGAGCTAAATTGAGGAGGAAGGTACTGAGGGCACAAGAGAGGCAAGTAGTTATGGATCACCATGAACCACTGGACCCTTTCTTCCCTTGGCCACAAAAATGAGGATGCTTTGCATTCAGGAAAGATGCTTCATGACACCTAATGACCCTCCCCCCTTTTTTAATTTTTTTATTTTAGGCTTCACTGTATGAGTGGCAGATATTTAATTACTTTCTGTGGCACATTGCACAAAGGTTGCTATATCCAAACATTATTGTATGAAAGAAGTCTAGAAGGCAGAAGTGGTATGAAAAGGTGTGAGCACAAAACCTTAATCTGCGATGCAATAACAACCCATAAAAATTAGTAGTGGTATGTCAGCTGCTCGTGGTGCAGTCCTTCTGGGGTGGCCAGATTTTTCCTAATGTGACCCTTCAATTCATTGAAAATTAGACCAGCCTAACACATCTCAAATTGTGTCTACCGGTCCTTAAACTTTAGCACTTTTAGTCTTCTTTTGTCTCTTTCTTAGCTGTTGAACTCCTGCTACCCTAGACTTCTCTTTCTCTCTCTTTCTACCCCCTGCCTACTATAGTCAGGCTTGTTTTCTTTATGGGTCACAGCTGTAGATGCACATTTCCATACGAGCAGTGCTGGCAGCTGTGTGGCAGTAAGGTCAGTCAGATTGCCTGTAAACAGAGAAGACTCTGCTTTCCCTTCTGTCTGTGCTCACTATGAGGTTTGTAAACCCCATTACATACTCATGTAGAAATATAATGACTATGCCCTTGCAACAACACTGCTTTGAGTGAAACGTAGTGTGTTCAAAGGTCCCATCAAGAGAAGCAACCAAGTGTTTGGATGCTTAATTGCTTATCCAAACCCTACCTGAACTATCCAAGCCTTTAGAGTATATCACATTCAGCTGGATCTCCCATAAGAACAATTCTAAAGCATTTTTGTTTCCAATTAGAACAACAGAATGCAGGATATGGCAATAAAAAGGAAAAGTGAATGAGGCAGTCAACAGCTGATTTGGGGTTTGGTTTACGTTTGATGTGAAAATTCAGGGCAGTGATTTTTTCCCAAAGATCCATCCCTAATCAGAACATTAACTACATCATTAAATATTGAGATGATAATCAAGAAGAATTTCCCCCTCATTGTTTATGTAAAGTGCACACTTTTTAGTCTATATCTATACTGTAGCACTACTTTGGGATACCGGAGGTATCTATTCCACGTCTTTTAGAACACGGCCATTATTTCGAAATATAATGGGCTCACTATTCCAAGGTCCCTGTAAATCTCATTCCATGAGGAGCAAGGGACATTTCAAAATAGCGATTTATTTAGAAATAAGTGCTGTGTAGATAACACCAAATTTTGAAATAAGCTATTTCAAAATAACATTGAAATAAGATACACAATTTGTGTAGCTCAAATTGCATATCTTCTTTTGACCTAAAGTGCAGTGAAGATGCACCCTCAAAGTCTAGGATATGTTTATGTCTGGGGGTATTCAGTACAAATAGACAATTCAGATGAAATCTAGACTTTTTCCAAGGGCCCATTCGAGGTCCTTCCTTTTAATTGCTCAATAGTGGATGTGTAGGTCTATGTCTATACTGCAGGGTTTTTATCCCAGAAAAACCCCACCACATCCAGGGAATGCTTTTTTTCGTGGAAGAGCAAACACACTCTTTCAGGGAGCTCTGTATTACTCGTTACATGTGGAATAATTGCTCCTCTGAAAGAGGAGGCTTTTCCGCCATTTGGCCCCATCTCTTCTGGAAAAACAATCAGAAAAAGCAATTTGCGTAGCTTTTTCCGATAAAACCAGATAATGTAGACCTAGCTTAAGTGGTGGCCAATTTACTGGTTATCAGAGGATGATTTTCACTGTTTATGCACATATTGTTGTATTAAACACAACCCAGTCACTGTCCAATGCCAATGTTAAACAAAATCCAAGGCTTACCATACAGAGACCTCAGCCTGCTTAACCCGATGGCAAGCACTCCATTAATAGTCCTTTTAACTATTTATGAGAGCTAAAGAAAAAAAGGAAAAATAGTAAAAACATTAAAAATGTAAAATATTAAGGAAGGATTCCATTTTTGCAACATGCCCTGAGCCCTATCCCTTTATCTGGACAAGTTTCTAGAAGGAAACCCTCCCTTATTTCAGTTTCTTACATGATAGCAAAAATGGTAATAACTCTCCTTTTTTGGGAAAGGAGAAGAGGTTAATTTGGATGGGCTGGAGATGACATCGCTACTGTTGTTAAAACCCAATCTCATAAGAAAAAGCTCCCTTATTTGACAGTCTCTAAGAAGATCTGAAAGATGGTAATAACTAACTGCCATTCCTGTGGTTTGGGATTCAGCTGGAGGATAGACATGGCAATGTCATCCGCGTCTCTCTCTCTCTGGTCTGTTTTGGTCAGGAGACCTCTCAGGATCAGGTTGATGAAGACTCCAAAGTCCCAGAAAACAATGGGGTTGGCAACCATAATGGTGAAGCTCACTCCAATAGCCTCTGTTCTTTCCATCTGTTCTTTCCTTCTTTCATGTTTTCCCCACAAATCTTGTTTCTTTTAATAACACCAAAAGGGAGTAAAGGGAGGGATAGTCTATCCCCTCATTATTTTGTCCACCAGTTAGGCCTAATATTTGACATACAAATTTTGACTCATTAATTTTCAGCGCCACATCTCCTGTTTTTAACAAGCATAATTTCGACATAATCTTGAATCCTATCAATACTGCTCTTGTTATTCAGACTAATTCAGTTATTCTCTCTCTCTTTCATACTCCCCTCCTCCCCCATCAACATTTGTTATGATACATTGTTGTAACACCTTACGGATTTCTATATACTTTTTACAGTTCGGTAAATTTGTAGGCCCAATTGTCACAATCCTATGCATGCATATTGTAAGAAAATTGCCAAGAATCAGGTTAACTGGGCTTTAATCTGTTTTGTTTTTATCATTTCCATACAAATCATCTTGTTCAGCTGGCTGGAGAACTTATGACAAAGAAAGCTGAAGAACTATAACAAGAAGAGTGGATAATCTTTTTATTAAACTGTTTGTTCTATTATAGCAATATGTGGTTTGCGCTACAGTGTAATCAATTCTGATTGGAGTCTGGAGTAAACAGATTTTGTGATGTAGGATTCTTTCACTGAAAGCAATGATACTATTGCCAGTGGCACAATTTTCCCCTTCAGACAAAATTAAATGAAGATGGGTGGTCTGTCAAGCAATGGCATTACATTAGGAGAATGAAAAATGATATACACACACACACAAATCTAATAAACCAGAGTAAGACACTATCAGCCAGTGGAATAACTTGACTCCCTGCCAGGCTTTATATAACTTTAAACAAATTGTCTGATGGAGGAGGCTGACTTCAAAAACATCTTTGACGTCTTAGGGTCAGATTCTGTCACCTTTATTAATTCTAAGGAACCCCTTATTCTAGAAGCTGTTCAGCTGAAATCAGTAGGACTACTTGTAGAGTCAATTATTAAGAACATAAGAATGGCCATACTGGGTCAGACCAAAGGTCCATCTGGCCCAGTATCCTGTCTGCCGACAGTGGCCAATGCTAGGTGCCCCAGAGGACGTAAACACAACAGGTAATCATCACGTGATCCCTCCTCTGTTATCTATTTCCAGACAAACAGAGGCTAGCGACACCTTCCCTACCAATCCTGGCTAATAGCCATTGATGTAGTTATGTGCCCCCCCTGCTTTATGAATGGATTTATGGACACACATATGCATAACTCAAATATGCTTGGAACAAATTGCCTTATGTAACCTGTCAATCTTCATGTGATAATTCACTCAGTCTGTATATCTCATTTTGGTGTATGTATCATTCTTGTGTGTAAAATTAGACATATGGGCTCTGTCTACACTGCACCCCTTTTCCGGAAAAGGGATGCAGATTAGACACTTTGGAATAGCAAAATCCGCGGGGGGATTTAAATATCTCCCGCGGAATTTGCATTAACGTGGCTGCCGCTTTTTTCCGGCTTGGGGATAAGCCGGAGAAAAGCGCCAGTCTAGACGTGATTCTCCGGAAAATAAACCCTTTTCCGGAGGATCTTTTAATCTTGAAAGTAGGAATAAAAGATCCTCCGGAAAAGGGTTTATTTTCCGGAGAATCACGTCTAGACTGGCGCTTTTCTCCGGCTTATCCCCAAGCCGGAAAAAAGCGGCAGCCACGTTAATGCAAATTCCGCGGGGGGTATTTAAATCCCCCCGCGGATTTTGCTATTCCAAAGTGTCTAATCTGCATCCCTTTTCCGGAAAAGGGGTGCAGTGTAGACACAGTCATGGAGTATGGAATGCTTTATGAAGCCCAGTGTAAATAATTATTACCTGGGGAAGCAATCAGTGTGTACATCCTACTTTCATTGTTAAAGGGGGCTTATTTGAATAATTCATTTGGGGTTCTGATCCTATTTGGGCCCAGGAAGCTGGACCCAAAACTGCACTTTCCTCTAGGCCTTAAGAGTTTCAGTGTCTGTACTACTTCTCAGGGGCTATGTCTACACTGCAGACTTCTTTCAGAAGAACCTTTTTTCAGAAGAGACCTTCCAGAAAAACTTCTTCCGAAAGAGAGCGTCTATACACAAAAGAGCATAGAAAAAGTGATCTCACATTTAAGCTGTGAGATGGATGGAGTGGCCACCAGGAAATCTGTGCTTTTTCCTCTTTCCTCTTCTTTTGCAAGAACTCCCTCTTCCTCATCCACAAGAGCTCTTTCGGAAAAAGGCTTCTTCCTCATAGAAAGAAGATTACCAACACTGGAAAAAACCCTCTGTTCTTTCAATTTACTTTCAGAAGAATGCGATTGCAGTGTGGACGTAACTCAGGTTTGTTGGAAAAACTGGTGTTTTTCTGACAAAGCTCTGTAGTGTAGACATGCCCAGGGTGGGTGTGGGGGACAGTTATCTTACTCTGGCTGTTGGAGACCAGGGAACTGGCCTAACAGGACAGGATAGCAAGAAGCCCCAGGGAGCAGGAAGGTGAGTGGCAGTAGCCTTGTCAGCACCCCGGGAAACACTCCCAAAGGGTCTTCTGTGACTGCACCCCATCAGAACTTAACTTCCATGAATTTATCTAGCTCTTTTTTTAAACCAAGTTAAAGTTATGGGAACAAATAAATAACATTTTTGGTGTCATTTTTTCCACAGCAAGTCATGATTTTATAGACCTCTAGCCTATCTCCCATTAGGCTATGTCTAGACTACATCCCTCTTTCGAAAATTAGACAGATCAATATTGCAAATGAAGGGGGGATTTGAATTTCCCATGCTTCCTTTGCATAATGGCGGCCATGTGTTCTTATGGAGTATAGGAGTACAGGATCTTTTGAAAAGGGTTTTTTTTCAAAAGAACCATGTCTAGACAGCAGTTTCACTTTTAATATACCCATTTTTGAAAGAATGCGTGGCCGCCATTATGCAAATGAAGTGAGGGAAATTCAATTTCAATCTGTCTAATTTACATCCCTCTTTCAAAAGAGGCATGTAGTTTAGACATGCCCTTAGTCTCCTCTTTTCTAAGATGAGCAGTCCCAATCTTTTTAATCTTTCTTCATAGGGCACCCATTCCAAACCCCTAATAATTTTTGCTGCCATTTTCTGAAACTTTTCCAATGCCAACACTGTGTATAGTTTTTGAGATGAGGTGACCACGTCTGTATGCAGTATTCAAGATGTGGGCGTACCAAGTTTTTATACTGAGGCATTAATATATTCTCTGTCTTATTTTCTATCACTTTTTGAATGATTTCTATCATTCTGTTCACTTTTTTGACTGCAGCTGCACATTGAGTGGATGTTTTCAGAGAACTAGCCACAATGACTCCAAGATTTCTCTCTTGAGTAGTTATAGCTAAATTAGTCCCCATCGTATTGTACATATAGTTGGGATTATTTTTTCCAATGTGCAGGGCTTGACAAATAATGCAATCTACTCGCCTGTGGCAAGTAGATTGCAATCCAGAAGAGCCAGGTTCAGGCGATCTGCACATGTGCAGAACAATCTGCTCATGCGCAGATCGCTGGAGAGCGAGGCTGGCGAGCAGGGCTCGCCACAATTTGGCGAGCCCTGCCAATGTGCATTACTTTATATTTATCAACATTAAATTTCATTTGCCATTTTGTGGCCAACTCACTTCATTTTGATATTTTTTAAGCTCTTTGTAATATGCTTTGGGCTTAACTATCTCAAGTGGTTTAGTATCATCTGCAAATCTTGCCACCTCACTGTTTATCCCTTTCTCCAGATCATTTGTAAATAGATTAAATAGGATTGGTCCCAGGACAGATCCTCGGGGGATACCACTAGTTACCTCTCTCCAGTCTGAAAACTGACCATTTATTCCTACCCTTTGTTTCCCATCTTTTAATCCATTATCTATCCATGAGAGGACCTTCCCTGTATCCATGAGAGGACCTTACTTTACTTAATAGGCTTTGGTGAGGGACTTTGTCAAAGGTTTTCTGGAAATCTAAGTACACTATATCTACTGGATCACCTTGTCCACATGTTTGTTGACTTCCTCAAAGAACTCTAGTAGATGAGTAAGGCATGATTGTGGTTTTCAGGTCTTAAACCTTTAAGAAGGTCAGGATCAAATCTTGCATCTCTGACCTCTAGACAAGTTCCATCTCAGGTATATCATCAGATTTCAGGGTAAAGGCCAGGTCACAGCTAGAAATTACTAAATGTTTTATATCTCTGAAGAATCCTACAAACAACTGCTATGGTATGGCATAAAGTAACCTTAGCAGTGAAGACCAAAACAAAGAATTCATTTAGTTTCTCCTTTAGCACCTCAATTGTTCAGGGGCCTCACTGGTTGTTTAGCAGGTTTCCTGCTTCAGATATACTTTAAAAGCATTTTGCTATTACTTTTTTAGTTTTTGGCTACCTGTTCTTCAAACTCCTTTCTGGCTTTTCTTAGTATATTTTTATACTTAATTTGACAGAGTTTATGTTCCTTTCTATTTTCCTCACTAGGATTTAACTTTCACTTTTTAAACAATGCTTTTTATCTCTCACTGCTTCTTTTACTTGATTGTTAAACCACGTTGTCACTGTTTTGGTTGTTTTACTGTGTTTTTAAATTTGAGGTATACATTTAAGTTGGGCCTCTATTATGGTGTCTTTGAAAAGTTTCCATGAAGCTTTCAGAGGTTTTACTTTTGTCACTGTACCTTTTAATTTCTGTTTAACTAACTTCCTGATTTTTGTGTAGTTCCTCTTTCTGAAATGAAATTCCACAGTTTTTGGATGCTGAGGTGTTTTTCCCACCACAGGAAAGTTAAATTTTATTATATTATAGTCACTATTTCCAAGAGGTCCGGTTATATTTATCTCTTGGACCAGATCCTGCACCCCACTTTGAACTAAATCAAAAATTGCCTCTCCCCTTGTGGGTCCCAGAACCCAATGGTCCAATAAGCGGTCATTTGAAGTATCAAGAAATTTTATCTCTGCATCCTGTCCTGAGGTGATGTGTACCCAGACAATATGGGGATACAGGCAGTCCCCGGGTTACGTACAAGATAGGGACTGTAGGTTTGTCCTTAAGTTGAATTTGTATGTAAGTCGGAACTGGCGTCCAGATTCAGCCGCTGCTGAAACTGACCAGCGGCTGACTACAGGAAGCCGAGGCAGAGTTGCTCTGCCCTGGACTTCCTGGAATCAGCCCCTGATCAGTTTCAACAGCTTCAACAGCAGATGAATTTGGACGCCTGGGACAGAGCAGCTGGGGTGCTGCCGGGTAGATCCCCGCAGTGCCGCACATCAGCGTTGCGGGGACCAACCTGGCAGCACCCCAGCTGCTCTACCCCAGGTGTCCCCAAGTCAGCTGCTGCTGAAACTGATCAGTGGCTGATTCCAGGAAGCCCGGGGCAGAGCAACTCTGCCTCGGGCTTCCTGTAGTCAGCCCCTGGTCAGTTTCAGCAGGGGCTGACTTGGGGATGCCTGGGGCAGAGCAGCTGGGGTGCTGCCGGGTTGGTCCAGTAGCGCCGAGGAGCGGCGCTGCGGGACCAACCCGGCAGTGCCCCAGCTGCTGTACCCCAGGCATCGTCCGTGAGAAAAGCCTGGTCTGCTGGGGGGGCACACTAGCTGCGCCCCCCCCAAGCAGACCAGGGAGACGCGGGTGGCGGGACCGCCGAGACGCGCCGCGGTCCCGCCCGCATCCTCCGCGGCTTTGCTCCGTGTCTCCCTGGTCTGCTGGGGGGGGGGGCTCCCCCCTGCAGACCAGGGAAATGGGGAGCAAAGCCTCGGAGGACGCCGGCAGCGGGACAGCCGCAGCGCGTCTGGGCTGTCCCGCTGCCCGCGTGCTCCGTGGCTTTGCTCCGCGGCTTTGCTCCGCGTCTTCCTGGTCTGCTGGGGGGGCTCCCCTCCTCAGCAGACCAGGGAGACGCGGAGCAGCTTTTCTCACCCCGGATGATGCAGGCGGTGGGACCACGGAGCATCTGGACGTCCCGCCGCTCACATCCTCTGGGGAGAGAAAAGCCCCGTTCGTAACTGCAGATCCGACATAAGTCGGATCCACGTAACTCGGGGACTACCTTTATTTGAAATCCCCCATTACCACTGAACTTTTAATTTTGATAGACTCTCTAATCTTCCTTAGCATTTTATTGTCACTACCACTATCTTGGTCAGCTGTTTGGTAATATATCCCTACCGCAATATTCTTATAATTAGAGCATGTAATTACTACCCATAGGGATTCTATGGAACATTTTGGTTCATTTAAGATTTTTACTTCATTTGACTCTTCATTTTCTTTTATGTATAATGCAACTCTCCCACCAGCATGACTTGTTCTGTCCTACCGATATATTTTGCACCCTGGTATGACCTTGTCCCATTGATTGTATTCATTTCACCAAATTTCTGTGACACCTATTATATCAGTGCTTACTAGAGGGTTGCATGCCTTCCAGTTGGGGGACAGACAGTCACACAATCAAACACAGACAACTCTCTGAACTATATAGTAGACAACTGTCCTTTTCTCTACCCCTGCCAGTCCAATGGGCCTATAGGAATACAGGTTCCCATATCTAGCCCCTTGCTGTCTCCCTGTGGACATTCTATAATAAAACTCCCTCCTACCAGATCTCTTCCTTTTCATGTTATGAGAATATCAAAATGCAGGCACATCCCATTGTCCTGGCACATTCAAACTCTTACCTCGCTTTAAGTTATGGAAAGAGGAAGCTGCATACAAAATTTGGTGGTCCTAGCTGTTACTATTTAGGAAGAGTTCTTGAACAAATGGACTCACAGACAAGCAGACGGACATGCAGACAAACAGAAAGATGCCCAAACTCTCTCATTCATATATATATATAAAATTAGTGAGTTAAAATATGTGGGGTTTTTTTTTCCCACTCTAACCTCTTTTAGAGTTACTTTAGTGTTGTTAAAGATATCAATTTGTTAGCCCTGGCTGGAGGTAGAATCCCTCTTTAACCTGAAGAAAAAAAAAGCTTGCTTCTGGGGGGGCTGAAAAAGTCCTATGTCTAGACCTATGCGCACTTTGCTGAGACTGCTAAAAAGGATGCCAATTACTGCCAGTTCTGATGTCAACAGATTAATGACCATACTAAAAAGGCAGATGTCTTAAATGTTTAATAGTGCAAAGTCTGCATATTTTGGTTTTGGTCAGTGATCTGCCTCCCCCTCAATTTTCAATCTAATGACTTGATTAATTTGCTCAATTTGCATGTTTTACACACAGCTATTGCCATTCTGCAGGGTGTGAAAGTGGAAAAGTTTTTGAATAGATATTACAAACACTTTCTCACACAGGGCTAAATGCTCTAAAGGAGTTAAACTCCTAACTTCTGTTTAGTCTTCCTAACTTCCATTCAAATCAATGGAAGTTGGGAATCTAAATAGAAAAATTTGGAACTTCACCACTCCTTTTGAGCATTCTGTGCATAATGACTGCTGAAGAGGACAACAAGTAAGCCTTGCTGACAATGCAGCATACTGTTTTCAATAATGGGAGTTAAAGTAGTATTTCTGAGTCAATTAAAACAAATGCTTAGAGTTAATTGAAAACAATTAGAGAATTATTCAAATTAAAGAAGCTTGGTGAAACATGGGAAGCATAAAATAAAATGAGTTGTTAATGGAATAAAGAATCTTCATCCTCTTGGGCACTGGTTTTAAATGCAGACCAGCTCAGTAGGGATGAAAGGCTATTGGCTGATGATTGCTTAGTGACCTATGTGAAATGAGTTTGGTGATCTCAATCCAGTTCCCATCAGACAAATGTCCATAGCACAAAACCACCACTTCAGACAACACAGATTGACTCTTCGGAAGTAATACAGATTAAATTTCTCCTTTAGTTCAAGATTTAAATTCAGTAGCATAGACATGTGAAGAAACTTGCATGGCCAGTTTATTACTCATATAGTACCTCTCCTTTGAAGTCTCCATTCTGCAGCAGTGACCATCTGATATTTGTGCAAGCACTCAAATTTGCACAGAGCAAAAACACACATCTCAAAAAAGTTCAATGGAACTTTAAGAAAAAGTCTTTTTCCAGAATGGTCAGCTAATAATTATGTTTGTCTCTCTTTCCCATCAACCCTTACAGGACATAGTAAGATACTATTGTGACAGACAGTGAACAAACACATAGTTAGCTAAAATTAGATACTCTACCTTGGGTCTGAGATTGGGTGACAGGGAGATGTAGCACCAAGCATTTCATGCCTGAAAACCCAGGAAAACTCATACAAAAAAAAAATTTCAATCCCACCCAGCAATAATAGACTTTGAACAGGCTCTTTGGGGGTGAAAGATGTGGAGAGGAAGACATGACCCAAATTAATTTTTCAGGCCTAAAAGAATCACAGATATGAGTTACACCAAGAATGCATCTTTTCTTCAAATCTGGAAGAAGGATTTGGGTGGCTATATCGAGACTGGTCATGAACTAGTCAAGGACTGCTTGCTTGAACACAGATGAGCTTGGATGCCAGTCAAGTCTAACTTCATCCTATGCTTTCTGCTTTCTAGTTTAGAAAGTTCACTCAAGTGTTGCACCATCTGAAGAAAAGCTAATAACCAAAGAGAGTAAAATCACAATTCCACTCCTAAAGACTTGCTGCATGACTGAATCAATTCCTTACTCTCTAAATTTGAAGCGTTATGCTGTAGAAGAAAGACTGTAGGGGTGAATAAATTTAAACTTCATACCTACTCTTTGGGAGGTAGAATGAATTTCATATCCTAGTTAGAACAGATGAGCATGGTACAAGTGTGACCCTTCTGCCAAGTGGAGCCAGGGCCAAGTTCAATGTCTAGATGTTCTTTTCCATCCATCCAATACAGAATTCACTCAAGCCCTCACCCAGTAACCTGGGAAATTCATACACCACCTCTGGACCTCTCTGAGAGGTAGTGCTTCTCCACTTGCAAATATAGAGTCTGAGTGCAGAGAAGAAACTTTTAATAAAAAGAGAGGGAAGTAACTTAGCATTAATTTGGGAAACCATCACAAACGGAGTTCATAAACAAAACCATGAGTAAAAGTCCCACCCCAAGTAGATTGAGCAAAGCCCCTTTTCTTCCAGGTTCTTAAGTCCAGCAATGTAAATATCCCCTTCACATCTCCAACCCTTCTCTGCACCCCATTCACAGTTGTTGCCCTTGGTCAGGGCAGACCCAGAGTTCAGAGGTGCATCTGCAGATTTCACCTCTCATCCTGAGTGGGAGGGGAGAGGGGTAAAGAAGCATCTTACTCACTTCACTTGCCACCTCCCTGCTGGCCACTCATTATGCCTCTCCATCATTACTCTACTGGATGCTCATCATGCCACCACTACTCTGAGGGCCACTCATCACCAACCGTTAGCTCTCAATCATTGTCCACTCTTTCACTGTGACTTCTGCCCATCAATCTCCAATAATTTCAGCTCCCACTGATTCGAACTCTTAGCAAACAAGGTAGAAAAACACAATTCCAACACAATTAGCATAGGTACCTAATAATGTCTATTTAGCTCTGTTTCTTTTAAAGTGTCTGTGGAGTGGGAAGAAAACAGGTCAAACTAGTCCAGGCAGGGACTTGATCCTGTAGCTTCCAGACTAGAATAACCTTCCGCCAACCCTTCCCTTCACAGGGTTCTGAAAGTTGAGCCCCTGCATTTGCAAGATTCTTTCTGCTAACCATGAGCCCTTTCATTTGGAACAATTTAGCATAATCCTAATGTTCTGTAATCCCACAAAATGACAAACATTGCTAACCATATTTTAGATCTCCATGTATTTAACATAGCTATGTATTTAAACATAGCTGATGTTGGGTCATAAATTAAGTGGATTATAATGAGCAAAACACTGCTCCATCTGTTGAATATCTAACACATCTAAGCAAAGCAGGAGCAAACTGTATTTGCATAGACACACCCAGAGTTTCTCTCTCAAGCAATCCATGGTACCTGGGGGTAACATCCCAATGTCAAAATAACTGCTAGATCAGCAAAGGAGTTACTTACATCAACATTCTAAAAGTTGTTTTGTAGTGTGTATGATCTTTTTGAAGGAGAAAATACCAAAAACTGTGAAAAAATAAGAAATTACAAATCATGACAATAATCAGAGCTCTGCTGCATGCCACATGCACATGCCAGGTATGCTGAACCCTGGATCTTTTTGTGGCTGAACAAAATAGTTTAATGAACATTAGTCTCAATTTACTGAAATTCTAAAGTATAATCAACTGAAATATAATATTGGAGTTCCCAAAATTAAAAAAAAAAGAAAACTTCCATGGCTAGAGATTGTAATCTCAAGAAGAATGATAAGAAAATAAATGTTTCTGTTATTTTAGGGTTACTTATCACCAAACCATTTTAAAAGTTAAAACCACTGCACTTTCTTTATTAGGATCTAACACCATACTTTAATATAATAAGAATCTGGCAAAGAACCTTCACCCAAATAATGATTAAATGAAAGTAGACAAAATAAATGAATCATACTAGAAAACCTTTCGTCACCCTTGTCCCCACTTCTGTGGAATTTCTGCATAATATCAGCAGAATAAAAATTATACTGAATGTCCAATCTGAAAATGAGAAACAATTTTCAAGTCACATACACACATGTAACTTTGTCTTATGAGTTATGGATGGCAGCATCACTGCTCATTGCTCACACACCATCATAAGATGTTGTATTGTGTACTGTTACAGTGATTAATGCTCAGTAGGCTTTTAAGGGACATCATATTTTATACTATCTACTGAAACTAAACTATATTTCATGTTAGTTTTGAATTGCTTTACAAAACAAGGACAAGGCTTTTTAATTTTCACCCCTATGAATGATGAAGTATTCCAGCGAGAAGTAGACCTTGAGTGTTGCTTTGAATTGGGGATGTCAGGCCATCTCAAATCAGGCTCCCAATCTCATGCTGAACAGCCATGAAGAGATCACAAAGCAGAAAAGATTATTATGTAATCCAAAGCAGCAAATTTACTAAGTGTCATCTGATCTTCATTTAATTCATGTAGAATTTATCATTTATTATTACTTCTGATATTGTAATAACATCTGTAACATGGCAGTCACTTTCCAAACATGTAACATGATCGAATCCCTGCTGTGAAGACCCTGCACTTTGAAAGAAAAAAAAGGGAATGAAAGGGAAGGTTGATGGCTGGCACATTTTGGTAGATATACTTTTTCATTGTTTATTTGATAAACAGTTTTCAAGAGAGAGGGTACCTGGGGACAATTGGATGACTATTTTTGAATCTCTTATGGCAGAAATGTGTCTTGGAGTAGGATATGAAATATGAGTGGATGATCACTTGATAGATTAGCTTGGGGGTGTCACTGAATCACGGAGAAAGTTATGGAGGCATGGATTAATGAGGAACATGTCTGGCATCACTAGCAGAGCACATGAGGTAAGAACACTACAAAGAGAATCAAGGTGGAACAGATGATGGGGGCAAACTTCTGAAGGACTTTGGAGGTATTAACAGGAAGCTCAAACTTGATTTAGTGAATAAGGGGGAAGTTGTGTGGTCAAAGCAATCAATTAAGTGATCATGGCAGCCACAATTTTTATGATATGAGTGACAAGGAGGCTGGAAACGAGGAGATTACAGGAATCAACATGCGCGATAAAGACTTGGACACAAAGTTTTTGCTGTCTGGACAGAAAGGACATATTCATCTTAGAAATTTATTGGCAGAAGAACCAGCTGAATTTGGACACGTGAAGAAATGCATGAACAACCTACAGGGAGCCTGACAGGGACAACCATGACAGAATGTTGGATTCAGTTTTGACTATTTTAATTTTAGGGTGATGAGGAGACATCCAGACATGTCTGGCAAGAATTAGCTTCAAATATTCACAGGAATATCCATGGAGAGATCCCAGCTTGATCAACTATTTGGGAATGAGGTCAAAGATCTGGTACAATTCACAGTGGATCCTCTGGCCATGCCTCCCACCTTGGAGAAGAAAAATATGTGGTTTCTGCTACTCAGTACCCTGGGGAGAGTTGTTAGCCTTTCTTGTGCGGTGGTGTTGCTGAGTTACCCAGGCTGCAGATAGGAAGTGGTTTAAAGAAGAAAATTGTGTAGGGATGATGTTGCATCAGTTCTCCCAACAGTAGTTTAAAGTTGCATCAGTTTTCCCAACGATAGTTTAAAGTTGCATCAGTTTTCCCAACAATAGTTTACACTTTTGGAAGAATTGTTGTACATGTTTACACTGGAGATATATCATACCATAGGTCCATCCAGACCAATATCCTGTCTTTTGACAGTGCTAATGCCAGGTGTCCCAGAGGGAATGGACAGAAGAGGCAATCATCAAGTCATCCACCCCTTGTCACCCATTCCCAGCTTCTGGCAAACAGAAGTGAGGGACACCATCCCTGCCCATCCTGGCTAATAGCCAGTGATGGATCTATTCTCCAGGAATGTATCTAGCTCTTTTTTGAATTGGTAATGTCTTGGACTTCACAACATCCTCTGGCAAGTAGTTCCACAGGTTGACTAAGCATTGTGGGAAAAAATAATTAATTTTGTTTGTTTTAAACCTGCTGCCTATTAATTTCATTTGATAACCACTAGTTTTTGTGTTATGAGAAGGAATAAATAGTACTTCTTTATCTACTTTTTCTACACCATTCATGATTTTATAGACCTTGATCATATCCCCTCTTATTCATCTTAGGAAAGAGATGACAAGCAACGGTCTTATTAATCTCTGTTGATACAAAAGCAGTCCCATACCTCTAATTATGTGTGTTACCTTCCACTGAACCTTTTCTGTTCCAATATATCATTTTGATAGAGGGCAAGCACATCTTCACAAAGTATTCAAGATGTGAGTGTCCCATGGATTTATACAGAGGCAATAAGATAGTCTCATTCTTATTATCCATGTCTTTATGATTCACAACATTCAATTTGCTTTTTTGACGGCCATTGCAGATTAAGTGCATGCTTTCAGAGGACTATCTACAATAACTCCAATTTCTCTCTCAAGTATTATCACTAATTTAGACGCCCATCATTTTATATGCATAGCTGGGATTATATTTTTCAATGTGCATTCCTTTGCATTTATCAACACTAAATTTTCAGTCTGCCTGGGATTTAACTTTTTTTTTTTACCAGTTTTGTATCATTTGTAAAATTTGCTACCTCACTGTTTACCTCTTTTTTCCAGATCATTTATGAATATGTTGAATAGGATAGGTCCCAGAAAAGACACCTAGTAGATATTATTTACCTCTCTCCATTCTGAAAACTGACCATATTTTCCGGCACTTTGTTTCCTCTCTCATAATCAGTTACCAGTCTATGAGAGGACCTTCCCTCTTGTCCCATTGCAACCTTTGGTGAGGATCCTTATCAAAGGCTTTCTGAGAATCTAAGTACATTATATCTACTGGATCCCTCTTGTCCACGTGCTTGTTGACCCACTCAGAGAGTTCTAGTAGATTGGTGAGGCATGATTTCCATTTAAACAAATATTGACTCTTCTCCCAACAATTTATGTTCATCTGTATGTCTGAATTTTGTTCTTTGATATAGTTTCATCCATTTTTCCCAATACTGAATTTGGTAATCTGAGTTCAGTACTGGAAAAACTGGTAATCTATAATAATTATAGTAATCTGCAATTGCTAGAATCATCTCTGCAACCGCATTAGCTATCTTGCAGTCATTTGATACAGAAGCTGATTTAAATGATAGATTATAAACTGCAGCTGGTAGTTCTGCAGTTTCACATCTGAGTTCCTTCATTCCATTCCTCCATCTATTCCATAATGCTAAGCAGTGTTGTTAGGAATAGGGTCTTTTATAAATGCAATGTGTTGTGTGAGAAGGAAAAAGGTACACAACCTGGCTGAACCAAGGGACCTATAATGGTTGTGATTTTCTGTTCACATTGACAAGAAGAGAGTACAAGCATCATTTTTAAAACACCCAGGACAGCTATTGTTGCAGACTGAAGGCACAGAGAGATTTTGCAAGCTCAGGGCATTCCAAGCAATTGTTCTTGCAATGCCTTTTAAGAGCCTCAGACATAGCCTCAACGATCAGTCTGTCTATGATCAAGAGACTCACAAATGGAACAACAAGTGGAGCTGATTGCAGATCAGCATGCAGGTGAATAAAGCTTGCTGTGCAGAAGAAACTCCTACCCTGCGTGCCCACACTCTACATTGCTCAAAGCTTTCTTTAGCACTAAACTCCCTCCCAATTATTGTAAAGATCAAACACATGAATAAAAATGAAATCTGAAAGCCCTGGTGCAAATATAACTAACTTGTTAAATCCCTTTAGCTCGTATCAAGAATAATTTGCATTGGAAATGGATTTTTATTTATTTGTGTCACTAAGGGATTCAAAATTTGAAATTCTTCTAAGACAGCTGTTTCCATTTTAGTTGTTGTAAATGGATAATCATGGAGGCTTGATGCACACAAAACAGGTGGGGACTATAACTCCATTCATATTCCTCCCTCACTATACATATGCTTACTAGAGCTGTGTGAAGCTTCTCTAAGGAAACTAAAGGAAAAGCATCCTTCCTTTTGGGTTTCATTCAGAAAGCATATTTTAATGGAGTTCTCTGCCAATGAAACCTGGAAAGTTTGAGACTACTTGTAGGCCTAACAATTTTCATAGCATTTCAAGTTTCCTTAGGACTTGGTAAAGACAGCAGAATTTCCTTGATGACAATTTTTTCAGAAAGGACAGGGAATGTGGGATCAAGCAGAGTATGGAGGTGCTAATAACAGACTGGTAGCATCTGACTGCCCCACAAAAATGTCAAAATGATTTATTGAATAAATTAATACAGTCCATAAGGACGCTTCTTCAGGTTTATAAGTGCCCTCATGTTCAATTTGCCCAATTCAAAGAGACAAACTAAAGGTGATGGGGGAAAAAAATGTGAAGGTGCTTTTAGAAAGCTCAGATTCCTTCCCAAGGGACCAAGTAAACTTGAAAATACCAAATGAATCAAATGAGAGTACATTTATAATAAGTAAAGCTGACTGTACAGTTATAAAACCGATTCATAAATAAAGGCACAAGTGCCAAGTTCAATTCACTCTGGTTTGTGAGCCTCTTTGCTATTTGTAATTATTTGGACAGTCACCAGGTTTTTGAGAAACGCTCATGCATCCCAAAGTTTAGCACAAATCATTATTCATTTTAAAATTTATAGTAGAACTGCATTGTTCACTATTCTTCTGTTTCAAAAGTTTGCTATTCAGTCAGTGATCTGACATAACACTTATGTGGTCATAAGTCACAGCCCAAAGAATGAATAGCAAATACTCAAAGCAAGCAGTTTTCAAACAGCCCAACTGCTGAAAATGTTTCATTCAATTTGTTGAACAGTTACAAATAACTAATACATCTGCAGAAAATCCATGTCAGTCTCCAAATAATTCAATGGCCAAAACAAATGCTTACTTCACAATTAATATTATCCCCCATTATAGAGTGACCAACTCCACTTTATAAATCACTTTCATGAAGCCCACATCATGAAAAAAGTTACAACTATCAAACAAGGCTGGTTTCTTCCTCACCATCACCATCCCCAATCACACCAAAGTGAAAGTAGCTCTTTTGGCTTCAGCCAGAAAATACACATAATAGAGATTTGCTACAAGGCTGTCGGGGACATCTGAGGAAAGGAACAATGTTACTGCAGTCATCACAGAAGCCTTTGCAAATCATTTTTGTCTGTCTATGTATTGATGTGGCCCTCTTTGACTGTATTATTTCTTTCTTACACAGTCAGGCTGTATCTACACTGGCATGAATTTCCAGAAATACTTAAAACAGAATAGTTTTCGTTGTAAGTATTTCCGGAAAAAGAGCGTCTACATTGGCAGGATGCTTTTCTGGAAAAGCCCTTTTTCTGGAAAAGCGTCCATGGCCAATGTAGACACGCTTTTCTGGAAAAGAGCCTCGATCGTCATTTCCGCGATTGGGGCTTTTTTCCGGAAAAGACTACTGGGCTGTCTACACTGGCCCTTTTCCAGAACAATGTTCCGGAATAAGGACTTATGCCCGAGTGGGAGCAGAATAGTTTTTCCGGAATAGCGGCTGATTTTGTACAGTACAGCGTCGTTGCTTTTCTGGAAATTCAAGGGCCAGTGTAGACAGCTCGCAGCTTATTCCGGAAAAGTGGCTGATTTTCCGGAATAAGTGGCCCACTGTAGACACAGCCTCACTGTTTTACAAGCCTGCCAACTTCATGGGTTTTCTACATAGGCAATGGGGATATCAGACTCTTTTATGGGTTTGTGGAGAAAATTCCTAGTCTATGAGGAAATCTCCCTCTAACTGTCTATCTTCTTTCATTCTCATGTTTTCTAAGAAAGAGGCAGTTGAGTATTACTATAACATGTACTGACAATCTCAGCAATACAGAGAAGAAAGTTCTTCCCCTCCTCCAGCAAACACAGGGGCGGAGCACTGCTTGAGCATTTAGTCATGTGCACTGAGACATGACTAGTAAACAGCTGTTTGCCTCCAGCTCTGCAACAGCACCTGTTCTCAACCAGACTCGGGAAAAACTCCTCTGCTGTTGCTGGCCACTCTCTCCCCAGGGCCTGGGAGTGAGCAAAATTCTTCTGTTGTTTTCATTCCCCAACAATTTGAGCCTCTGTTCTTTTTGTCGGTAGGGAGAGGGAATTTAGAGAGCCTGGGATCAAAAGTATTTTTATTCTTCACCTCCTCCTCATTGTTTATCCAATGCTTTACTAAATATTGCTTTTGAAAGGGGCTGGTGGGCCACAGCACTTCAGTGATCCCATAAGGGACAGTGGCCCCTATTGCAGGACAGGCAAAAGCAGGAAAAAAAAGTCAGCTATAGGGTATGTCTACACTGCATCCCTAGTTCGAACTAGGGATGCAAATGAAGACAATCGAAGTAGTTGATGAAGCGGGGATTTAAATATCCCGCGCTCCATTAACATGATCTCGCCGGCGCGCTAGTTCGAATCACAGCTGATTCGAACCAGGAAGTGCGCGCCGGGACGCGTTAGTTTGGACTAAAGCCCTTAGTCCGAACTAATGTTACTCCTCAAAAAATGAGCTAATGTAATGACAATATTTAAAAAGGGCTCTAGAGGTGATTCTGGCAATTACAAACTGGTGAATCCAATGTCAGTACTGGGCAAATTAGTTGAAACTATACTAAAGAATAAAATTGTCAGACACATAGATGAACATAATTTGAGGAGAAAAGGTCAACATAGTTTCTGTAAAGGAAAATCATGCCTTACTAATCTATTAGAGTTCTTTGAAGAAGTCAACAAATATATGGACAAGAGGGATCTAGTGGATATAGTGTACTTAGAATTCCAGAAAGCCTTTGACAAAGTTCCTCACCAAAGGCTATTAAGTAAAGTAAGTTGACATGGGATAAGAGGCAAGGTCCTCTCATGGACTGATAACTGGTTAAAGGACAGGAAACAAAGGGTAGGACTAAATGGTCAGTTTTCAGATTGGAGAGCAGTAACTAGTTGCGTCCCCCAGGGGTCTGTCCTGGGACCAATCCTATTTAACCTATTTATAAATGACCTGGAGAAAGGGGTAAACAGTGAGGTGGCAAAATTTGCAGATGATACTAAACTATTTGAGATAGTTAAGACCAAAGCAGATTATGAAAGGGATCTAACAAAACTAGGTGATTGGGTAACAAAATGGCAACTGAATTTTAATGTTGATAAATGCAAAGTAACGCATACTAGAAAAAATAATCCCAACTACACATACAAAACGATGGGGACTAATTATCTATAACCATTCAAGGAAGAGATCTTGGATTCATAAAAAAAAAAATTCTACCAGCCACCTATTAACATATGTACATGTTTATATGAATGTGTGTTTATATAAACACGTACATATGTTAATAGATGGCTGGTAGAACATTTTTTTATCTGCTTTAGAGCTTATGAGCTTCATTGAAGTAGAAAGTCTTGAGGAGGGACCTAAAAAAAGGGAAGCAGGAAGAGATTTAAAGAAATTAAATAAGCTGAAGGATTTCAAAAAAGGAAATATGTAAAAAAAGGAAATATGAGATTATATTTTAAAGATAGAAAATAGAGGAAACTGACAAAGGATATGCAATGAATTAAAGAAGGGAAATTCATTAAAATAATAACTGAGTACAATGTTTAAAAAAGTAAATTAGGCATAGATGATATCGACATGGCAAATGTTAGTGAACAAACAGTCTCAGGGAGTGGCCATGTTAGTCTGCATCTGCAAAAACAATGAGGAGTTCTGTGGCACCTTAACTAACAGATTTATTAGGACATAAACTTTCATTCCAATTCATCTAATGAAGTGGGTTTTACCTACGAAAGCTTATGTCCTAATAAAAATGTTAATCTGTAAGGTGCCATCAGGACTTCTTGTTGTTTTCAGTGAACAAACAATAAGGCAACATGGATTAAAATAATTAATCTTTTTTTTTAAAGTTAATGATTCGGAACCATCAAGCTGTTCACATAGATAAACTATATACCCATATATTTTTATTACTGTTACATTCTGCTCCATCCTTTCGTCTTTTTTCTTCCTGATTCAAGACATAAGCATATGTTTAAGTACTATGGAAATCAATGGAATTTATGCACATTCTTGAAAGAGCCAGCTTTTAAGGTAGAAGACAAAGTAGAGATGCAGAGAGATGATGGAAGGAGGCATGAAGATAAAAGTGAGAAAAAGTGAGAAAAGGAGAGAGGAGCTGGAACTCAGCTCACATTTTTCAGTACATTTCAAACACATATTTAACCAATATTTGCATTCATCTTTATTTTTTTTCTTTGTAATATTCCCTGCTGCACTAACAAAAGGGATTCAAAATATTAAGTCTAAGATAAAAATTAACATTAGTTGTTGGAATAGGTAATTCCGAGAGTATTTATTTTATATGAACTGAAATAATCTGTTAGAAATCATGCTTCTATTCTCATCATGCTCCTGCCCAGTATGCTTCTGGAGAAATTAAATCAGTAAACGGCAGTCCAAATATGGATAATCCAGATCCTGGATACTTTGATACTGGAGCAGTATTCATTAGGTCTTTACTTTCCATTCTTCAGCTTAATGTTGAGAGGCTGTCAACTGCAAAGCACTTAATAGAGAATCTCATAGCCCATCATAGGGCTGACATTATCTGTATCCAAGAAATGCTTGTAGATTTCTTCTTTGCCAGTAGGCAAACACATAAGAGACCACGATATTGTTAGCTACAATCTTCATGAAAAATATGGCAGAGCCATTTATGTGAAATCTGATATTATGTGGAGAATTTACCCACTATTTGACCTCTCTGTGACATTGTAAGAGTTAGTTTAAAGTTGAGAATGTTTAAAAACTTTCCAGTGAAGCCTGGAACACTCTGACCTTGAGTATACATCCATCTATGCTGTGAACTTCAATAATCACCATGCCTCATGGGGCAATAGAAAGTCTGAAAAAATTGAGTAAATCTCATAAATGAGAATTCTATAAAGTATTTGTATCTCTTGGCTGGCCCTAAGCAGTCACCCATCCTTTTCTCTACATGGTAGAAGCAGAGCTACGGTCCTGATCTCACAAAGGGTAGGAGACAGGTAACTAGTGATATCCCCAAGGGTCTGTACTGGGACTCATCCTATTCAATCCATTCATCCTTGAGAAAGGGGTAAACAGTGAGGTGGCAACATTTGCAGATGATACTAAACTGCTCAAGATGGTTAAGTCCAAAGTTGATCTCACTTTGGGATCTCACCAAACTAGATGATTGGGCAACAAAATGGCAGATGAATTTTAATGTTGATAAACACAAAGTAGTTTAGTCACCATCATTTTATACATAGAGTTAGGACTATGTTTTCTATTTTCATTAGTGGCCATTGTTGGAAGACAGGATACTGGGCTAGATGGACATTTGGTCTGACCCAGTATGGTCATTCTTATGTTCACTTGGTCCCCTCAGCAGGGGGCCAACCATTATCAGACTGTTGCAGAGTTCTTGGAATCTTCCTGTATAACCAGCTCTTTTTTATTCAGACAGCACTTAAGATCCCATATAAGCACAAGCCCTAGACTGGGATGGAACTAGAGAAGAACAGACTGGAAATAATACTGAGAGCTGACTGTTCATGTATAGGGTGCCCACATGTATTACCTCTGCAGAAAAAAAAAACACCTGCTTTTTCAAAGGAATCTTTAAAGCAGCCCAAAATAGATTTTATCCAAAAAAAAGTACATACTCTGCTTAGATCAGGAATGTGAAGAACTTCTGGACCACTATGAACAATCTGGTGACTTAGAACTATGTCTACACTGTATGCCCTTCTCTGTCACTCCCACAATGACCCGGGCAGTCTTCCTGATTACTGCCCTGCTGGTCTAAGACACATTATCAGTGGCTGGTAGGGAATCCTGGTCCACCCTCAGCTCCAACCTTCCACCCAGCAGTTCTGTGATTTCCTCTCCCAGCCTTAACAGTGCCTTCCCTGGACTGCTTCCTACAACTCCTAATTCTGCCTATTTTTTTTTGGATGTAGCAGCACCAAACTCACCTTCCTCTTTCTAGGGAATGACTTCCCTTTCCCAGCAGCAGCCCCTATCCATTGCTAGCCTCTTGGCTGTATAGGCCCTACCTATTCCCACACAGTGGAAACTCCTTTTAATCAATTCCCTGCTCCCAAGCTCTTCCCCCAGGTGCAGTGCATGGAGTTAATAGAGCTACCTGTTTAACCCTTTCTAGCCATGCGTGGGGGTGACACCCCTATCATGACCTGATTGGTGACAGTTTTTATCTATCATAAGCAGCTTTTTAAGGCAATAATATTAGGGATGAGGTAAGAAGCCGAAGAAGGTCATGCATATTAAAAGATGGAGAAGTTATTTACCATGTATGATAACTGGAGTTCTTTGACATGTAAGTTACTGTGGGTGTTCCAATGGGGTTTCATGCACCCCAAGCACCTTCATTTGGAAGTTTTTGGTAGCAGTGCCAGTTCAGTTTGAGCATGTGCCCCAGATATCATCATGTCCATACCATGAATTTATAGGACTGTGAGGGTAAATTGCCCTCCGTTCTTTCTCCACCACAATCCTCCAAGAAGAAGAGGCCCTAAAGCACAGGGTAGTGTTGAAGGAAGGCAGCTTGTGATGTATCCACAGTGAAACACATTTTGAAGAACTCCAGTTATTGTGCAAAGTAACTAACCAACCTCTTCTTCTTCAAGGAGTGTCCCTAAGGCTATGTCTAGACTGCAAGCCTCTTTCGAAAGAGGCTCTTTCGAAAGATACTTTCAAAAGAGCCTCTTTCGAAAGAGAGCGTCTAGACTGCACGCGGAATTTCGAAAAAGCAAGCCGCTTTTTCGAAAGAAAGCACCCAGTGAGTCTGGATGCTCTCTTTCTAAAAAGCCTGTTTGCTTTCAAGAACGCCTTCTTTCGAAAGAGCACTTTTGAAAGAAGGCGTTCTTCCTCGTGGAATTAGGTTTACCACCGTCGAAAGAAAAGCCGCATTCTTTCGATTTAATTTTGAAAGAATGCGGCTGCAGTCTAGGCGCAGGTGAAGTTTTTTCGAAAAAAGGCTACTTTTTTCGAAAAACCCCCTGAGTCTGGACACAGCCTAAAGGTGCTCCAGTGGTGCTGGAACTATTTTTAGGGTGGGGGTGCTAAGCTGTGCCCCCTTCACCCTGTTTGTCTCACTGCCCCAGGCTGGGGTCACATGTACAGTTGTCAACTCTCTTGGACTGAAAGCCATTGCCAAAAATGGTGTCTAGTCTGGGAGAGTTGGCAACCCTAGTCACAGCGGTAGGTGGCTGTGGAGCCCCAGGCTGGCAACAGGATCCCAAGTAGCAGTGGAACCTCCAGGGTCAGTGGCATAGATTCTGGGGCCAATGGGCTGCAGAGCCCATGGAAACAAGGGTGCCATTTCAGGGGGGCAGGTGGTGGGGAGGACTGTGGCCATGCATACTGGATGCTGCTAGTTCCCATTCTATTCCCACCTAAGCAGGGAGTGAGGGGAAAATGCACAGCTTGTGTGATTTATTCCTCTGTCTCCTCCCCTCACCAGCTGGAGTGAGAGGAATACACACAAGCTTTCCCCTTACTCACTGATAGGGGAATGGGAAGAAGAGCAAGCACCATCCCAGTATGCCCTCCAAAAATGGTTTTCTTGGTGAGGATGGCAGGTAGCAGGACCCCAGGAGAGTGATGGAGCTGGTGGGACCTTGGGCTGGTGAAAACGGCAGCAGGTCAGCAGTGGGGCCAGCTCCTGGGTGTGGGGAAGCTGGGTGCAAAACCTGAGGGTGCTGCAGCATCCCCCACACCTCTACTTCCCACATCTATAGGGTGCTCTGCTTGAGATGACACCATAGCTGGTGAAGGACATGAGTGTGTTTGGAATTCAGTCTAAAGCTATAGTAAAGTGGCCCCAGACTGGGTGACTAGGCAAAGTGGCCCAAGCCCCTCCAGAGTATGGAGAGTTCAGACAGCATGGCACTGAGCAGCACGTCCCCAGTCCTTCTCACCTTCACTCCTGAGTGCTGGAGGGCCAGGCACCATGTTCTTAGCCCTTGAATCCTGGTCAGCACGGCCCTAGCCCTTCTGGCCACAGAGTGAAGGGGAGACCAGGCAGTGTGCTCCTAGCTGATCCAGTCCCAGAGCACCCAGAGGCTGGGCAGCCATGGAAAAACAGGCAGTTTGCATATTGGGAAGGAGGAGGATGACTGGGGGTGGCATGTGGATGGTTCACACCTGGCTGTTTGGGGAGGCTCACTCTCCTCCTGCCTCTGATACCCACCACCCAGAAGCATTATTATAGGCCCTTCAGTCTTCTAATCAATGGCTACGTCTACACTGGCCCCTTTTCCGGAAGGGGCATGTAAATTTCATGAGTCGTCGTAGGGAAATCCGCGGGGGATTTAAATATCCCCCGCGGCATTTAAATAAAAATGTCCGCCGCTTTTTTCCGGCTTTTAAAAAAGCCAGAAAAGAGCGTCTAGACTGGCCCCGATCCTCCGGAAAAAGTGCCCTTTTCCGGAGGCTCTTATTCTTACTTTGAAGTAGGAATAAGAGCCTCCGGAAAAGGGCACTTTTTCCGGAGGATCGGGGCCAGTCTAGACGCTCTTTTCCGGCTTTTTTAAAAGCCGGAAAAAAGCGGCGGACATTTTTATTTAAATGCCGCGGGGGATATTTAAATCCCCCGCGGATTTCCCTACGACGACTGCTGAAATTTACATGCCCCTTCCGGAAAAGGGGCCAGTGTAGACGTAGCCAATATGTCTGTCTATTGAAGACTTGAGGTGAGAGTGAAGCACAGAAGTTGATGAGGCACTGTGGTCACTCACAAACTGATAGCTAGGGGACATTTCTGAGTCTTGATAAAATGCAGAATAAAGAGAGCACTCCATCACAAGGAGTGGGACATTTTCACTCTGTCCTTTCTTGAGCAGTTAATGAAACTAGTGACAATTTTCACGTGAATAGTACATGCATATCTCCAAATCATTCTGAGGAACCCCACTTGTTATGCCCTTCCAGAATAACTGTGAACCATTAATAACTACTCTCTGAGAATGTTTATCCAGTCAGTTATACACCCACCTTGTCACCCCATCTACATTGTATATTGTAATGTAGAAATTATAGTAATAATTTCTATATTATTGATAAGAAGGTCAGCGAATATATGCATGGCTATCATTCGCTGAGAACAATTCCTAGCAAGACGGGCAATGTTCGAAGCCTGAGAATCAAGGCATATTCTTGAAAAAAGAAAGGGGGGAGGAAATTCCCAAAGATGCATCTCCCTCCTCTATGAAGAGGAGACTAAGGGAAGCCCCAAATCATAGAAAAAACTTTACTAAAAACAAGAAGAAAATTTAAAAAAATAACAATAATAAAAATAGGTGCACAATAAACGAGCAAAGTCTATGCATAGGATTGTGAACTTGGCTTAGGTCAAGGCATGTAAGAAGGAACTGATGACATTTCTCCTGCACAGACTTAGATAGCCTTGATATAGGACACAACACTGCTCAGGGCCCATTCAGGAGGTGAACAGTCACTGCTACCAAAAATCTCTGACAGTGCCTGGGGTACATACAGATGCTTTCTGAAGAAGAATCAAACATGGACTCTTTCTGCTCATTAGTCATAATGCTTCCAGCCTAGGGAGATCAGCTCTGTATCTTTTAATTTATTAATCAACAAAACAATTTTCTTCCAAGCCTATGTACTCAGTTTGATTAGTTCATTGTCAACTGTGAAACTGGAACAGTAAAAAAGAAAAAAAAATACCCCCAAATTACTGATCCAGTGACACAATGATAAATTATACATCAGACTATGGTAATAGAGCTTACCAGCAATTCTGGCTACACCCCAGCTGGAAGACATCTCCTTCATCAGAGCATGCCACATAAAAACTCATTTAAATGTCTACGCATAATTCGCCATCTGAAAGTTTTAAGCCAGCTGCTCCCAGACACACTTATTTTTGTAACTTCAGTAATTCAGACAGAATATTTCTTTGTGGTTCTGGACAAAGTTTAGAGAAATTGTAGATTTCTGTCGTCCTGATGCTGTTGTAATTCTTTTAGGATGAATCTGCCATTTAAGACTTCATTCAAAATATCCTCACACACCATAGAGCAAAGTCCTTTAGGTTGGTTTAGCTTTAGCAGAAGCATTATTATAGGCCCTTCAGTCTTCTAATCAATATGTATCAGGAGCTTATTTAATGGCTCTGCAAACGCATTCACAGTGTAGCGCAGATGGGTTTTTTTCTCTCCCCTATGGTTTTAAATAGAGTACTCATGAAAGATTACTCAATGTAACTGAAAGAGCAATATCAGTAGCTTGAACAACCATGTTGGCAACATTAAACTATGTGACTATGTCTACACTAAAGGGTTTTTGCGCAAAAACCCACAGGGCGTCCATACCTCAAGCACATTTTTGTGCAAGAAAATCTATAGTCAATCGACAGAATAGAAGGCTTTTTGCAGTGTAGGTATACCTCCTTCTACAAGGCATAACTCCATTTTGTGCAAGAGTTCTTTTGCGCATAACTCCTTTTTGCGCAAGATGTGGGTGGATGCTCAACAGGGATTTCTTGCACAAAAAGAGCCTATCACAAAAAGCACAGGTGCTCTCATGGCCATTCTGTGAATGGCAATCAGAACTTTCTTAGGCAGGAGTGTCCATAAAGTGTGAACGCTCTCTTGCACAAAAGCACATCTCAGGGTATGTCTACACTACAGCGCTAATTCGAACTAACTTAGTTCGAATTAGTTAATTCGAACTAAGCTAATTCGAACTAATGGATCCAGACTAAAAAACTAGTTTGAATTAGCATTTTGCTAATTCGAACTAGCATGTCCACATTCCTAGTTCGAACTAAGCGCTCCGCTCGTTCGAATTAAGTTCGAACTAGCGGAGCGCTAGTGTAGCGCCTATCAAAGTTAATTCGAACTAACGTCTGTTAGTTCAAATTAACTTTGTAGTGTAGACATACCCTCAGAGAGGCATAAGGATCTTGCACAAAAGTTTTTTTTTTTTTGCGCAAAACGGAAGTGGCTACACTGGTTCTTTTTGCACAAAAACACCTTGCACAAAAAGCATCGGTAGAAAATATGCTAATGACATCGCAACTCATGCTAATTAATCCATCATTAGCATACCCTCTGCCACAAAAAGCCTGTAGTGTAGACTTAGCCTATACGTATTTGATCTTGCTTCAGAACAGAGAGCTGGAGTAGATGACTTCTGGAGGTCCTTTCAAGCCCCATATTTCTATGATTCTAAACAGTTCTGCCAGCGCATTTCAACCCTCACTTGCAATATTCTGCTGTCCCAATCCTTGGTCTCTTGCTCAGAGTCCATCATGTGTGCCAAACTAATACCAACACAGGACAAACAGCAATGGAATAAGTGCTGGGACTTTACTGTGGAGAAATAACAGAAATTGCATTATGGCTGTGGAGCATCTTTTTCTTGCCCTCCCAACCACTGACAGCATCAAACATTTAAGTTTGCTTTTTGAAAATTGTGTGAGAAACTGCTCAGCTTTATGGGGTGTTTTCCCAGGAACTAATCTCACTGGAAAGCTGTCCCTACCCAAATGTTTTGCAATGCGATTCATTTTAGGCCAGCTCTCATAATTTGTGACAATCTGGAAATGGCATTTAATAATTAATCACAACCAAAACAGCAATAAGAGATAACTTTCAGATAGCATTTCCATCAGAGCATCTCAAAGGGTTTGTCTATGCAGCATGTTAAAATCCACAGCAGTGAGCTGGAGAGCCTGGGTCTACAGACGGGCTTGCAGGGTTCACGCGATGGTGCTAAAAACAACAATGTAAATGTTGATGCTTAAGTTGGAACTCAAGGTATTCTGAAGGCTGAATAGCCACATTGCTGTTTTAGAGCTGCAGCACAAGCCCTCCATACCCACGTTAATTGATCCAGACTCTTACACTTGATGCTGTAGGTTTTAAAATACAGCCTAGACCCAAAGTGTCTCATGAACACTGACAGCTTCACAATTTCTGTCAGGCAGATAAGTATCATCATTCCCCTTTTGCAAGTAAGGAAAGAGATGCAGAGAGGTTAAAGTATTCACAGGAAGTTAGTACCAGGACTATAACCCGTGTCTTCAAATTGCCAGTCACTGACTACAATTACTAAAACCTGTCTATGCTGCAGAGTTTTGTTAATGCACGTTATGCCAACAATCTAAAAGCGGTACAATTACATTGCTTGTGCATGTTCATACAATGCACCTTCCATCACTGAAGCCCATCCACATTTAATGCTCTCACATGAACAGTGAGAGCTGTGCTATCCCACTGTGCTACCTACTATCTTCAACAGCTAGGAGTTGGGGAGAAGTGGAGTGGATGGCGGAGGTGGGGTTGCCACAGAGGATGGCATCCAGCTCTTTATAGAAGCACCAGATCTTTGACGCAACACCAGTGTGATGGTTTGACTCCCATCCGTTCTGGTAAAGCCTCAGCTCCTTTATCTTAACACAGCACTGATGTGTCTCCCATTCATAGCCCTTATCCAACATGCGTCAAGAAATCAGACAGAAGTTACAATAGCTAGAATGGAGTTGAGACTGCACAATCTCCTCTCCCCACAGCACCAGCAGATCCAACAAGTCAGCTGTGTTCCAAGTGAGAGCGTGTTTGATGCTTGTAGCCATGATGGTCTGCTGGGAAAATGCCATGTGAGTCATCCATGCTAAGCAAATAGGAAGTGGAATTTAAAAAAACTTAAAGGGGTGTATGGCTGAGGTTTGTTTACGTGGGAGTAGGGAAGTGGTGTTCAAACTGCTGACCAGAGCATTCATGGTAGACTTTCTAGAGTGAATTTACAACCACATCAAGCGTAGTATCTTCGTCGCAAAAAGCACCATGCCTCCTATTGGTTTTATTTTGTTGGCAAAGCAGGAGAGTTTTGTTGATGTAAAAGATATTTGGGGTGTGTCTACATAGCACGGCTTAACTCAAAATAAACTACACAAATTGAGCTACCTTAATTGTGTTGTGTATTTTGAAATAGCTTATTTCAAAATTGGGAGCATCTACACAGCACTTATTTCAAAATAGAGCACTCTTCCTCTGACTTCCCTTACTCCTTGTACAAAGAGGGTTACAGGAGTCCTCTAGCTTGACAGTATTTTGACATTATTTCAAAATAACTGCCTCTTGTGTAGATGCAGACTAAGTTATTTTGAAATAATGCTAGTTATTTCAAAATAATGTTTCTGTGTAGATGTACCCATGCAGTATGTACACATCTGGGCTACATCTACACTGCATGCTTATTTCAGAATAAGCTGTTTTGGGAAAAAACCTCCAAAATAGCTTATTTCAAAATACACGTTCACACTACAAGTGCCCATCAAATAGCACTGAGCTATTTTGAAATAGAGCATCCACACTGTTTGGAGCCTGAATCACACTTAAGGCCCCCTAAAAGCAGGACATCAAGACAGCACTCTCTTCCTGGACCTACTGCCTGAGGCTATCTGAGGCTTGTGCTTAAAGGGACCTCCCTGTACAGTCATGTCTCAGGCTCTTCACCTTTGCCTACCTCCTTGAGGGACAGCAATCCCTTCTCACTGCCTGTTATGGTTGCCCTTGAGGACACCATAGCACTCCAGCCTTGGACCTAAACCTGCTGGAAAGCACTCGCTAGCTCTTGGACCTGCTGACGCACTTCTTGGTGCACTGCAGGCGGCCCTCATGGATCTGCAGGAACAGGACCCTCTGCTCCCTGCGGGGCACTTCCTAACCTCTTTTCATGTGCTGTTCATGCACCTCACTGGTGTCCTCTACCTTGCTGTGCCTACTCAGGAGTGGATGTGGCCCTGAGAGTGTGGGCATGACAGTGTGCTGTGTGATACTGCAGTGTGCATCCCTGACCCCACATGAGCAGATACATGAACGTGGGTCTCTCACTTCCTAGGAGAGTTTTCCCTCTCCATCAGGCTATAGAGTCATTCTCTCGTCTTTGGCCCAATGACTACTCAAGTATTTTATACTATACACCATCGTGTCCTCTTCCAGCTATTTTGTGAATGTCATCTCAATCCCCTCCTTTCGCAAATATACAAATAGTTTCAGACTGATCAAAAATATGTGGCTGAAAAATTTGCCTCCCCCTCTAAATAGCATTCTCATTCAGTAACTTTCAAATGAGTCATTGGCCTCCCAGAATCTCAGCTCCAGATTTCCTGCTGTTTCTTTCTAAGTATGTAATATAACAGCCCACACAATCATAAAGGAGTAGGCTGTAAAAGTCAAGACACTATCTGGACAATCCCTGCTGTTGCTGATAGCCATTGGCATAACTCCTATTGATATCAAGGGGGGGAAGGAGCAAGGAGAACCTTAAACTCCCTGCTTTCTTTAAAATATTCCGTATGGACTAAGGGTAACCAAACATCATTTCAATCCCCAAATGAACATTTTTTTCTTTAAAATTTCAACCAGAGTGGGTTGAGTAGCTATTGAAGAGCTCAAGCATGAAAGGATGCATATGTGCCTTTCAATAAATGTAACTGAAATTGGCTAATTACTCGATGAACAGCTTGTTACAGATGTAGGCCGAGATTTGTAAAGGTATTTAGGCACTTACAGATACAGACTGGTGCCTAGGGAATTCCGCATGTGAGTTAAGCACCCAGATACTTTTGAAAATCCCACTGGGTGCCTATGTTTAAAAATATGGCACTTTTCCCTAATGGCATGTGCTGTAGGCATTTATGAAGACATATGGTGCACAAATTATTAAAAGTTCTAAGTGTGGCACAAAATGTGCCACTAATTTTCATTCATGTTTTTAAATGTACAACAAGCACTAAATCTAGAGCTCAGAATCTGGCCAGAATAGCTAGGACAAGCACTGGGCAGATGCATGAAATAGCTAAGGAGTGAGAAGGAACGTTCTCCTTTAGGCTGAGGAGTGCCCATTGAGCCATTTTGTGAAGCAACTTCAGTCCAATGACTAATGTAACCTCTATGGATCCTCAATGGAGCAGTACAGAATATGATTCTGCAGCACAACTCCTTCCCTTATCTAACTATAATCTAACAATATGACATTGGCAGCACCATCCAAGATGTCCTTAGTGACTTCTCTATCACAGAAATGTTAAGGGACCAAAGGCAGAATGAGTTCCTCATAAAAAGGAACTCAGCATCAAAGTGGAAATGAAACATTCTTTGCATGGGCATAGAGACTGCATATGGATAGACCTGTAAGACTTTAGCAATCTTTAGGGAAGAAGGTGACTTAAAAACCTGCATAAAGAGTCATGGTATTTGGATACTCTCTTTTTCCTCTAATTAGAAATGGTATTATTTTCCTGGTTTGAATTTTAGAGTGATCCTAGTGGTGCCTAGCTCATCACCAGAGCTCAAGTGCTGTGCTCCATCATCTTTGTCAATAAATCCTATTATCTTTGGACAGTAATCTTCTTCTGGCCAGAGGGCATGTGCTAATTCACATTCTTCTCCTCCAGTGTTTGAGTCATCTAGGACATTGGATATATATATAGCCCTCTCTCAATGACATGACTTTAATTTTCTCTGTCCTAAAGATAATGATCATATATCCATCACCTACCTCTGATTTGCTATCCTCAATAACTTAATTTCCCATTCCAAGCAAGAAGGGATTAATTTCCTTCTTCATTGATCTTTTGTTCCTGTAGTGTCGGAGGAAGCTTTGAGAAGATGAATTTAACATCTGACTGTATGTTTCTTTTCTTTTTTCTTTTTTCTTTGGCATTTTGCTGTTAATGATTTAATCAGTACTGTCACATATTCTGTTTTATTTAAACTTTGTCATCCTCCCCATCCTTGAAGCTGTATCTTGGAGGAATCTGTTAAAATGTTTTTAGAGACTGATTGTATATACTTGTCAAGGCTATTCCCCACTCTGGCACTCTGGGTGTAGAAGGTAGGGGCCTGCAAAAGACCTTAAAAATACCTTGCCTCTATAGGCTTCTGTTTAAAAGCTCCCCAAGGTCATAGATTCCCTGGCCTTGGGAGATAGACTGCCACCACCAAGTGGAAAAAAAACAAACCCTTTCTTCTTGAACCTAGGAAGAAGTACTTGGAACTTCTTCAAGAGGAGTTTGAATAAAACACTAACACAAGAGAGTTTGAATAAAAAGAGAAACAAACTGTAATCTCTGATAGCTGTCCTTTCAGTCTTAGGTATGCATCAGCATACACAGACCTCCTATTACCTTCCAGAACACAAGAATCAAATCATCACCTTAAAAAAGGTGATTTTATTAAGAAAAAAAACAGATATACTTAATAAGGCATACTTGATTGCTACGTGTTTTAAAGCAACTGAAAAAAAGAACAATTTAAAAACACAGAGAAATTCCATCCCTGGGATACAACTTAAAGTACAGTGTATGGGAGGGGGGGGGGGGGGGCACACACACATGTTCTTAGCACAGAGAAGTTTAACCAAACAACAAAACAAAGAAAATAATCTGATAGCACCTACATCTGACAACACCTCCTAGCTACCTGACTTTAACCCTTTGGTTACTGAATGCTGGGATATTCAGGAAAGGCCAGCACTCCTCCTATCCAGCCCAATGCTATTTTGCAATTTTTTGATACCATCTATATTTGGTGTTGCTGTCTATGAACTGTTTTATTTCTCTTCAATAGAATTGTGTTTCATCCTTCATTATCTATCTAGTAAATTTACCAACACTCCTATTTATTTCCCCTTGAGCCTTATTTTTCTGAAGTCTTAACAAGTTTGCAGTTTTGATTTAAAAATGACTACATGTCACTGGCACTAATGGCACTCGATTGAGTGCATCAGGTACATTTACCTGTTTTACTGATCCTGCCTCCATCATTGGTTAAGGCATCATTTGACAGACAGTAATCATTGACCAAATCAATGATTGTCATGAACCATAGTTAGCATGCTTTCAACCACTTCAGTTTAACATTCAGGGCATGTCTACACTAGGACATTATTTTGAAATAACTAAATTCAAAATAATAACCCCCAAAATAACAAAATCAAAATAGAATGTCTCCACTGTGGGGGATCCTCAAAATTAGTCCAAGGCAGGCTCTGTTATTGTGGACACACAACCTTGACTTACAGCCCCAGGAAGCACTGGGGAGTAATTACTTTGAATTACTCTGGGGAGTAGTTATTTCAAAATAGCAGCAGCGCTTCATGCACAATACCACTATTTTGAAATAACCATTTCAAAATAACTGTTATTCTCTGAGGAAAGAAGGAGTACAGATTTCAAAATAAACAGCTTGTTATTTCAAAATAAGGTGCTTGATAGTGTGGATGCGCCAACTGTTATTTCAAAATAAAGGGTTATTTCAAAATAACTCCCTAGTATAGGCTAGGCTCAGAAGGTTCAGCTCTCAATTTTATGTTCACCCACTTTCTTTGTCTTCTTACAAACCTTTCTATGGAAGGGGGATCCAGAAAAGAATGTGTTAGCTTATTTTTAAAGGAAAATTGTGGTATTTTGCAAATTATTAGGCATATATTTATAACTTTTAGAAGTTACTCAAACAATTTAGTAAGGAGATTACGTTTAAGTCGGTGTTAGTGATGCTTATAATTTCAATTTAAAAATTATAACTTTTAGAGGAGGTTTCATAAAAGGCAATGATATTTTTCATCCCATTCTTCTCACTGCTGAACAAGATTCTTCCATTAATTTATTATGTTTGGTGTTATGTTCATGTCATATACATCTTCAATGTTATTTTAAAAGGCTATGGAATTATTTAGTAGCTCAAGATCAATTAATGATACATAAGCTGGATGCTTTTGAAAATCCTACCACTAAACTTTTAATGAACAACATCCAAAGGTACTGACGAGTTGGCAAATGTAATTGCAGAGCCTTTGGCCATTATCTTTGAAAACTCATGAAGATCAGGAGAGTTCCAAGATGATTGGGAAAAGGCAAATGTAGTGCCCATCTTTTAAAAAGGGAAGAAGGACAATCCAGGGAACTACAGACCAGTCAGCCATACCTGAGTCACCAGAAAAATCATGGCAGGAATCCATTTTGAAGCACTTGGAAGAGGAGAAAGTGATCAGGAATAGTCAACATGGATTCTCCAAGGGCAGGTCATCCTTGACCAATCTGATTAGCTTCTATGAAGAGGTAATTGGCTCTCTGGATATGGGATGTGATACACCTTGACTTTAGCAAAACTCTTGATATGGTCTCCCACAATATTCTTGCCAGCACCATAAGGAAATATGGATTGGATAAGGTGAATAGAAAGCTGACTAGACTGTCGGGCCCAATGGGTAGTGATCAATGGCTTGATGTCAGGTTGGAGATCAGTTTCTAGAGGAGTGCCCCAAAAATCAGTTATAGGGTCGGTTTTGTTCAACACCTTTATTAATGACATAGATGAGGGGATAGATTGCACCCTCAGCAAGTTTGCAGATGACACTATGCTAGGGGGAGAGGTAGATATGTTGGAGGGCAGGGATTGGGTCTAGCATGACCTATACAGATTAGAGGATTGGACCAAAAGAAATATTATGAGGTTCAACAAGGACAAGTGTAGAGTCTTCATTCGGGATGGAAGAATCCCAAGCATTGTTACAGGCTGGAGACCGACTGGCTAAATAGCAGTTTGGCAGAAAAGGACCTGGGGATTACAGTGGATGAGAAGCTGGATATGAGTCAACAGTGTGCCCTTGTAGCCAAGAAGGTGAATGGAATATTAGGTTGCATTAGGAGGAGCACTGCCAGCAGATCTAGAGAAGTGATTATTCCCCTTTATTTAGCTCTGGTGAGGTCACATCTGGAGTATTATGTCCAGTTCTGGGACCCCCTCTATAGAAAGGATGTGGACACACTGGAGATGGTCCAGCGGAAGGCAACCAAAATGATTAGGGGGCTGGAGCACATGACCTATGAGGAGAGGCTGAGGGATTTGGGTCTATTTAGTCTGCAGAAGATAAGAGTGAGGGGGGATATGATATCAGCCTTCAACTTATTGAAGGGAGGTTCGAAAGAGGATGGAGAGAGGCTGTTCTCAGTAGTGATGGATGGCAGAACAAGGAGCAATGGTCTCAAGTTACAGTGTGGGAGGTCTAGGTTGGATATTAGGAAAAACTATTTTACTAGGAAGGTGGTGAAGTACTGGAATGGATTACTCAGGGAGATGGTGGAATCTCCATCCCTACAGGTTTTTAAGTCTTGGCTTGACAAAGCCCTGGCTTGGTTTAGTTGGAATTGGTCCTGCTTAGGGCAGGGGGCTGGACTTGATGATCTCCTAAGGTCTCTTCCAGCCCTAGGATTCTACTTTTTTCTAATGGTTTTCTAAATTAATAACTGATTATGTTGTCACATTAAGGCATGATTATGCTGTTGTTGTTTTTAACTTTTACTATTAGGAAAGTGCAGATAGAGTTAAAGACACATCTGGGTTTTTCATTATTGTTTTATATAACCAATATTTCCTCTCCATACTGTGCCCATACCTTGTTAATTACTCTCTCTGCTGCTTTTAATTAATGTAACATGGTAGTGTCCTCAGATCAAGATATAGCAAATTTCACTTCCTGGCGCTATTTGCTGCTGAACTTCAAAGAAGGCTAGAAGGTAGTTTCTCTGTCAAACTCCAGAGTGGACCTCATCAATCCTAAAACACTGAGTGCAAATACCATGGATTGCATGGATTAGGTGATCCCAGAGGATGAAAGTGTTGATATTGCATCTGTGCATCTCATGCACACTTGTTAATTGTTTTTTATTTATTTTATGGCAGCACTTAGAAAACACAATTAAGACTGACCTTATTGGGTTAAAGCAAAGTACAGGACTATGTAGCACTTTAAAGACTAAGAAGATGGTTTATTAGATGATGAGCATCTTATTGGGTTAGGCTCTGTACAAGCATGTAATAAGTGACAGACCTTGACTGAAAGAGTTTACAGTCTACACTGCTGAATCTTCAGTGGGTGTAAGGAGAAACCAAAGTTCCTTTCCCAAGGTTACACAGCAAGTCAATGTCAGGACCAGGAATGAAGCACAGGTCTTTTTACTCCCAGGCCAATAGCTTATTCACTAGACCATGTGGACTCCCTATGGAATAATGGCCATCAAGGCAAGTTACAATTAAAATAGTTAGACTGACGGATTATAACCTGTAGCTCCATCTGAAAAAGGCAAAAGGAGTCGCTGTCAGACTCATGTACAACAGAAGAAGAACAATTTTCATCAGCCTTCTACCTGTCTTCAGAATGCAGCCCTCATCGGGATGATGCAGAAAAATGTGAAAATTTCTTTCTTTTAGAATGGAAAATTCCAGTATTTCAAAATTTGTTTTCATCCTGAATTGAAATTAAAGGTTGAATTATGATTATTTTTCCCCCCTCATGATTTGAAAATTCCAATTTCCATTTGGAAAAGTGGCATTTTTTTGTTGGTATTTTCAATAGGAACGAAACATACCAATGTTGCCAAATCAACATTTATTTTTCATTTGTCAGACTGACTTGAAATATTTTGTTTTCCTTGAGATGATATTAATCTGTTTCCCATTTGACTATTACAGTGCCTCGTGGGAGTTGTAGTTATACTGTCTCATGATTGCACTCTCGTAGGCCACACTTCTCTGCTATATTGTTATCCTGAAAAATCAACTTTGGGACACTGCTAATCACACCTTTAATCTGTTCTTCCCAAGGTAAAAGTTTTCAGAGTTGCTAAGAAAACACTAGAGGATACATATATAAGCTTGTGATAAAATAATTGATACGGGCAGTGTTCTTTCCAAAAACAAAATATCTTATTAATGTAACTAATAATCCCTAATACGGTATATCCTAAAAGTTGAAAACAAAATACAAAAATTCATGAGCTACAAGTCCCTTACTGCAAAGTAAAGAGTATTCAAACTATGATAGCATTTACTGTGTTATTCAAAATAGAAAATGATTCTAAGCAAAGAGATTTGTTACAAATGGCCAGTTTATAACAAGTTGCTGATAGAAGTGCTTAAAAATATAAATAAATACAATTAAAACCTACATATATATTCTAAGCACACACACATTAAATACTATGCTAAACCAGTGCTTTTTTTGTGATGGTACTTCCCAGTATGCAGCACCGGCACCTCCAGACGCAGTACCAGCACCTCCAGTCAGAGCTCAACAACTTTTCTCCTGGAGAACAGGCACTTTTTTTTTTTTTTTTTTTTTTACAAAAAAAGCAATGTGCTAAACTATATAATACTAAAAATTATATCAAACACTAGAAATCTTACTTTACAAAACAATTGGTTATCATTTAAAATCACAGTTGTTGCATTGCAAATCTTTAATCACTGTTGCTGTTCTGCTCATGATCAATCAGTTTGGCTCTGCTCCAATTCTCTCTCTCTGCAGCAGCTTTTCCAATTTCTTTCCAGTAGCTTTCTCTTTGGTAGCTTTCAGTTCAGAATCTTCTCCCTATTGAATCTCTCTCTCTCAGTACATCTACACTGCATGTTTATTTCAAAATAGCACATCTACACTTCAGGGAAGCCTCAAAATTAGTCCGAGGCAGTCTTCCCCAATGCAGATGTGCTATCTAGATTTAGAGCCCCAGGCGGTTCTGGGGAGGAATAACTTAGAATGGCCCTGGTGAGAGACTATTTTGAAATAGCAGCAGTGTAGCATCTACACACACCTTATTTCAAAATAGCTGTTTCGGAATAGGTGTTATTCCTCATAGAACGAGGTTTACAGATTTCAGAAGAAGATGTCCATTATTTCGAAATTAGATCTCGCATTGTTATTTTGAAATAATGCCAGTTATCTCAAAATAATGGTGCAGTGCAGATGCAACCTCTCTCTCTTCCTCTCTCTCTTGAGTTCAGATCTTAACCTTCTTTTCTGATTGACTGACTGCTTTGCTCCATGTCTGGCTTTATACAATATACACTTGTGGCTTCCTTTATACTCTTAAGCAATTACCCCATTTGCACAATTACTTCAGAATTATGATTGACAATTCTGAACTTTAAAACAAGTTGTGATCCATATGAGTGGGCTATGACCAGTTAGCCCTTACTGCATGTGTTCATTGTTGTCATTTACCTCAGAACTGTGATTCTGCCAATACACACACCTGGCTCTTTGCCAAGGAGCCACTTTAGAACATCCTAGATGTTCACTAAGCATGCTCAGATTCTGCAGCATTGATTCATCTTAATGTGGAGTGACATTTGCTTGTTCTTAATAAAGATCAGAAAAACAAACTGGAGACGGAAGAATTTCTCTAAAAATAATACTACAGCTCCTATGGTATGCCACGGACACACAGATCTCCTTTGATGCATCATAGTGGTTCAACAATTAGAGAGACTATGATGCACCATGGAATATGTAGTCCAGATAGGCACCCAGAACACAGAAGGATAAGGGTGTGAGGTGCTCATACTGCAGATCTCATGAGGCACCCCAGCAGCTCAGAGGGATGCAGATTAGCATTGATCTAATCTGAATTATTTCAATTTGGTTTGACAAACTAAACAACTTTGATTCAAGTCAACCTAACCTGAACTGAAATATTTCATTTAAATTTTCCCAGAGGCAAAGAAAAAACAAAACTGAATATTTTCCACACCATAATTCTATGCTTACAGAAACTCCGTTTTCAATTTCAAAACATTTAGATAGAAAATTTCCAGCCAGCTCTATTTATCTGTAAATATATAGGACCACATCCCACTCTCAGCAGTACCTGTGCATCCCCCTATGTGTTCAGTGTAGCAGCAAAGATGATATTGAAGGCAGAATTGGATCCTTTGGGTTTATACAAATAAAAAATCATCTATCATCTTCAATACCACTGTATCAATACCACTGCTATCATCTCAATACCACTCCATCTTCAGTACCACTGTTAATGTGACCTTTGAACAATGTTTAACTCTAAAGCTGTTGAAATAATTGTCACAAGAATAATTTTTTATAAACCCCACCACATTTTTAGGCAAAGTAAGAAACTTCAGGCTGAAAATTCCAGAATGTTACAATTGATAAAAAACAGTTGATTTAGAATGGAAACTCTTATGCAATTTTAAGTATGCGAGAAGTTACCACATTCAATGTTCCCTCTAGTTTTTGCCATCCATCTGTGGAATAAATTTTGTCATGTGCACCAAGGAATGTGTGGGTGTGCACCACCAATAGAAACATATGCTGCTGGCTCTGAGTGCTCTACTAATCAGCTGGGTGGCATTTGAATCTCTCCTGGGTGTCTGCCCTAGCTTTCAGCTGACAGGCACATCCATTATAAAGCATATATATACACCCCTGTCATGGTAATGTGAAATTAATTGCTCACATAATTTCAGTTTTAAAATTGAATGCATATTTTGAAATGAAATATACAAATAGGACATCTTATAACAACAAACTTCTTCTCGTGAGATAGATAATGTAACAATTAGAAATACAAAAGTTTACATTTTAGAAAGCTGATGAAAACATTCCTTCCTTATTTATCCCATTTTTCAGCAACGAACAATTTTTTTATGGCAGACTTACAAGCCCTGCTACAGAGAAAGTAGTGCTATAAGCTTAACCATTGAATGTGTTTAAAAGCATAGCCACATTTCCTTAGGGCTTTTCTGCATGATGATTTAGTATGCAACAGGGCAGGGTGTGAATCTACAGCACATTAACTTGTTGCACGCTAACTGGCCATGTGGGGTTTATTACTTCACACTAGAAGTTCTATAGTGTGCTTTGATCTATTTGTGTTTCAAAATGTACTGTTCCTCCTTTGGTTTTGCTTCCGGTATAATCAGTAGTTGAAATTGTGACTCACCCTCTAATACCCCCAGATCAGTCACATACTTGCAATAGCTGCTGTATTATTTTGCTGTTTTATTCTGCCCTTAATTCATACATTTTTTTCCTAATGCTTCCTAATAGGTTTCATATATTATGGCAGAGTGCATCCCAAATGTGAGATTAATGTGAAAAGGTGGAGTGGGATGGGCTGAAAGAATCAAACTAATAAGTAGAGGTCATAAATCCATTGCACCAAAGAACAAAAGGGTTATAAAAGTGATGTGAAATGTCCTTGAGCTTGTATTTTCGGGCTGAGGCCAAGTATACATACAATTTTTATACTTTATTCATTTGTGCTATTTCAGTTAAGGGGTGATATTTACTGAAATTGTTAAACTGGTACAAGCCTTAATGTGGTTGTATTTATACCAGTATAAAGAAAGGTGTTTATACCAGTATTGATTATGCCCCTCCACATCTGGTAATAGCTATACCAATATGAGTATCTTAATTCCAGGATTACTGCATCCATACTAGAGAGATTGTAACTAAGTAATTAAAGCAGAACCCAGTATTGTTAAAGCAATACAACTTTTGTGTCTAGAAAAGCCCTTATTCACTGTAATTAGGTCCAAGCTGATTATTATTTTATTTCTAAAATAATAGAGGGAAACTTTAAAACATCATTAAAAATATTATTTGTACTATAGTAAAAAATAAACAAATCTGCATTATTGAAAGAGGTGCAATTTCACCTCTTTAACACCACTATCCTTTTCCTTTTATTATCAAGAGCAACAATCTGCCTAATATTAAAACAATACTGTAAAATGTTTCTTCAGAAAATTAAAAACATAATTATTCTAGTGATAATCTTTGAAAAATTTTGATACTTTTAATTTTAGACATTGGGATGGAGTGTGGATAATTCATAACATTTTAACAATCCCAGTCTCTATGCTTTTAAATAATTGCAACTGGACAGCTGATTGGCTTTCGTTGAACCTGTAAGAGACTTCTAAAGTACTTAATATTTTCCCTGAAACATAATTCAGTTTTGATGACTTCAAAGAGGACATTAATAGTTTTCTCAAAATACAACCTTGAAAATTAAAGCCATCATACTTCCCAGATTATGAACGAAGTTTCTTTGTCAAAGAAGCCATTACATTAGCATAATGAGAAAAAGTGGGGGAGGGAAAGAGAGGCAGAGGGAAAAAACGAGAGATTGTCAGCAGTACTAACTACCAGTGGTTCCTATTGTCTTCACAAGAACCTGCAGATACTCAGCATATCTGAAAAAAAAATCAAGTCATAAGACCAGTAAAAGCTAGGGAGAGACAAGCCCATGAAAATGCATTTACTTCCCAATTTTACATAAATTAATCAAAATGACCATTCAAAGCAAAGCTGGAGGGTCAGGCTTATCATTTTTGCAGCCTAAGAATAATATTTTCCTATTTAAAAGAACAATGTACTGAAAATTGCTGTAGTGAGAATGGTGTCTGTTTGGCTTCACACACCTGCCTGGGTATATAGAACTTGATTGGAGGCAACAGCAGAGGACAGCATCTTGTCAGCCTTTGCATTCTCTGAGGCAAATATCCTAGCACCTGCTCTTTCATTGCTTTCTTCTGAAGTGTAATTGAAAAAATGCAACAAGCATAAAAGAAGGGTTAAAAGAAAATAAGGGAAATACTAATGGCTAAGTTCTAACATCTTAAAAAAAAAGAATGATACCATTTCCAGTGTTTATTCTGGGCATGGGGGCATGGATCATTTGATAAATGGAACTTTACTAAATAGAAATAAATAAAAAAGTGTAGTTTGTAAAACCACAAATCTATGATAGATTAAAAGTAACTGAAATCAGGCCACTCTGAACAATTCCACCCCATTCTCCGTGATATCAGAAACATTTACATATATTCCCAGAAATTCTTGGTCTTTGTGAACTGCTTTCAATTTAATAAATCTCAGCAGAATGGTAGCTGTGTTAGTCTATAAATCTGAAATCAACGAGAAGTCCTATGGCATCTTAGGGCATGTCTACACTAGGAGATTGTTTTGACATAACTAAATTCAGAATAATAACTCCTGAAATAACAAAATTGAAATAATATGTCCCTAACTACTGGGAAGCTTCAAAATTAGTCGAAGGCAGGTTCCGTTATTATGGATACACTACCTCGACTTAGCACCCCAGGAAGCACTGGGCAATAATTACTTCAGATTATTCTGGGGACTAGTTATTTCAAAATAGCAGCAACGGAGCGTCCAGACTAACTCTTTTTCCAAATAACAATTTCAAAATAAGTGTTATTCCCCAAGGAAAACAGGAGTACAGATTTTGAAATAACCAGACCCTTATTTTGAAATAATGGGCTTGGTAGTGTGGCTGCGCAGCTTATTATTTCAGAATAAGGGGGGTTATTTTGAAATAACTCCCTAGCATAGACCAGGGCTCAGAGACTCAGATGAAGTGGGTTTTACCAACAAAAGCTCCTGGTTCTATATATTTTAGTTAGTCTCTAAGGCTATGTTTAGACTGCAGGCTTCTTTCAGAAGAACCTGTTTTTGGAAGAGATCTTCTGAAAAAACATCTTCCGTAAGAGCGTCCACACACAAAATCACATCAAAACGATCGGCTTTTTCCAAAGATAGAGTTCACACTGAAGGGACGCTATCTCGCATTTAAGCTGTGATTACTATGGATGAAGTGGACACCAGGGCATCTGTACTTTTTCCTCTTTCCTCTTCTTTTGAAAGAACTCCCTCTTCCCTGTCCACACATGCCTTTTTCCAAAAGAGCTCTTTCAGAAAAAGGCTTCTTCCTCATAGAAAGAGGATTACCAATGTTGGAAAATCCCCGCTGTTCTTTCGATTTACTTTCGGAAGAATGGGATTACAGTGTGGGCATAATGCAGGTTTTGTTGGGAAAATGGCTGTATATCCGACAAAACTCTGTAGTTTAGATATACCCTAAGGTGCCACAGGACTTCTCATTGCTTTTGATTTCGAACCTGAAAAAATTACCCTGGGGAGTGAGGAAGTGATGGAACAGTTGCCCAGTAGCCACATTACAAAAGTGCACTTCTGTGACTGAATTACACTGGGCTTCTTAGAGCATATCTAGACTTGCTTTCACTTTTGAAAAAGGTTATGCAAATTTGGTGCAAATTTGCATATCTTCTTCCAATCACATTTTCGAAAGAGGATCTTTCGAAAATGAAAGTAATCTGGACGCAGTTTAAAAAAAAACGCTCTTGCTAAAACAAGGAGGTTTGTGCAGTTTTTTTCAAAAAAGGTTTTTTCCAAAAAAATTGTGTCCGCATCCAGACTACTTTCATTTTGAAAGATCTTCTTTTGAAAGTGAAAGCAAGTTTAGACATGCCCTTAGTGACCTATGATATTTACACAAGTTGTATTTTCTAATTTAAACTAGGGTTGGTCAAGCGATTAAAAATAAATCACGATTAATCACATGATTTAAAAAATTAATCATGATTAATCGTGCTCTTAGACAATAATGAAGACCATTTATTTAAATTTGTTTGGATGTTTTCTACATTTTCAAATATATTGATTTCGGTTACAACACAGGATACAAAGTGTTTTATGCTCCCTTAATATGTATTTTTTATTACCGATGTGCACTGTAAAAAGAGACACTTCAGTTCATCTCACTGAAGTACTGTAGTACAATCTCTTAAGAGCTGATCCCTGGATACTACAGAGATGGGGAGAGAGGGATCAGTCTGAGCTGGGGGAGGCACAGAGTCCCATGTGTGTGGAAATCAACCTCAGTGGGGGAAGGCACGGAACTGGGGAGAAAAGAGAACAAGGGGACAGCCTCAGTTGGGGCAGACACAGAGTTTGGGATGGGAGGATCAATCCCAGCTGCAGGTGACGGGGAGACTGAGCCCTAGCACCAGATGTGGACAGCACAGGAGTGGGAGGGAGGCGAACCCCAGCCATGGGCAATGTGGAGCTGGGGGGGCTTAAACCCTCCAAAAGTGAGCAATGTGGAATTCAGGGGAGACTCAGCCCCCAAATTGGGTGGCATATGGCTCAGAGGTGGAATCAGTCCCCAAGCTCAGGGGGTCAGCCCCAGCCTCAGGTAGACCAGGGCTTATGGGGCAGGGTTAACCCCAGCATTGGGGGGCACAGAGCTCGGGGTCAGCTCCAGCATTCTCTGTAAGCTGTACACTTGTGAGTCCACTCAAGATTCAAATGCTGCCCTGCTGATTAGAAGAGCACTCACAGCTAGGCTTTGTGTTTCTATTGGAGGCACACATTCACACATGCCTTGGTGCACATAAAAATTATTCTGCACATGGAGGGAAAAAGTCTGCACATGGACAGAAAAGATCACAAGGAACATTGGTCAGCCCTAGCTGCAGGGGGCATGAGACTTGGGGAGGGGTCAGCCCCACCCCAGCTGTAGGCAATATGGGGTTGTGGGGAAGATCCTGACATGTGCAGTATAAGGTTCAGGGGGCAGAGGCTCTGCCCTGTATATGGGCAGGGGAGAGGTCAGCCCCTGGAGTCATAGGGAAGGTGGCTTGAATGAACCCTGCATGGGGAGGTGGCTTGGGTGAGCACCCCTGGATGATTTACTTTAAGAAATAACCTCACCTGGGAGAGAGAGGGACGGGATATCAAGATCTGCTTCTCTGATGCATCAGGGATGAGAACCATGTCTTTTCTAATCTCTTCTCTTTTGCCTGCCCTCTGGTGATGGCTGGAGTTACTGCACCTGGCCGGATGTAGGTTCTCAGGAGCAGCTGATGCTCTCCTCCTCCCCCCCCCCCCCCCCCCCGAAGGTCTGCAATTAACATGAATTAAAAAAAGAATGTGTTAATTGTTCTATGCATTAATCACATGCAACAATGGCAGTTATCTGACAGCCCCATTTTAAACATTTTCTAATCTTCTATATGTACCAAGAGCTCAGTTTTCAAGCAGCAATCTCTTTTGAAAAACAGGGATTTCCCATTGTGCTAAATGAGTGGACTAAATTTTCTGGTTACAGGTTTCTAGTTCCTTTTAAATGTCATCTATTATTATTGTACTAAATTGTAATTAGTTCTGGTTCCAGCAAAATTCCTTCCAATATCGCACCTGTTTGGCTAGTGTGCATTTGTAGCCAGGTGATGGTTGTCCCTTCCCCTCTGGCTCAGAGGGAGGCACATCACCTCACTGTGTCATTGGGATCTCTGCCAATATTAGGAAAATTAGCAAGTTAGACATTAGTGGCCTAACAGGGCCTAAACTCCAGACAAGCTGTTAGGTTCTCCCAGGAGTCTGAGGATACGTCTAAACTACAAAGATTTTTTCGAAAGAGGATATGCAAATTCTGTGGGAATTTGCGTGTCTTCTTCTGATTGCATTTTCAAAAGAAGATCTTTTGAAAGTGAAAGTAGTCTGGGTGTGTTTTTTCCAGAAAAAAAACAACCCTTTTTCAAAAAAAACACACGCTCTTTGTAAAAAAAGGAAGTTTAGGCGTATTTTTTTGGAAAAAGGGTTGGTTTTTTTCCGAAAAAAACATGTCCGGACTACTTTCACTTTCAAAAGAGCCTCAGGAATTTTCATATCCTCTTTTGAAATCTAGACATGCCCTGAATGCCCTGGCCCTTAGGCAATGGCTAAACAGCCAACAGTCTACAGCAGGGAGTGGGCAAGCAACATAGGCTGTGGCTTGGGGGCCCTTGGGTAGAAGCCAGAACAGGCCCAGCCATCATTTAGCTCTGGGTCCCTCAAGCAGAGACAGAGTTAGCCCTGGGTTTTCAGTGCAGAGATAAAGCAAAACCCCAGGGGTTGGGTGTCCTATCTCCAGCAGATAACAGTTGAATGAAGACTTCTGGACCTGGAATTCTGGGGAGGCTGCCATTCCAGGGATGGGGTGGCTGGTGGGGTCTGGGCCCACCCTACTTCACCAGACCTTAACCCAGGTCCCTAACAGTAGAGGAGTAGTCTGCTCCTAGGTCAATCAGTTGTGTAGGACCCATAATTTGCAAGGATAGCCCTGTCAGTGTCCAAGAGCAAGCAGGTTCCCTCTGCCTCCCACATTGTCTCAGCACCAATGGAGCTGTAGGCCCTCCCCTTCACATTTGCTGTTATCCACTCCTGATGGGGGGGAAAGTCAGGACTTGCTCCACCCACTTGGGCACAGAGAAAAGCCACACTGCCTCACTACAGTGGTGCCAGCATCAGTACATGGCATATTTATGCCCAGAATCTGAAAACCTAGAACCCAGAGAAAGCAGACATAGACACAGCACATTGAATATATTTTGGTGTACAAAGTTTAGGCGAATAAATTTTGCCTACCAGAGTTTGTTCATGTCTCTTTCAAGTGGGCGACCATCTAGGAAACTACAAAACATCGATAACCTCCCCAATAACACCATCCTTGCCACCATGGATGTAGAAGCACTATACACCAACATCCCACATGAAGACGGATTACAAGCAATTAGAAACACTATCCCAGAGGACACCACTGCTAACCTCATAGCAGACCTATATAACTTTGTTCTCACCCACAATTATTTCCAGTTTGAGAACAACTTATACCTCCAGATCAGCGGCACAGTCATGGGTACACGCATGGCCCCACAGTATGCTAATATCTTTATGGCTGACCTAGAACAACATTTCCTCAACTCCCGTCCCCTTTTACCCCTTCTCTACTTACGCTACATCGATGACATCTTTATGATCTGGACACATGGCCAAGAAACATGAGACATTCCACAGAAATTTCAACAACCTACACCCCACCATTAACCTCAGCCTGGACCATTCCACACGAGAGATCCATTTCCTGGACACCACAGTACAAATCAACAATGGAAAATTAGACACCACCTTCTACAGAAAACCCACTGACTCATACAGTTATCTACATGCTTCCAGCTCCCATCCAGCACACACCATACGATCCATCATCTATAGCCAAGCCCTTCGATACAACCGTGTCTGCTTTAATCCCACTGACAGAGACCAGAAACTTCAGGATCTCTACCAAGCATTTATAAACCTCAACTACCCACCCGGAGAAATAAAAAAGCAAATTGAAAGAGCCAAACGAATACCTAGAAACCATCTACTACAAGACAGACCCAAGAAAACCAACAATAGAACACCACTTGTCATCAGCTACAGCCCCCAACTTAAACCTGTCCAACACATTATCAATAAATTACAGCCTATACTGGAACAGGATACTAAACTCCAAGAAGCTCTGGGAGACAGACCCATAGTCTCCTATCGACAACCACCTAACCTCAAGATGATTCTTACCAACAACCACAGGACATACCACATTAATACCAACCCTGGTACTTTCTCTTGCAACAAACCCCGTTGCCAGCTTTGTCCACATATTCACTCTGCTGATACTATTATTGGGCCTAACCAAGTGAGTTATAAGATCAAGAATACATATTCCTGCGCATTCAGAAATATAATCTATGCTATCATGTGCCGAAAGTGTCCGTCAGCTATGTACATTGGACAAACGTCTCAGACACTTCGCCAAAGGATCAATGCCCACAAAACAGATATTAGACAGGATCACAAAGAAAAAACAGTTTCTTGCCATTTCAACCAGAAAGGACACTGTCTCAATGACCTAATCACCTGCATCCTACTCCAGAAGACTTTCAAATCTGCACTTGAAAGGGAATCCTCTGAACTGTCATTCATGCTAAAATTCGACACTCACCGCGGGGGGGGGGGGGGGGAGGGGGGACTGAACAAAGACTCCCAACTACCTTACCCATTACAAAGATAGCTTTCCCAATTATCACCTCTAATACCATTAGCTCACAGACATCTACCTTTCCCCACCTCTAATATCCTTAACTCACAGACATTTACCTTCCTCCCCCCCCCCCCCATCCCCTTTCTGTTCTGAAATGTGATTTGTCCTGTTCATATGTGTTAATTTTTTTTAATTGTATCCTTTGGTATATATGGTTGTGACGATTTTCTTCCACTATTTGATCTGAGGAAGTGGGTCTGGCCCACGAAAGCTCATCATCTAATAAACCATCTTGTTAGTCTTTAAAGTGCTACATAGTCCTGTATTTTGTTTCAGCTACACCAGACTAACACGGCTACATTTCTGTCCTTAAAATCTGGAAAAACTGATATGTGGAGAATAACCCAAGTACATCATTATGTCAGTTAGTATCACAGTTGCTGCCTCAAAAGCTAGAAGAAAATAAAACTGTTTTATAATAGTTATCCAGTGGACTGCATTCTAATCCAAACACCTGAGCTAGTACCTCTTATGCAGTGGTTTAAAGAGAAGCTTCATTTCTAGCCCATCAAGAGAATTTTGGGGATCTAGTGCATCAGGACCCTACTCCTCTCGTTTATTTATAAATATGTTACAGGCCCTTTGGAGTGCAGCAGACTGACATTTGGGCATTTGTTCAACTGTCCCCACTTTGTCTCTCTCTCATCAGCTCTGTAAAGGGGGGTAGATAATATTTTTATAATTTCCATTTCAATTTCCTTACCACTTGGACCAACATTTTTCCAATGATGAAATCCCAAGCTGATTGATTTTGCCCAGTAAGCAGAAGTTGCTGTAAAGGGACTGTAAAAATACTGCAAGTACTGCAAAAGCAATTCACCAAAGGAAATATTAAATAATCTAGTTGAGTATGACTCTATATTTATGGGGACCTACTGATTTTTTTGAATGTATCCTCCTCTGCAACCAAACTTTAATTCATATGCAACAAGAAAGATCAAGCTAAATTGTGATAGGTTTACTGCTATGAATTACGCTATGGTACAGAACAAGTAGTTACACTATGCTATTTACATATTTATTTGTATGCTATTAAACATGGACATATTTTTTTCTAATATTAATCCCCAGAGATATATGAACTCATTACTAGGGGAAAAAAGGTTATATAGAAATTGAGGAGATTCTTTCAAGATCGTTGTATTCTTTATTTTCACTGCTTTTGTGGAATTCTTTTCTTTATGTGCTTGGCAGTTTGCCTTCTTGATTATCTTGACATGCTTAAAGATCAATCTATGCCATCTGGAAATTATCCATATTTTATCTGTTACCCATAGTACACTGCAGCAAATCAGAATGCGGAGCCAGCTATATTTTTAATAAATAGTCTTCTTGATGAAGAAAAGCGGGAAGTTTGCCACAGAAAGTTCTGCATAAGATAACACTCATGAACTTCAGCTTAGCTTAGCAGATCACTCCCTTCCACCATTACCAAGTAATTTGATAACAAATGAAAAAGCTGCAATTTTGAAATAATTCCACAAGCTTTGTAGGATTTATTATTTTCTGGCCCTTTTTGCCAGAAGTGATGGGGACACTCCAAAATGGGTTTAAAATGGAACTTGTATTTCTGTTAAGTCAATGAGGGTACGTCTACACAGCAGAATTATTTTGGAATAACTGACGCTATTTCAAAATAATGTCAAGCTGCAGGACTTCTTACTCCAACTCCCGTAACTCTAATTTCACAAGGTATAAGAGAAGTCAAAGGAGAAGTGTTCTTCCTTTGTCTTCCTGCTGTGTAGACAGTGGCAAAGGCTGAATTAAGCTATTTCAACTTCAGCTATACAATTGACATAGATAAAGTTATGCATCTTAATTCGACTTTTTCCCGGCAGTGTAGACATGCCCTAAGTGAGAGCTGTGACTGAATAACTTGTTACATTAATTATAGAGAGCATTTGTCTAACAGAAACTGTGTTTCTCTTCAGTATAAAGCTGACAGAAAAAAAACAATCCATACTTAATGCCTTAGGTCTAGACTATGGGGTTTTTGCGGGGTATCCCGCAAACCCCCTGCCGCATCCAAGGAACACGTTTGCTCTTCCGCTTTTTTTTCCACGGAAGAGCAAACGCACTCTTTTGGGGAGCCTTGAATACCTAGTTTCACAAGGCATCAGGCTCCACTGAAAGAGGAGGCTTTTCTGCCATTTGGCCCCACCTAGATGGGGCCAAATGGCGGAAAAGCCTCTTCTGAAAAAAAGAGCAGAAAAAGCTATGCAAAATGCGGAGTGATTTTGTATAGCATTTTCTTCAAAGAAGTCACAGTCTAGACCTAGCCTGAGAGACATGATTTGATATAACCAGATGTGGTAAGTTTCTTGAAGAAAATACATAAGTATGAAAGTGATTTTTAAAGCAACAGAGTTACTACTGTTTCACCTCTGCCTACATAGTAAATTAAAATGAGAATTGCAAATTATCTGTCTAGATCAGAGGTGGGCAATAATTTTCACAACAATTTGGTAAGTGATCACAGGCACATTTTTCTATTATATTAATGGAGGGGATGTTGGTCTGGGATGGTGTTTGGGTGAAGGAGGGAGTTCTGAGCAGTGAATATGGGTGTAGGAACTGAAATTATTTTTGGGGTGGGGATGTTGAACTGCACCTGCCCTTTAGAACTGTTAAGATCAGGTTGCCAACTCTCCAGGAATGGATGGACTGGACTCCATTGTTGCAAATGGTATCAGGTACGGCCAGTCCGGGAGAGCTGGAAACTTCCACCACCCCAGGCTGGGGCCATAGCTGCAGGCAGCTGTGAAACCTTGGGCCAGTGACGGGCCCTGAGGGCTGATGGGGCCAATGGGCTGAGGAGCCCATGGAAGAGTTAGCAGTCAGTGGGACACTGGGGGCTAGTGGAGCCCCTGGGGCTAGTGGACCCGAAGGGCCTGCAAAGGCCATGGCGGCGGGAGCATGGAGGACTGGCAAAGTGTGTGTAGCTGGCAGGACCCTGCAGGAGTCACCTGGAGGCCAGGACCCAGGGATGGAGGAGCTGGCTGCTGGGCCAGCTCCTCCAGCACAGGAAAAATAGGTGCAAAACCTGGGGGTTCTGTAACACCCCCCACACAGCCCTACTTCCACACCTATGGTTGCAGGAGGAGGTGTGGGATCTGGGAGGGAGTGTGGATGCAGGAGTGGGTCCTGGCTTGAGGCAAAGGTATAGGAGGGAATGCATGGGCTGGGATGCAGTTTGGGTGCATGAAGTTGTTCTTGTCTGGGGCAGGTGCTTGGGGTGGAGGAGGGGGTGCAGTGTCTGGGAGGGCATTAGGATACAGGACAGGGTTCTGACCTGAGGCATTGGCTAGGGTGCAGAAGCAGGTACCAGGTGCAGGCTCTAACACTGGCTGGGAGGCGCTTACCACAGGAAGTTCCTAGCCAACAGCACAAACAGGGCACTGGTCAAAGCTGCTGGGAAATGTATCTCTGCATGCTTCTTGAGGAGGGCAGCAGGTCTCCATATCTTGCCCACATCCACAAGCACCACCCCTTTAGCTCCCATTGGCCGGTTTCCAGGCAATGGGAGCAGTGAGGATGGTGCTGGTGATGGGAGCAATGCATGGAGACCTGCAGCTCTCCTCCTCTCAAGAGACATGTTTGCCTGCAGCAGATAGCTGCGTCCGAGAGTGGAGGGCCATGGGAGGCAGGCAGACTGGTTGAGTGTCCCACTGTGCCACAGGACATTTGGCAGCCTGGAGGGTCCTGGCGGGCCAGGCGGAAATGTTTGGCAAGCCAGTTCCAGCCTGTGGGCCATATTTTACCTACTCCTGATATATATGATGACTAGTAGGAAAACTTTACATTTCTGCACAGAATTAGTTTGGTGTGATATTAGTGTATCTAGGCAGAGGATTGTTGGCTCCAAATTGTAATCTGGGAAAGAAGTTTTGGCTTAACTTGATGTTTTTCAGTAATGGAGGAACTGCTTTAAAAATGCTGATCGACCAGATGCAGCCCTAGACGTGAGATGAAGAAGGATAGCTGGTGTGGGCCTGATGACTGAATAACTGATCAGAGTGTGATGAATGTGTGGTGATGGGTGAGATCTGGTACATAACAGTGTACAATTAAATATAACAGGGGGTGTCATGAATTGACGTCACGTCACACTCCCCATTAATATCTTGCCTGGGCTGGGGAAGCTAATGATCAACCCGTGGACCAAATTCATGATAGATCCTGATCATGTGCCACTTGAGGCCTGTTCCACATATGCTGAAAAGAAGAATATAAGGGAGAAGATGGGAATGTTCAAGACAGAGATTTCACTTTTTCAAGTGGTATTCGATTCACTTTAGTCTACATTTGATCATATGTCTTGTGATTCATATTTTCAGTTTGTGATCAGCGATCGACAGGATTTTATGCAACTAAATTCTCCAAACACTGCCTCTAATTGTATGTGCCAGTATATTTTGATTATCCTGGGCCTAATTTTCAGAAGTTAATTGTATCACAAGAAATTATAAAATAAACAAATAGCTCCAAACTCATGCTTTGGTAAGGCACCTAGCTTTAATTGTTTTAAGATCTGTAGTAATTCAGAATTAGTAATTAATATGCCAAAAGGGAAAACTAAAATTGAAGTTTGGGTTTAAAATTAGAGAAGAATACCTTAACTGAAAAAAATAGGAATAAATAGTTATTTAATTTAAGTAATAGGGATTACAAGGTTTAAATATTTAGTAAGATTTTCTATTACCATTCTTTAGCCAAGGGATTCTCAAAACTTTCAGAAGCTTGTTTAAAAAGATACATTTGTGTATACTATCATACAAGCTCAAAACACAAATTGATAGAAATGATTCCTGGCCTTCTGATTGACTTTATGAAGTTAATTACACTTTATTATGTAAATATGTATGCACATCTGAGTTAATTTTACCCATAGTGTGTATAAAAAATAATAAAATTCTCCTCTCTAATTCTTTTTCAACCGCCATTGAACTTAATATGAGTTCCATTTTTTAAAACATTTGAAAAAAAATCCCACGTTCATTCAGAAGATTTTTTTGTTAAAAAAGAACTAATTACAGTTCTGTAGCCCCCCTTGTTTGTATTTTCTTTATCCTCTCTGTTCCTTTGTTTTCTCTATTTTGACACTGAAATGGGTGGGAGATGGTGTAAGGGAGGAGCAAAACAAAAACTGGGCATTTTTGCTGTTTTTCTCTGGGAACCTTTGGAATATTCCAGAAAACCAACTCCTTAAAAAACATCTGCTTTCAAATCTAGCCCTATTTCAAGTAATTTTTAAAATTTCAGCTAACTCTTGCACACTTGAAATGGACAGCTCACTGAAATTGACATTTTGCTTAAAGCTATATGGGAGGTTAAAACTCACAATATTAACTTAAGAAAATATTATATAAATAGCCATACTGGATCAGACCAATGGTCCATCTAGCCCAGTGTCCTTTTTTCTGATAGTGGCAGCTAATTCCAGACATTTCATAGAGGGAATGAAAAGGACAGCACTACTATTTATTGAGTCATTTTCTGTCATCCTTGCCCAGATTTTGGCAGTCAAAGATTTAAGGACACTCAGTGTATGCCATTGAGTCCCTGACCCTCTTGACTAATAGGCATCAATGGACTCTTCTTCTGTGAATTTAGCTAATTCTTTTTTAATCCATGTATAATGTTTGTCCTTAAGAAGACCCCCTGGCAATGAGTTCCACAAGTTGGCTGTGTGTTGTGTGAGGAAATATTTCCTTATATTTGTTGTTAATCTGATGCCTATTAATTCATTCAGTGGAATTTTATTTTCCATTCATTTCATATTTGTCTTTTGAATGTAGCAAATTTCTTGTCAGCCAATCGTTACATTGCTAATTATGCAACTTGGGACACTACAGCTGAAAAGGACCACTAATTACAGAAATAACCAGCAAGTCAAACAATGCTAAATGTGAGGTTGGAGAACACATATTAAATTTAACTCTCGCTGCTTTCTCCCCTGCCATTCTTTCATCCCCAAGGCAATTTTGCTGGGCACATTGGAAGACAGACAAAATATAAGGAATGTGATATTTTTAGCCATTAACTTTAACTCAGCTGTGACCTACCCAGTAATATTCACACAGAGCAGATCAGGAGTCATTCCTTAATTGTTTCCACTTGCTGAAAGACTGAGGCCACTTGCTGGGAACCATTACCTTGATCTGATATGACAGCTAAAAATGTTGTCTCTTGTCTATATCAGACACTAGAAGTTGCAAGCCCATTCCCCAGTTTAGGGGATGTATTCCCCTATGTTCACACTTCCACTTCCAGTTCATCAGGAAACCAAACCCACTATGGAGCAAGTCCTGGCACAGAAAACCTGTCAGAAGACACCAATAATTAAATTGTCCGCTGTCTCCCAATTCTCAATCGAAGCATGTAAGGGGGTGTAGGTTGGAAGATCTGGGTTTATGTATGGATACACAGAGACCAATGGCTTACCTGAGCCCACAAATCTGCCCACCAGCTCGGATGATGCCTTCCCCTTCTGCTTCCATCCATTTCCCTTTCCCAACCCTTGAAGAAAGGTGGAACCCCTAAAGGAGCAACTGTTCTCATTTCCTGCTCTGGCAAAGACCCTTCTGAGGTTGCAGTTTTTACATGGCAGGCAGTTATGCCAGGGAATTAAAGGCTTGCTTTCCCATTAGGGTCAGGCTACATTTTCTTCTTTGTGTTAAACATAATTTCTATCCACATTCAGAGGGCAGCCTTTGAAGTTATAGATTTTTAGTACCTATTTTGTAGTCAAGGCAGGTATAACAGTAACTGGTAATGATGCAACACAGGACCTCAATTCAAAGCGCTCTCTCTTATGGGCTCCTCTTTTCGGTATTACAGTGCAACCAAGCAATTGCTAATGTTAAGCAGCCTTTCTGTCTTTTGGGGATAAAGGCAGATTTTTCACATCATGTAGTGATGACCCAGAATGAGAATATTCCCTTTGCCTATTGCTCATTAGTATGTTCAATGGCACTGACAGCAGGGGAAAAGAAAAGCTACATCTTCAATATTTCAGACAAGGCACTACTGAAGCTAACAATAAGATTAGATTATACCAGCCCTATACTTGTCACCGATCCCCACCTGTTCTGTTAATATAAAAAGTGTTAGTTGCAAAGTATTAAACTTAAAGTCCGTATTTAGACCTCAGTCCTACAAAGTTTCACAGAGAAGAAAGTTAAGCATGTACACAAATCTTGGCAAGACTGGGGCCTGAAATTACCTCATATGATTAAAAAATGTTTACTGTCTTGTATTCAAATCTAGGTAACTACCTTGTGGCAAACTGAAAAGCATCTATCTTATTGTGTATGGATACATTGTATATATGTCTTGGGGTATTTGTTTATGAGGAGTAATGGTAGTTCGAATTAGAAAGCCTAATTCGAACTACCTACTCCGTGCTGCGTGTAGCCGCGGGCACGGAGTCCGAACTACCGGGGATTTTAAAATGGCGGCGCCTGGCAAGATGCAAATGAAGCCCGGGATATTTAAATCCCAGGCTTCATTTGCAACTTCAATTGACTACATTAACCACCCTAGTTTGAACTAGAGTGGTAGTATAGACATATCCTTAGATCAAAAGAGGACCCAAGCAGGAAAGGTAAAGTGTTGGTTTAGACAAAGAGCATTCTGGCAAGCATTCAGACCAGTTACCAGGTTTTCAGTGATGGGTGGCATGTAATGGATGCTGACTAATCCTTCACAAACCTTTGTAAATGCTCCCTGCCCTAAGGCCAGGCTGCAGCAAGGCTCAGAACTCCTCTAGGCAGCCTTAACTCAGGGCAGTTGGGTCGATCACAACACAGTTGGGAAACAGGGGGTGCTGATGCCCAGAGATCCAGTGCCAGAGGAGTTGAACCACAGTTTCCCTCAGAGTGCAGTGCAGGAAGCCAGGCCTGTCACTGAAATGGTGCACTCAAGAGATGCTAAGAAAGGGCTAAGACACACTTTTCCCTGTAGCCATGTCATAAGTGACCAAATCCTTGCCCTTCAGAGCCTGGCAGCCCTGTCACACCCAGCCCCAGAAAGACGCAACAGAGAGGGATGCAGCCCATCGGAAAAGGGGCTGCAAGGAGAAGTGAATCAGGTCCCAGCAGGCTTGTATAAAAGGAATTGCAGGGCCAGATTGAGTTCAAGCTGCTGACAGGGACAGGGAGCAAGAGGTGCTCCTGGCTGGCTGAAAGGGTTGGACAGATGAGTCTGCCGGCAAGGACCAGGAGAGTGAAGAATGAGCTTCTGGATGGTTGCTGGGATTCAAAGAGTGAAGCCCACCATTCGCTCTTCATAAACATTGTTGGGGGAGGAAGGGATGTAAATGGCTAAAATTATAAACACAATTTTTCTTGCGTTAAAATTTCACATTGATCTTAAAGTAGATTTGACTTGGAAAATAAAAAACTGGTGCAGGGAATGATTGTGTGTGGTGCTAAGCTGTGGTAACCCTTCGGGTGCATCTAGACTGATAAGATTTTGTGCAAAAGCACTTTTTGCCCAAAAGCATCAGTGCCAATCTAGACTCTCTTTTGCGGAAATTCTTTTAATGGAAAAACTTTTCAGTTAAAAGTATTTCCGCAAAATCATGCCCGTCTAGACGCAGCCTTCATGTCTGCATGCCCAAAAAGAGGCAACCTGGGGAATGTTATTTTCTGGTCTCCAAAAAAAAAAAAAAAAAATACAGATTCAGAATAAGAGTATCATGCATCAGAAAGGACTGCTGCCTAGTCTTGTGGGCTCTTGGGCCACTGCCTGGCCCCACACAAAGGGGGTCTGGAGGAGCAAGAGATCTGGGGCTACTGCCCAGCCACACAAGTTTGGAGGGCCAAGGTCTGTCACTTTGCCCCACTAGCTCCGAGGTCCAGGGCTGATGGCCAGGGAAGGTCTGGAGTCAGGGTTGTGACAGCTACTGCCTTGACCCCCAGTCCCTGCAGCCCAGGTTACATGCTGTGGACCATAGTGACACATATATTGAGAACCAATACTCTAGTCTGTATGCCTGCTGACAGAGACTGATCACACACACAGAACACCCTCATCTGCAGGCCAGCCCATTCAAAAAAACCCATAGCATTTAACATTTTATATACAATTTTCAATACACAATAATTGTATATAGCGTTCTATATAACTCTCAGGGTATGCCTATGATGCATTTGGAAGTGTGATTGCAGCATGGGCTGGCATACCTACATGGGCTTTAATCTAGTTAGCATGGATAAAAAAGAGTTTTAGTTTCCACACAGGCTGTCCAACCATGCCAGGGATGCTGGGCATGTACTTTTGTTGGTAGCTTGTGCCAAAGCCCATGCCTCCATGATTTCACTTGCCTGTGATAGCTAGGTTACAACTAATGTATATATGCTTATCCAAGCTGCAATCACAGATGCAATGCAGATATACTTTTATTCTGCTTGTTTGGAGAAGTGCCATCTACTCGCTGAAAAAAAAAAAAAAGGAAAGAAATCTCAAAGAAATTATCTAGACTTCAAGGATCAGTCAACTCATGATGTCAGCAACAGCTCACACTCAGTCTTCTTGTACAGTAATGAGTAGAGATTTCTGTTTGTGTGGGGGTGCCTTGAAAAAGAAAGTTAGCAAATGACTGCATAAGATGGCTTATTTAGATCCAGCTGCCGAGGCTCAGGGCTCACACCTCCCCCCAACACACACACTGTCCCACAGCTGGGTCCCCCTAGGCTCTGGTGTGTGAGGGGATTTTTTTTTGGGGGGGGGGTATTTCTCCTTTACAGTCGAGGGCCACATCAGCGAGGATGGGTTGTTTTTTGAGTTTTTTTACTTCTCATTTGTGGGCACCCTGGGTAGCCCCCGACTGAGTTTTCTGTGGGTCAGCAGCCCCCGATCCAAAAAAGGTTCCCCACCCCTGACATTAGACATTATCAAATAACAGGGATCTAAGCTGCTCACTGTTCTATGAGAGCTCAAACAGGCACAAACATAGGAGCATGTAATTGTGTTAACTAGGTGCACAGATTAAGATCCAGCCCCACACTGTGCCTTTCCACCTCTGCTCCTTTCCCTGCTAATCAATTCCATTTGCTAATCAATTCCATTGGCTAATGCAATGCCATAATGACAGATTGGGTCAGTATCTCTCTCCAGATCAACAAAGTGATAAAAAACCCTAACCCTCTACTTTTTTTCTGTTTCAATTTTAAGTTAGTTAAGTTTCTGATATCAAGATTTCCTACATGGGTAATTGTTTATATTGCAGAATCTTTTAAGAAAACAAAACACAATCCACTAGTTCTGGCTGATTACTGAAAAGGGAGTTATTTAAAAAAACCTTACAAATCCAACAGAAAACCCCATGTGTATCATATCAGTTTAGTGGTGTTATATTAATGGAGATTCCATTATGATCTTATTAATTATGAGAATATTCATGCATATTATTTAACTGGAGACAAGAATATGGAGAACAGTCAACAAATTACATTTAATGACAATTCTAAAGTTTCTGTCCTACACCTCAAGCCAAACTAATTAAAAACTACAAAAATGAGACCAGAATGGCAATAATATTGGTGTAGGACTGTACTGGCATGATTAAAAGGTTTTATCATCTACTGTCTAACCTTCACATATTAAGCTAGGGACAGTCTTTGAAAGAAATTATGATGATAAACCTTCAAATGAGAGAGACAATGTTAGAATAAAAGTTCAACATGCCCCAAAGGGCCCTGACAGTAGATGATGACTGGAGGCCGACAAGCTAATGAAAGATAAACTTTTCAACTGAAGGGCTGTCAAAAAAGGAAAAGGTATAATGCAAAAGCCAAAGCAGAACAAGAACACATTCTGCAAGAAAGCGGAGGGAAAGGAAGATTAGAAGAACGATGCACTGAAATGCTGTATGATCTTCTTAAAAAAAAAAAAGAAAAAGATCTGTCTCCCCATTTTAGAATTGACCTTTAAAAAAAACCTTTTGTTTCTGGTTTCCACTGAATTATAGAAAGCTATTCAAATGCTTAACACTTCATGGTATATTTCATGAAAAGGGGGTTGTGTACAGGGCAGTCACAGACACTGGAATATATTCCCTATTTGATCCAAACAAGCCATGAGATCATAGGTCTTCCAAGCCGTGTATCTCCTAAGTGCTGTTAGCAAGGACATCCACTCTGTTTCTGGATCTCAGCTGGACCAGACTTCTGGATGGTCTGAACAAAAGCAAAAAGCTGTGTATTTTGTTGAAACTAACTGAAATATTTCCTGTGTGAGTCCTTTATCATCTATCACCCTGATAATGACATTCTTTCTGTGAGATGCGCAATACAACGCGTACAAATTAACCTACATCAAAATCCTGGCTCCTAACTGTTTAGAATTCTGGAGTTGTTCAGAGTTGGACATGTATCTGAATTTTGTAGTTTTGGGTTCAACTCCAATGAATGTTCTGTGAAAACATACCAGGCAAAAGGACATAAATTGACCTCACATTTGACATGACATCATTTGCCTTTATGTTCAAGATATATTTGGCTCACTTCCTTAGTATCCAATAAGCACTAAGGGCAGATTTTACAAGGGTATTTAGACACTGAAACCTGTAGAAAGCGGTCTAGTGAGATTTTCAAATGTTAGTCTACTATGGATTTCCCTGTGTCACATTGCTTGTAGGGTTGTCCATAGAATGTTGATGAGCTAAAGTGCTCATAAACATGAGCAAGAGCTGTAGAGTAAGGCCATAAATTAGAATAAGGCATCTTATAAAACACAACTATAAAACTTACCAGTTTGTAGGGATCCAAGCTTCTCCTATTCTTATCTTCCTCTACAAAATCAAACAAAATGCTTCTTTTTAAAACAAGTTTAAAACAAGTTTACAGACTCCCCCACCTTCCAAGAATTTCACAAGATCATGAAGGAAGTGGTAAGCAATAACTACAAAGTTATTATATGACTGCAAAGTTAATTCAAGGGTCTCTGTTAGGAAAAATATCCCTTTCAGCACATGTATAGCCTGTAATTGATTTTAATGATCAGCTTGATCAGGAATGTAGTGGTAGGAGGGTCAAAGATTGCAAAGAAATCCCCTACTGTTCACAAGCTAATGGGACACAGCTGCAAAGGGGAAAAAAGCAGTATAATTAAACTTTTGTCTCTTTAAGTCTCTCCTTCAGAGCACTATAGCTGCTGTTTTTGTTTCAGTGACATACAAAAAACATAATTTTTTCACTAGTGAGGACAGATTCATAGCACAGATACATAAATACGTTGGACTTTACATCCAGTACCATGGCCTGCTTGAGTTAAAGAGAAACATAGGACTGAAGCATGATGAAGTGGGAGAAAAACATGCACACTGAACAATATTGACACTGACTTCAGACTGAGACCAGTAAGAGAATTGAGCTCAGCATTGCCATTATGACTAATCTTCCGAGCTGTTCGCTTTTCAGAGTAAATGCTCTGCAAGCATGTTTTCATAGTTTGGAGAATTGGAGTCAAACAGTGGAACATATGGACTCTGTTGCAATAATTCTTAGTTATATGTGCAGAAATAACATGTAGTAATTCAAATGAAATGTGAAGCTCATCTGCTGGTAAAACATCAGGGTTTCCTTCCTTTAAAAGGACTTTTACAACATACTCCATTTTTTGCCAATTAAACATACACTGTGGCAAACACTATATGGTAGCTTATGGATATGGAGTTTACCTTCAGTTTAAATACTGAGTATTTCACTAAATGCTATTCTATAAACAGTGCCTGTATATCTTTAAATTAAATGCCTTTATGAAAGCATTGTTATGCAAACTGTTTAAAGGAAAAAAACTCTCTCATAGTTGGTGTGATGGACCAGGCCGAGTCTGGGCATAGCCAAGGGCATCCGCTCAAGGCGAATTGTTCAAATTCGGGGCTCCTTACAGTTCCCAGACTGAAGACCTTCCCAAACAGGCCACAAACCAGTCCCCCAAAGTGCTTCAGCTGCCTGCCTAGCCAGTCAGAAGCCTCACGAGCAAAACACCTTCGACACCCCAGCAATATCCGTGCCCCAGAAGGCCCCGGGCCTAATACACAGGTGAGGGGTATTAGAGCCCAATCTCACCTACCCTGAACAAGTTCTGTCTGGTTCCAAGAAACCAGCCACAGATCCCAGGTGAATTTACACTCTGGATCTTACCCACAAGATCACGCTGAGCCAATCCTTTAGAATCTAAAATCTAAAGGTTTATTACTACAAGAAAGAAAAGCATGAAAGTAAGGTTGTTAAGGTATCCTACATTACATGTATCAAATCTCCCTGTTCTCGAAGCAGGCTTGCAGCCGAGATGTTATAACTGTTGGCTTAAAAGTCTTTGGTGTGCATCCTATGTCAGGATGGGTCCACAGTTCTTCCCGGCTTGTTGATGCCTGCAATCCTGCATCTGGGATGAAGAGCTGAGCTGAGCAACAAATGGAGGATGCCACATGGCCCCTATATATCTCCTGCCTCGTCTCTTCTTGGCTGCAGTAGGTCACCTGGCCAGTGGCCTATCTCTGTGTTCCCTGCTGGTAGCCCTTAGGTATCAGTCACCATTCTTGAGGTGTGTCCTTGGCCTATAGAGGGCTATTGTTCCATGGAGACTTGCTCATTAGCATGTCCATGGGCTGAGCATTCTTTATCTATTGCTCAGCCACAAACAGAGAAGTTTCCAATATTGACACAGAGTACATATTTATTACATCACACCCAGACATTATACAGGTATATGAAGAGCATATATAGAATCAGAAGAAAGTAAGCTTTCATTTGACACCTCACTTGACCCCCTTTGTACCACTTTTAGGGCAAACACCCCCTCCCTCCCCATGGGTGCAGCAGTGATCTGGCTGCTTCCCTAAAATCCAGTAATGAGACAGTTGGCTTACTAAAAAAGCACTTTCTTCTATATCAATGGCAATGAATTAGTAATTCACAAGCACATACACCTACAACAGGCCCATACATGGGGGCAGGGGATGCGAAGAGTGCAAAAGCACTCCCCATGGTCTCCCAAGTAAACATGTTCTGGTCCTCCAGGGGAAGGCAGGAGTGGCATGCTGCCCATGCTCTGGCTGGCTGGGGAAGGCTGGGGCTGATTTCTCTGCTTACTTTGGTGATTATGAAGGGTGCATTCGCACCCTTGCAGTCCACATTGACAAAAAACACACACATCCCCACAGAAATCCCTGCATATGTACCTGTACAATAACATTGATGAAAAGTAGTATGGATACAATAATATGGAAACAAAGGAGTATTTTTATTAGAAAGTGTACTCATGTGGATGGAGTAAATTAACACTTCTTTTCTTGTAAAGAAATCATGATGGTAATGCTGATAATAGAAATGGTATGACCGGATACAAAAGTTATCAATATTGTTTCACTTTTCAGTTTCACTAGTGTTAGCTCAGGGCACTTATTTCCACAAAATGGAGCATATGTTTTTCATTCCTTCAAGTCCTTTCTTTGTAGGAAACAAAGGCACTTTCTGGACCCTCTCAAGAAGAAAACCATATAACAAGAGGGAAGATGACCTAAATCCTGACAAGTAAATCTACTAAGTTAACATTCTACTTCTCTAGTAGTCAACATTTTTATTTGGAAATAAAATTATTTTCTTTATTTTTATAATATTGAGAGATCCAGGACAAGTTATGGGATAAGAGGGAAGATCCTCTCGTGGATCAGTAACTAGCTAAAAGAGAGAAAACAAGAGGTAGGAATAAATGGCCATTTTCAAGCTGGATAGAGGTAAATATCGGCGAACCCTAGGGATCTGTATTGGGATCAGCGCTGTTCAATACATTCATAAATTATTTGGAAAAATAAGCAAACATTCCAAAATTTCACTTGTGTAGAATTACATAGGGTTCTCACAAAAGAGGTTGACTGGGCAAGAAAATGGCAGATGAAATGTTGATAAATGTAAAGTAATATAATTGGAAGGCATAATCCCAACTATACATACAAAACAATAGGATGTAAATTTGTTGTTACCAATCAAGTAAGATCCTGGAGTAATTTTGGACAGTTTCTGTGAAAACATCTGCTCAATGTGAAGACATTTTCAAAAAATGTTAGGAATCATGAAGAAAGAGATAAAAAGACAGTAATTAGCCTAATACCACTATCCATATGCCCACACCTTGGCTGTGTCTACACTGGGCCACTTATTCCGGAGAATCAGCCGCTTTTCCGGAATAAGCTGCGAGCTGTGTACACTGGCCCCTTGAATTTCCGGAAAAGCACTGACGATCTATTGTAAGAAATCAGCTGCTTTTCAGGAAAAACTATGCTGCTCCTACTCGGGCAAAAGTCCTTTTTCCGGAAAACTGTTCCAGAAAAGGGCCAGTGTAGACAGCACAGTAGTCTTTTCTGCAAAAAAGCCCCAATCGCAAAAATGGCGATCGGGGCTTTTTTCTGGAAAAGCGCCTCTACATTGGCCACGGATGCTTTTCCGGAAAAAGGGCTTTTCCGGAAAAGCATCCTGCCAACGTAGACGCTCTTTTCCCGGAAATAATTATAACAGAAAATTGTTCCGTTTTAAGCATTTCCGGAAAATTATGCCAGTGTAGACGTAGCCCTTGAGTATTGTGTAGATCTAGTTGCCTCCATATCAAAAATATATTACAGATAGAGGGTACAGAAAAGAGGGACAATAATGAATAGGGGAATGGAACAGCTTCCTCATGAGAAGAGATTAAAAAGATTGGGACTGTTAGGCTTTGAAAACAGACTACTACGGGTGGATATAATAGAGTTCTATCAAATCAAGAACAGTATAGAGACAGTGAACAAGGAAGCATTATTTACTACTTGACATAACGCAAGAAACAGGAGCCACGCAATGAAATAAATAGGAATCAGGTTTAAAACAAACAAATAAAAGGAAATACTTCTTCATCAATGCACAGTCAGCATTTGGAACTTGTAGCCAAAGAATGTTGTGAAGGTCAAAACTATAACTGGGTTAAAAATTAGATATGTTCACAGAGGATAGGTCCATCAATAACTATTAGCCAAGATGGTCAGGGACATATGCTCTGGGGGGTCTCTGACTGCCAGAATCTGGAACTGGATGACAGAGGATGGATAATTGTGTTGTTCTGTGCATGCTCCCTGAACCGTCTGTCTCTGGCACTGTTGAAAGACAAGATACTGAACTAGATGGACCTCTGATCTGACTCAGTGTGGCCTTTCATATGTTATTATTATTATATATCTATAAGGTAGATCTGATTCCTGATGAGGGGGAAGTTCAATGAGGCACATTAAAGAAAACAACAACAGAGGACCAGTTTTGAAAATATTCTAGTTACAAGGATATAGTAGAGTGCACTTTCTCATCAATACGATAAGTTAATAAACAAGATGTTTGTAGTTACAGCACCACCCTCTGATGTCCTTATATGTTGACTTTTATCAACCCCAGGAGAAGGGTCATTTGTCCCGGTGTCTTATTAGTTAATTAGTTGAATATTATTTTACACGGGTCAAATTAGGAAGGGAAAAAAGTAGTAATTCTCTTCTAAGCTGTGCCCAGAAATGAAACATCACCTATGTGAGATGCCTGAGCGAGATCCCACTCTTAGAAGATCACACAGAATCCTCAATATGGCCACTGCTCTTCTTACTAGTCTTTTTGGACCAGCACTGAACCAGACATGTTGACTTTAATTCTGCCCATTAGTCGTCAGAGTCAACACTTCATCAATATGAACAGTCTCTCAGAGTTCAAAGCCACTCATAGTTTTGCCAGGATATCTGGTTCTGGAAGACAACAAAATATCACTTTACTCTTCATATGATTAATGTTTTCTAAGGGCAAAAGAAAGAGAAGCTTGGTGTGACAATTCAAGTATGTAAAGTTAAAACCCCTTGAATCTGTTTGCAGGGTTAGGGTCTTGATATTTTTTTAAATTAAATTTTACATTCAGTCTTTGCACGACCTAACTTGACTCCTAGCTTTTGTATTTAAAGATACTGGAAGTGTTTCAAAATAAAAAATAATGGTTTTCCTAAGGGTGTTTTACATTTCAAGATACTTTAGCTGTTTTCCTCCTCCTTTCTGTACTATCCACAGTCTAACAAGACCCAATGGACCAACTATCTGCCTTCATAGACTATGGCCAAAAAGAAAATAGAAAAAACAATACCTTGCAGTTCCTTTGGGAATCTTTGCTAGCACTATAATTGCTGATACAACTTTGAAGAAGTAGGAAGCCAAGATATTGTTGCATTGCAGAATCAACTACCTCTAGTGGTAGTCAATTTCAAATGAAGATTAGTCATTCTAGGCTCCACGCAACACAAGAATAGAGTGACAACTTTATTTTTCTTCCCCTGCTCTCACAAAGATACTTTGGCATCTTTTAAGTATTATGCCCCAAATTTACAAGCGGTTTTCAGACACCCAAAGATGGAGACAGGCACAAAGTGGGATTCTGAATAAAGGCCTAAATGCAAATGACATTCAATGGGTGTTGGGCACTTAACTCTCTTGGGTGTGTTTGGGTATGAAGAACCTTTTCATAGAGTCCAAGACCAGAAGGAACCACTATGATTTTCCACTTTGCATAACAACGGCCATAAAACTTCCCCCAAATAATTCCTAGAGCAGATATTTTAGAAATGCATCCAGTCTCAATCAAAAGTTTGCAGTGATGGACAAACCACCACAATCCCTACTAAATTTTTCCAATAATTAATTACTCTCACTTTTAAAAAACATAAGCCCTATTTCTAGCCTGAATTTATCTACAGGTTGAAACTCCCTGGTCTAGCACTTTCAGGACCTGGATAGTCCCGAACAAGGGAGTTTGCCAGACCAAATAAAGTCAACTCCCACTCCGATGGCCCTGCTATTGCCTTCCCAGGAGGGCTCCTGGCCCTGCTACCAGCCATTAAGGAACTCGATCTTCTTAGTTTAACAATGAGAAATTTAAGGAACGATGTGATTACAGTTTAAAAGTACCAAACTGTGGAACAAATAATGGGTGCTTCTATCTAGCAGAGAAAGGTGTAACATGACCCAGAAACAGAAAGCTGGAACTACAGGCTGAACTTACAGGTTGAACTTGGCGTTCCCCATGGCTCCCATTGGCCAGTGCCTGGGAGCAGTGGAAGACATGGAGCCAAGTAAACATCCCCCATCCTTCTCATGCCCAGACCTGGCACCCCAGAATCCCTCATGTACACCACCCCGCTCCTGCACCCTACCTCCCACCTGGACCTTCTCACTTTCAGCCTGTTCCTGCACCCTACCTCCTGACCAGACCATCCCACCCCCCCTTCACCTATTTTATCATCATGGGTGGGTGGGTGGTGGTCTGTGGAAAGGTCTGTGCTGAACTGGGTGGGCTGCAGTCCAAAAAGTTTGAGAACCACTGCCTTATGTCCATTTGTGAGCAGTATCTGTTTCTGCTCTAGTGGGAGGTTGTGACAGAATGCACTGCCACTTTTCTCCTTTCTTTGAAGGTTAAGAATATTTTTCTCTTCACTTTTGATGTGAAGTCTTAAGTCCTTGTTTCACACATTTTTTTTAAAGTATGGTTCTATTTCTAAAGTGTGCATGTGTTGGGGCCGAGGGAGTCTTCTGAGCTTTCAGCCCCTTTAAATTTGTTTAGAACACAGAAATTGGGAGATTTATGTTTCTAGATACTGTTTTCATTGAAAGCATTATCTGAAATGGGCAGAATTCATGTTAAAACCCATCTTGAAGCTGCTACCACAGCAATATTACAGTCTATGGAAACTTTCATTTTCTATTTAAAAATGAGGGATAAAATCTTAGTTTTGAATTAGAGAAATTAAAATGCTTAGATTAGGCATAGAACAATCTTTATTTTTATTTTTAGCTTAATTATGTAGCAATGAATTCTTTATAGTGTTGTGTGCAATAACTTACTGTTACATATAAGAAATAGAATAGAATCATTTCCCCAAAGAGTTTGTGCACTGCATACTAATGGTTTATTAAAAATAGATAAAGGACAGGATAAATCAAGAGCTTGAACCAACCCGAGAATCCACTTAAAGCCATGTACAACCTATAGAGGAGCTGCAGTATCTTCCTTCTTCAAATAAAGATCAGACACAAAAAGTGAACCTGTGCTTTCATAACAGATTGCACAGTTTATCTACAGAAACACTCACATTCATCGTCACCAAGCTCAGAGGAGTAATTACCAAGTATTTACTGAACAGACGGTGTAAAGCAATGTGCTTCAGGTGACAAGGATGTGGAAGGGATGCTCAAAACTGACACAAATAATAGGACTGCACTCAGCCACTTCCTGCTCAGCCACATTTGGAAACCAAATGCACTTAAGTATTAGTCTGTGGTTGGCAATGTTACATGAAATGTTGTTTCCCCTTTATTTCCATTATCAGCATATAGAACACAGCTATATTCAATTTAACAATCAGAAAGATTAAAACAAGAGGTGATGCAGAAATGTGAGGACATTACAACAGTTCAGGACTTCCTGGATGCTGAAGACCCACTGAACACAATGGGCATGAAAAAGAAAGAAAAAAAGATAGGAAGAAAACTAAGTCAATAGCTCTACCACTGAGAGGAAGGGGTATGAGAGAATTTACGCACGTGTGTAAAACAGATAAGCGGTGGAATATCGAATTCCAAGTATTAGTTGATTTCACAAGTTATTTTGGGGTTTCTTGCCACAGGTAATAGATCAAATATAAGAAAGGCCAAGATGGCTGGAAAATATTTGTTTATTTATAAACACAAATATCTGTTGTTTTGGAGAACTTCCCAAACTGTCTCTAACTGTTCACTATTTCCATGAAGATCGAACAGGCTTAAAGGCACCTTATTCATTTTAATCACTCAGGCTAATGACTAATGATTTTGTCACCATTTCTTACACCACCAGCTAGCACCTTTCTCCATGAGTAGTCCTACTGATGTGCATGGAATTACTGATGACAGAAGAGTCTACGCAACATGAGTAAAACTTGGCAGGCTAGTTCAAAGAATTTCAGTCATTTAACAAACTAAAAGATTGATTACAGAATAACTTTCTGACTATTTCTTCTCATTTGGAAAATTTTTAGCAAGTGTCACTCTCTACTCCAGAGACAAATGAAGGGAAATCAAATCATGGGTTAATACAGGAATAAAAGCAGTAAGACTCCCATCACTCTTCTACCAGGAAAATTACTGGAATTTGTCAGGCAATACTCTAGCTATTTGAGAAAATCACTACAGGAGGGAAATGAACCAAAATAAAGCAATAAATATCATTTTATATGAGAATTTCTAAATTTCATTCAAGTCTCTAAGGCTCCTAGGCACGCCAAGAATTCAAATAATAATATTGAGTCTGATCAGTGGCCATTTGGAGAGCAAAGACAAATCTAACATGCAATAGTGTTCTTATTAAAAGTAGCCCAAAGGCAGCTGGATAGAACTGACTCAACAGCAAGAGAAAAAAAGTCACTGTAATGTTTAACACTGGCCGCAGTGCTTACAGTGAGTAAGTAACCTATTTTTCAAAAAGTCTAAATAAGAAATAATTAGGAAAGTTTAAGAAAAATAAAAGCAGAACAATGTGGGAAACCATTATAACTCCAAAGGGGAAAAACCATAGTTCCACACTGCGCTGGGCTTTTGGGAGAATAAATATTTTTTGTTTGAGAGGTAATGAAATGCTATAATGCCAGGAGCAATATGAGTACCAAAAAAAAAGTTCTTGACAGGCTTTGACTTGAATAATTCTTGTGAATTTGAATCTATCACATCTTTTGTCCCAAATTATTGCACAAATATTTTTCACATGTGTAAAGAAAAAGAGTTAGAGGTGAAAGTAACTTTTTATGCTGAAAAGATGAGATAATTTTCACTATGGAAAATTATATTTGCTGCAAAAATCTGTCAGAAATGGTGACATCTCACTCGACTATATCGAATGCTTACAAAAATACCACTTTTGTATTCAAAAGGAAAACTGCTAATATTGAAACTACTTCATTCTCCAAAGTCAAGACACAATATTCCATTTCATATTTTCCATCTAGTTTACTCATGATTAAAGTTGACAAAGAGGTCTTTGATATTACTTGTTTTCAAATAGCTGTTGCAAGTCATACCTTTGTAATATTGGAACAGGGGCAGGCGTGAGGCTAGCTTCCCCGGACCAGCTCTTAGGAGAGTGCCACCCAGGATTCTGGAGGTGATTTAAAGGGCTCTGAGCTCCGGATACTGCCATTGTTGCAATATTAGGGGAAGCTGAAAGCCCTTTAGAATTCCCAGGTCCTGGGACAGTTGCCCTCTTTGCCACTCTCTATTCATGGGCCTGTGTTGGAATTTACTGTCCAATGTCCTGGAAATGTATTCCAGATATCTTTAGTGAACAGGCCAAATGATTCAGTACTAGGAACAATTCAATTATTCAATACATTCTAGATGAAATGATTTACAGACAACCCCAGAGTATACTATTTAAAATGTGAAGGGAACCCCTATTTTCTGCTGGAATAAAATTGACATACTTTCCTAATAGCTTCCCAAGCTTCAGTAACTTGATTCAGATGTGATCTATTTTATTATGTAACTGCTTTAAACTCCACAAACCTAAGGAAAGTCAAAGTTCAAGAATCATTCTACCATGCACATTCATCTAACATATACATAAAGTAAAGAAAAATTTATAAACTCACCCATCAACAGTTAAATATAGCTAATTATTAATATACTAAACTATTCAATATTTAACCTTCACACTTATTTCCTCTACTTTTTCTGAACGTAAGTCTAAAACCCTAACAAGTGGTTTCTGAACCCCTTTAAAAGCCCCACATCACCTAACTTCACATCACACACAAGGTCCTATACGAAGGCCACAGATAGTATAGTCCTAGCAATTAAGATGTCCTTCAAAAGACTATAATCAGTTGCTGATGACATCTGCATTCTCGGTGTCTGCTAAATCGGCTCTGGCCAGGTAACCAGCCCAATGAATCTTAATTGAAGCATCCAAAGAAACCATGGAATCAGTATGGTGATGAAGATCATTGGCAAAGTTCATTGTTAATGAAGCATGATCCTAGTTCCCCATTCATGCTACAGGTACACTAGCACATGTATTCCCTTTACATTACAGCCACTCAATAAGTGGTGGCACTTTCTGCTTTCCTCTAAGTCAGACAAAAGGTTAATATCATGGCTGCAGTTTCCCCTTCTGAACACTTCAGACAACTGCTCCAACTCCTGGAGGTGTACCACTCCTCCAGTCTTATGGGGGCAGCCATGTTAGTCTGTGACTGAAAAAGCTTAAAAAACAATGAATGGACTTGCAGCACCTTAGAGACTAACAAAAAATGTAGATGGCATCATGAGCTTTCGTGGGCACAACACACTTCTTCAGATGAATGGAGCAAGGGGTCCAGAGCTACAAATAAATAGCAGAAAAAAAGGGGAGATGGAGAGGGAAAGAGAAGGAAAAAAATCTTGTTAGTTAGTGTGTCTGTACTAAACGAGGCTAATAGAGTGGGCTGTAAGTGCCCAATACTTAGTTTTTTATGTCATTGGAGTGTTGAATATAATGACCCATCCAGTTTGTGTCTTTGTTCAAACCTTGATTAAATGTGTCAAATTTGGAAATGAAGGCAAGTTCTGCAATTTCTCTCTCCAGCTGGTATTTGAAATTGTGTTGTAAGAGTATAGTCACTTTTAGATACATTAATGAGTGCCTGGGCAAGTCCTAACAAACAAAATAAAAGATAGGTTGAACAAACAAAATAACAAAACACCACCAGTCATTATCTACAGCCCCCAACTTAAACCCCTCCAGTGCATCATTAACAATCAACAACCTATCCTGGAAAATGACCCCTCATTCCCATAGGTCTTGGGGGACAAGCTAATACTCTCCTACAGATAACCCCCCAATCTAAAACAAATTCTTTTCAGCAACCACACAGCACACCTCAATCATGCTCACCCAGGAACTCACCTCTGCAGTAAACTCCAGTTCTAACTCTATCTACACATTTACACAAGTGACACCATCACAGGTCCTAGCCACATAAGCCACTACATCAGAGGCTCATACAATTGCACATCCAATGTTATCTATGCCATCCAATGTCATGTATATTGGCCAAACTGGACTGTCTCTATGGCAAAGGATTAATAGACACAAATAAGACAATCAAAATGGTAACACTCCTGCAGTGGAATTGCAAGGCAATTATCAGCACCATCTGCTTCTCTCTCCTCTCTGAAGTTGGGGAAAAGGGCGAGGAAAGGAAAAAGAAGAGCGGATAGAGCGGAGTGGAAGATATGATATAACAGGTGGGAAAGAAACAGATGTTGAGATGTAGAGAGCTATACTAACAAGGGACCAGAGGGGAGAGCAGGCTAATTCTCCAGTGTCAAACATATGAGAAGAATTGGCTGCTGGACTTAGCCCATCCCCCCCCCCCAATCCCTGTCAACTCCCAAAAATGACACTCATAGGCTTGGGAGAGGGGGAAACAGGGCCTGCTATTAGTGGGGAAGGAGTACAAGTGATTATGAGGTAGAAGGGTTGTGGGTCCTCCACATATTCAGATAAGTATCTATATTTTAGGAGGCCTACCTGACCACATCTGTACTGCAAACTTTTGAGGCTCTCCCATCATACAGTCTATATCTGTTTATCCAATACTGAATTCCTTTATACTTTTGGAGCTGTATGAATCTATACAATATCACACTGAAATACATGGGGCACAGAAAGTAGATTTGTTCGAGTCTCCAATTCCTTTTTGAAAAAGCTGTACAGATATAGGTGAGTCCACACTAGAGTGATTATACCACTTTATCTTAACTGTCCCAAAATTCATTAACTCGGAGTAACAGTTGCACAATGGTTTCTCTTGCACTTCCACAATGAGGTAGCTAGCCAAAAATATACCTTTAGAAACCAGGAAACACAAAGCTAAAGGTACACACCAATCTGATAATGAAACTTTAAACTCCCTGCCGCTGCCAATAGTCACTGAGTAAGGATGGGACTGTAATAAGCAGACATGAAGAAAGACTAAGATAATACGTCAATGCTCATACTGCACCCCATAGCTTAGAACCCATGTCTTTTAAACCAATCTTGTGCCATAACCATAATCCATATTTCATAGCTACAGGCAGTCCCCGAGTTACTTATGTCGGATCCGCAGTTACGAACGGGGCTTTTCTCGCCCTGGAGGACTGGAGCAGCGGGACGCCCAGATGCGCTGCAGTCCCACCACCCCCGTCCTCCGGGGTGAGAAAAGCTGCTCCATGTCTTCCTGGTCTGCTGGGGGGGGAAAGCAGACCAGGGAGACGCAGAGCAAAGCCGCGGAGCACACCCGCAGCGGGACAGCCTCCAAGGCTTTGCTCCCTGTCTCCCTGCAGACCAGGAAGACGCAGAGCACACCCGCAGCAGGACAGCCCGGGCGCGCCTGGGCTGTCCCACTGCGGGTGTGCTCCAAGGCTTTGCTCCCTGTCTCCCTGCAGACCAGGGAGACACAGAGCAAAGCCTTGGAGCACGCCCACAGCAGGACAGCCCGGGCGCGCCTGGGCTGTCCCGTTGCGGGCATGCTCCAAGGCTTTGCTCCCCGTCTCCCTGCAAACCAGGGAGACCGGGAGCAAAGCCGCGGAGCACGCCCGCCGCGGGACAGCCTGGGTGCGCCTGGGCTGTTCCGCGGCAGGTGTGCTCCGCGGCTTTGCTCCCCGTCTCCCTGGTCAGTAGACCAGGGAGACGGAGCAAAGCCGTGGAGGACGCGGGCGGTCTGCCACCTGCGTCTCCCTGGTCTGCTGGCGGGGGGGGGGGGGCAGCTAGTGCCCCTCCTAGCCCCCCCCCCCCCAGCAGACCAGGCTTTTCTTTCCTACGCCTGGGGTAGAGCAGATGGGGCGCTGCCGGAGCAACCCAGCAGCACCCCAGCTGTTCTGCCCCAGGCATCCCCAAGTCAGCCGCTGCTGAAACTGACCAGGGGCTGACTACAGGAAGCCCGAGGCAGAGTTGCTCTGCCCCGGGCTTCCTGGAATCAGCCGCTGATCAGTTTCAGCAGCAGCTGACTTGGGGACGCCTGGGTTTCTTAAGTTGAATCCGTATATAAGTCAGAACTGGCGTCCAGATTCAGCCACTGTTGAAACTGATCAGTTTCAGCAGCGGCTGATGCCAGTTCCGACTTACATACAGATTCAACTTAAGAACAAACCTACAGTCCCTATCTTGTATGTAACCCGGGGACTGCCTGTACTACTTTACAAGAAAGGAGGTTTTAATTATCAGTTTGGTGTAGAAATCACTAAGAAAAACATGAAACCCCCACAATGTCATTATTCCATTGCTTTTCCATGACACGAAGCAATTTCACTAAAGCTAGCTTGGAAAACAGTCATCGCTTTAGAAGAACTGGCGTGGGGGACCATGAAGGGAGAAGAAGAAAGGAAGAAGGAAATATTTCTTAAGGGAATCTAGACCAGGCACATTATACAGCCAGCAGCATGAAAGCATAAATTTATAGACAGCAAACTCTAACACTACTCAGGAGACCCAAGCCAGTTATCTTGGAGTCCAAAAATGAGCATGTGTTCACAGGGTCTGCTGACAGACCAGGAGAGAGACAGGGACCACCATGGGGAGAACTTGAGATTCGTGAGCCAATTAATCAGAGAGCTCTGTGACCAAGGGGCAAATGAAGGGTTAAAATTCTTTCCTACCCCTCAAGCACATATCACACACGTAGCAAACAAACTAAAATAAATAAATAAATAAATACATAAATAAATCCAGCCTTCAAATCCAATTCCCATTTATAAGAATGGCTTTAAGATTGGATTGCTTGTACGCTGAGCATTAACTTCTTCACAAAGTTAGTCCACTGAAACATTCATGTTTCATCACCATCAAATTGCTCAGTTTGCTAATTACTGTAAGGTTCAAACTTGTTCTGCACAGCTGACAGCCTTAAAATACAGCAGAAGTGCAAATTAATATTTACTATGGTACCACTGAATAATGTAGTGGATTGTGTCGTTAGCAATGGGTGAACTGGTTCAAACCATGAACCCTGCTTCTTAAGCTAATGTGTTCACTTGTAAATGTACTGGGTTAAACAAAATATAAAAAAACCTTCCTGCTCTCTGACTAGAATTCTTTCCTTCAGCTTGTCCTGTCTCTAGGAGGGAATCAAGCAGGATATGGTCAATTTTTTCAAATGTTTTCATAGGGTTGTTTGCACATTGGAGGGACCTCTCTTCAGTATCTTCCAGGTACAAGTCCACACTCTAAGATTCATTATCTGGAAATGGAGAAATGTCCCAGGGCTATTTGCCTAAGACTCTTCTTTCTGCATGAATGACTACAGTATTGTGTTGCAGCTTCTGTTCTGAGCCTTGGAGAAGGGAACCACTAGCAGGAAATGAGAATTTGAACTGGCTGTAGATGGACTTCATAACATCAATAGATATTTCATGATGATTTCACATCACTTAACACATTATTTTTCAATATCTCATGATATAGTTCATTTCACAGCACCACTGTGCATTTATTTCTTTATTTAACGGTGAAGTTTAAGAAATACCATTTTAAGAGAAATCAGCCAAAGAATCTCAACAGCACTGGCCTGGAAAAAAGAATTGTCATGTGAGTGTTATCAGCCAGCAGAAAGCAGAGGACACAGACATGAATACTTGCACCACTGTTCAAAAGGAAATTGAACACCTGAAGTCATTCATTCCAAGGAACGTTTTGTTTATGACTGACAGGAACATTAGAGTGGAAAATAGAAATAGACGAAGAGTCATCTTTTACCTGTGGCAGCCAATAAATATGGTGGGCACAATCTGCTCTGTGTAACTGGATATGAAACCGCAGGATGAGAGGTGCAGGCAGCAGGCTCGTGGTAGCTGGTTATTAAAGGGAAGCGTTATCACTTTTTTATTGCTTCTGGAAAGAACAAGTCATTCATCTTTGCAGCCACAATCTCTATAAATAATGAAGGATGTTCTGTAATAGGGATAATAAACTGCCAATTGTGTTTTTACAGCAGCAGGACACAGATCAGGGTCAGCCACGTAGAAACATAACTATGTAGAGCAGCGCTAAGCACTGTTCCACACATTTTCACAATCCAGTATTCTTATGTTTTAATTGCCACGGGCAACACCCACACACACAAAGCTTCAATGCGTGTTTGAGAGCTTGGTGCTTTTGTCAAGCCACAGCTGCAGTGTTGAACAACAGCAGGTGGCACAAACCCTGGTGAGCTCTCTCTGAGCAGAGGTATAGAGTTCCTGCACCATGCAGATCAAAACCGGCTGGCATTCAGAGCCTTAGAGAAGCAGTTTGAAACCCGGCCTCCCCTGTCTCAATAGCAGTGGCCACCCACTTTAGGAGAAGATGCAAATTCAGTGTTCCACTGCTCCTCAGTTTTTCCATTGAGGCAGCAGGCTTCATCACTACCCTAATTTTTCTTCTTTCCCTGGACAGCTATTTTCTTCCTGAAGCAGATATATGTAGCTGCTCCCATTCCTCAGTTCCCAAACCATTTACCACAGCTTTACCACATGGAGACTCTCATTACCACAGAGACAGAAAGTCACCCACTTCAGAAAGGAGGGAGCTTACTGTACACAGGGCATAGAGTATCCATGTCTTCTTCTTAATCATCTCTCAATGCACAGAATCCTTTTTCCAAGCTGCTCTACTAGAGCACTCTCCTCATTCTAACCTCTCCTGAACACTCTCCTTTAGTATGCTTCAGAGGGGTAGCTGAGTTAGTCTGTAATTGGAAAAACTTACAAAACAACGAATAGTCTAGCAGCACCACAAAGATTAACAAAACATATAGATGGTAGATGTTTTTTGGGTACAACCCACTTCTTCAGATGAAAGAAGGCGCCCCTGTAATATGATGCCTACAAGTAACTACTGACCTGATCCAAAGTGGGTTGACATCAATGGACATCCTTCCAGTTTCTTCAATGGCCTTTGCATCAAGACCTATAATATAGAGTACTTTCAGTACTGATAACAAAAGTTGTTATATACAACTCTATTTGCAATATACAAAGTGCTTAGCCACAGCATAGACCAGACAACAGTCACCATCATAACGGGTAAAAATCCTGGGTCAGATCCAAAATACAGTGATATGCACATGAGATATATATTCCAGCCACCGTCCATGGGAGGAAGCAACAGAAATTAGGTCTCAGATGACTAAAATAAAAAATCAGTTTCACTGAAGATGCAGGTGAGGAACCTTTAGTGGACACCAAATGGGTGTGCATGGACCAAATAATGTACAGCACATTCGTGGGCTTAGAAATCACACCCTCATTGGCCCATTAATCCACCATAGGAGGACCTTAGTCTCTGTATTTCAGGTGCCCTTGATCTGAAAAATGACAGGAACAGTATTTGCTTATACCACACAGTGTTTTGAGAATATATTCATAAAAGATTGAGGCCATAAGATAAGTGTCTACAATAGATTAATAAGCTCTCTTATGACCGCACAACATATCATCATGCAAAGCAACATACAGTACTCCGGGTCCTCTATTCTGTCCCTCGCTTCATAGGCTAGGAAGGTGTGCTACACATTGATCTCTCGTGACTTTATCTGGACAGCTGTCAGAGCCACATCAGTGGATAGTGGAGGGAACTGTATCAATGTTCTTCAGCTGGGGGAAGAAAGATTGCCATGACATAAGCCTCTGTGATGGAGAGCAGTGAGGAAGAGTGAAAGTTGAGAACTCTACATATGTTTGCGCACTGCAGTGGGGATTTTTCAGGACATTAATTGCAGTGTTCTAATGAACATGCTCTGCACGCTCTCCGGGAAGGCTATGGAATGTGTCCCCGGAGAAACAGACTTCATTCTCATACTGTACATGTACAGCATTCTCACTACCACACAATAGGGCAAAGATTTTGAACATTCATAAACTGTATATTCTTTATTCAAAGATGAGACATTCTATACTTTGAGATCAGATTAGGAACCAATCCCATGGTTTTTCACTGAAGATATATCATTATTCTTTTGCTGAAACACAGTGCTTAAAGCACTGTTGAACTCTCCAAGCAGTGAGTCATCGTATGCCAAAATATCTTTTGGAAGTTTAAGTAGATTTCTACAAATTACTCTTTACCTATTCAATAAGAAACAACTTTATAATCTGAGGGTTATGCCAGTAGTTTAGGGTAGACTTTTTTGAGAGTTCATTAACGCACGAGAAACCAGCATTATGTTAATTTCTACTGTCACAGGCAGGTAAATATATGATTGGAGAGGCACTTTTAGAAATATGCACTTGCTATTCTAGGTGGGGTAAACTTCTTCTTTTCCAGACATATTCTACATTATATGAGAGACTAGGAGGACAACATGGGAAGAATAATGATCAAGAATCAGTTCTTGTCAAGGTACACATGTAATTTGGTAGATTCAAAATCCACTGCCCAGCAATACTATAGATTAAAGGCTTCACTTAAGCTCATGAAAAATATTTCAACAGACTAGGTAAATATTACTCAGTGTTTGCAGAACCGTTTGATGCCTCAACTCATGTAAGTAATATTGAACTCCCAGAGTTATACAAGTTTGACAACTGAAATTTCCAGATTTAGAGCAATAGAAACCAGGAATTTTAAAGAGCTAAACTTAGGGAGAAAAAAAAATACCCTAGAAATTCAACCTCTATTTCTGTTGTGAGGTAGCTGCCCCACACAGGTAACAAGGACGTTAAAACAGCCCTCAGGCTGTACGGGACTGTATCCAATGAGAAGAGGGCTTATAGAATCAGCCAATGGGAAGAAGGCTTGTAGGGGCAGCCAATCAGGGCCAATATATAAAGTGTTGCTCAGCAGAGCAGAAGGCAATTTGCCCCTGGACGGCAAGGGAGGAGAACTAGTTGCCTAAAGTGAGATAAGGGGTCTCTATCCTCATAACTGACAGACTGGGGCCCTGATACTAGGGAAGAGAAGGATATGGTGCTACAGGGAAGTGGTCCAGGAAAACAGATGGAGGGGGTTGAAGGAGATGCCGTGGGTAGCTGCTGATTAATGGGTTGGGGCTCAGAGCAGTGGGTGAGCCTGGGTCTTTCCCTGTCTCCAATTTTGTCCCACTTGCCACTTAGGAGAGTGGTCAGTATATGAATTGCTGCCTGCCAATGAAGAGAATGTCTGTACTGGAAACTGCAGTTTGCCACCAAGTGGATGGCCTAAGGATTGCCCAGCAAGTTCCCAGAAGTGGAAAAGAACAGAGCAGGGCATGGCTAGAGGGCTGTGACTTGAAGAGAATGTCGCAATCCAGAAGTGACGTGAATGCAGATGGTGGAGAGAGAAGTGATAGCAGCAAGATGCCACTAAAAGAAGGTGCATTGTTGAGCTAATTCCCAGAACAACCAGCAGGAGGTAGTGTGGTAGTGAGTCCTGTCCTGTTAGAACTCCAAATTCATGGATGACTAGAAATCCTTCACAAATCAGCATTATTGTCTTATCTGAAGTATTGTACTGTTGGGGATGCAATCTTACAGGTAAAAATTATTTTTTCTCTGAAAACATCCACACAATGTTCAGAAGCAGTTAAAAAGCAAACTGAATGTTGGGAATAATTTAAAAAGGGATAGAGAATAACACAGAGAATATTGCCTCTCTATAAAACCATGATACGCCTACATCTTGAATACCGCATTGGAAAAGGTTCAGAAAAGGGCAACCAAAATAATTAGAGGTTTGGAATGGTTGCCATATGAAGAGAGATTTAAAAGACTAGCACTTTTCATCTTAGAGGAGTGAAGAGGAGTTTTAGGGGGAATATGATAGAGGTCTATAAAATCATGACAGTTATGGAGAAAGGAACAAGGAAAAGTTATTTGTTCCCATAACATAAGAAATAGGGGACACCAAATGAAATTAATAGGTAACAGATTTTAAAAAATGGAAGTTTTTCTTTGTGCCATGCACAGTCAGCCTGTGGAATTCCGTGCCAGAGGATGTTGTGAAGACCACGACTTTAACAGGATTCAAAAAAGTACAAAATACGTTCTTGGAGGTTAAGTCCATCAATGGCTACTAGCCAGGATGCTTCAGAATGATATCCCTTGTCTCTGTTTGTCAGAGGCTGGAAATGGATTCCAGAAGAGAGATCACTTGATGATTATCTGTTCTGTTCACCCCCTCTGTGGTAACTGGCATTAGCCACCGTCAGAAGACAGAACACTGGGCTAGATGGGCCTTTGATCTGACCCAGAATGGCTGTGCTTATGTTCAAGATTTCATCACTCGTGGTTCTTAGTGGGGTGCCTTCTCAAACATGTGCTACAAACATAGTGCAAATAGCATGCATTATCCAAGTTCACCCCATACTCTTTCTGAGTAGAATCATAAAAATGTCGCGTTGAAAGTGACATGGAGGAGTCATCAAATCCATCTTCCCTAGATCATCCTTCACATGTCTTTATGTAACTGGTCTTGAAAACCTCCAAAGACAGGGATTCTAAAGCCTCCCAAGGTAGCCTATTTCAGTGATTAACTTTCCTTACAATTAGTTTTTTCCCCTAACATCTAATCTAAATCTCTTTTGCTGCAGAGTAAGCCAATTATTTTTTCTCCTACCTTCCATGGACACAGAACAATTAGTCAATGTCCTCTTTATACCAGCCCTTAACCTACTTGAATACTTATCATGCCTGCCCCCACCTCAGATTCTTTCTGCAAGACTAAATATGAACATTTTTTCAACCTTTCCTCCAGAGTTACATTTTCTAACCCTTTTATCATTTTGTTGCTCTCTTCTGGATTCTCTCCAGTTCATCCACATCTTCTTACTGTGTATAGCCCAGAATTGGACACAGGACTCCATTGGGGGCCTCACCAGTGCCAAGAAAAGTGGATATAATTACTTCACATGACAATAACATTAATATATCTCAAAATGACATTAGCCTTTTTCACAGTTGCATCACATCAATTTCAGTCTTTGATCCACTAAAGCCTTCAGATCCCTTTCAGCAGTATTACCATTTTACCATTTATTCTCCATTCTGTAACTGTGAATTAGATTTATTCTTCAGTGTGGTACTCTAAACCTGTCTTTACTGAATTTTATCTTTGTTTAAAATTTCAGATCAATTCTGCAATATGCCATGGTTATTTCAAATGTTAATACTGCCTTTCAAAGTATTTGTAACCCCTCCCTGCTTGATGTTACCTGCAAGTTTTCTAAGCATTCCCACCATTTCATTATCCAAATCATTAATGAAAACATTCGATAACACTAGACCCAGGTGTGATGTGATTGGATTTTTATGTGAACGTGAAGAACATTGTTGCACCCATTGTTGTATGTTTGCCCTAATTTTGTACAAAGTTGGCCAACAATCTATTCCCCCAAATCAGTCTTTGACACCTGTAATTTCTGAGGCAATGTTTCATATCATTATGTAAGGCTAGGGTGAATTTCATCAAACCCTGCAAGCTCAAGTATCTCACCTAAAATGTTTAACCTGTTCTTTCCTATTCTGAAATGTATTCCTTCCCTTTTTGTTAATATTTGTTAAGCATCTAATCACAATTACCCTTCTTAAATACAGATGCTGCCAATCATTACTAGCTCTCCTTTCCTGCTAAGTAGTGGACCTACACTTTCCTTGATCTATTACAAATTTGGCTATATTTTTACTTTTTGCAGTATTTTTTTCCACTTTCAGTTCATTAAAGATCTCCTGATGCAGTCATTTTGGCCTCTTACTGTTCTTCCTATCTTTCCTTCATATAATTTGCTGTTGTGCCTTACATATTGTCCCTTTGAAAAAGTGCCAGATTTCCTGAACTCCCATGTCCCTTGAATTGTTTCCCATAGGTCCTTACCTCTCATTTCTCCAAGTTTAATAATTGCCTTTTTGGAGTCCATTGTCCTTAATCATCTACTCTGATTCCTTCCTTTCCTTAGAATGACGAAATCTGTCATCTCATAATCACTTTTATGCAACTTGCCTTCTATTTTCACACATACCACTATTTTCTCTCTGTTAGTCAGACTCATGGCTCCCCTTTTATTTTCTCCACTTTCTGAAACAAAATGTTTCCAATATATTCAAAGAACTTATTGAAAATATCATGTTTTGTTATGTTACTCTTCCAACTGATTCCTGGGTAGTCAAAGGCCTTGTATTTTGTTTATTATGTTTAGTTTAGAAATGCCTTCTCTACAGCCTCTTGATTTGTTGGTCTTTATCAAGAGGCTTTCAATAGGTCTGCCCCTCATCTCCTACTGGACCTTAGAAGGTGTGCCTATATTCTTGATATATAACATCAATGATGTAATTTAGGCAATATCTTTTCAAACATTTGTGTCGTGTAGCAGGTCCTTTTGACCACGGCCTCACGCGTATTGCCCATACTGCCACACTAAAGCCCCCCACAAGAAAAACACAGGCCGCTGAGGTGGATCCAGAGACAGTGCTTGAAGTCCCTCGGGTTCTTAGCATAGTTCTCGGTAAATGGAACTTAACTTGGCAAGCACCCGGGCCAGGAGCCTTCAAACCTCAGCACAGTTCTCAGTAAATGGAACTTAACTTGGCAAACACCTGGGCCAAAAAGATAAGGGCAGGGACACAAGCTGTCCCATATACTAAGGCTGTGTCTAGACTACATGCCTCTGTCGTCAGAGGCATGTAGATTAGACACATAGGCATAGGCAAAGGCAAATGAAACCGCGATTTAAATGATCGCGGCTTCATTTACATTTACATGGCTGCCGCACTGAGCCGACAAACAGCTGATCAGCTGTTTGTCCGCTCAGTGCGCTAGTCTGGACGCTCCCCTGCCGACATCAAAGCCCTTTGTCGGCAGCCCCGTTATTCCTTGTGGGATGAGGTTTACCAGAGCTGCCGACAAAGGGCTTTGACGTCGGCAGGGGAGCGTCCAGACTAGCGCGCTGAGCGGACAAACAGCTGATCAGCTGTTTGTCGGCTCAGCGCGGCAGCCATGTAAATGTAAATGAAGCTGCGATCATTTAAATCGCAGCTTCATTTACCTTTGCCAAAACAACAAATTTACATGGCTCCGTCGACGGAGCCATGTAGTTTAGACGTACCCTAAGTTAACAAGCACTAAGAAAACAGGACAAGATAGGAATAAGAGAAACAAGCTGCCATATACATCAGTTAACAAGCACCTGGAGCAGGGACGCAAAAACATAGTTAGCTTTCACGTGTGCCAGTCATGTCTGCATCAGGCACTAACCACAATGCCTTGAGGCAGACGTCATGTCACAAGGAAGGAACCCTAATATGGTACCAGATGTCAAAATTATAGTATAAAGCACCCTGAGCCCTAAGCTCAGGGAGGTTCCGTATCAAGATAGAAGGCACATATCGTCCAGCCTGGGTAAGGGGTTGATCACCCAAGTCCGCCTCCCACCCACCGAATCACGAAAGGGTGTACGAATCCGGAGCATGCTACGTATTCTTTTGTGTCTGTGCATTGTAATTGTTACTGGGCTTGTGAGTATTGCTTACTATATTGTATTAATCATTTCATATTTAGAAGTTGTTAAGTATATGTAGATTAATGACTAACTCCACCAGCTGTTCAAAGATAACCATAGAAGTATGGCTATGGGAGGAGTTTTTATTATTGCTGTATTTGTTTTATTTGTTATGTTCTTTTTTTGCATGCAGCGCTGTCTAAGATGAATCAGAGACAGCGATTTAATATAATCAAATTGTAGTTAATAAAGTTTGTAATTGGTAAAGTGCATTTAAGTCTCAGGCTTCCCTCCTTTGCAGTCCCAGTCCCTCACCACAAACTCTACCCCTAGACAATCTTTCGAACCTTTGGTTCATCAATTTGCAGTTCTCCTTGTTTATTCTGCATACTCCTTGCATTGGTGTACAGACACGTAAGAAGTTGAACAGATTCCCCGACGGTATTCTCTCCTGTAGCTTCTATGATCCTTTACCTTTCCTCCTTTTATTAATGGTGATAAGATCAAATGACCTGGCTCAAATCCTCTGTGCAGAGAAAGCAGCTCCCACTGTCTTTCTGTCGGGGTGGTTTAATGAGTCACCAACCTCAGCAAGTAGCCCAATATCATTTAAACCTTGCCTAATGGGCTCAACATATGTCAACAGGATGGCTATTTCTGAGATAGGCTGCCACTATATTACTTGGTTATTAAAGATAGGTAGTCATTTTTTTGAATGAGCATAAATGTTAATGTCTAGCTCAGGTTTAGCTCTTTTAATTACACTCGGCCTTCCTAAGATTCCACCTGTACTTTCAAGAGAGCAGGGTTTTTTTTTTTTTTTTTACATCCTAAACTGTGTATTGTTTCTGCTTAATAACTATTTACATTCCAAGAAAGTCTTCCACTGAATCAGACTCCATAAACACATATTAAGAGGGATGCCTGCCCTGAAGAATTTACAGTCTAAACAGAGAGAACTTACAAAGGAGAGTCAGTGAAACAGAGAAGTTAGTGTCTTGCCTGAGGTCACATAGCAGGTCATTGTCAGAGCCACCAGAAGAATTTAGGTCTCCTAATTCCCAGCCTAGTGTCTTATCCAGAATACCAAATTTAAATCCCAGAAGTTGCTGAATTTCAAAAGTTGGAAAAATGCTTTTATATAGTTATTAGAATGTACTTTTGTTTCTAAACAAAGAGTACTATATAAATGAAGACATTATCATCAGTAAAACGTATGGGAGATGCTTATCTGACACTTGTAGAGGATAATTTAAAATAGGGTGTGCATAGATTGCATGTCAGGTGATAATCAGCAAAAGAATTGGTTTTAATTATTTTATGTTGTGCACATTTAAAACATATGGAAATATTTTATCTGCTATAACAATTGTGTGGATATCCTCTCCCTAAGAAATTATTTATTGTATTTTGCCCTTTGCTTCTGTTTCCTTTCATATTCACATCCCAAAATACCACTTCATTCTCTAGTCAGGCCCTAATAATTATATATCTTTCTGTATCAATTTAAGAACCTCCTCCGCTCTACCAAACACATGTTTTCAACTTATTCTGAATAGGTGGTAGTAATAGATCAGCAGGATTACCTTACATGAAGTGTGTGGAGGGGGAAAAAAAGCAGCAGCAGGTCATGCAGCCTGATCTCAGCCTGTATTGTAAAATTGGAGAGGTACAGGGAAGATATCTTGGACTTCCAGGTTTTGGCACAGTTGAATCCTGATGGGAGCATCAAGAACTCCTATTAAAATAAAAAAGGTATACAGCCACGATCAGTATTTTCTTCCTGCTTTATATAATCTGAACAGCATGGGCAAGAGTTTGAATATCTCTCCTCCTCCAGCAAAAAAGGGGGAAGGTTTCCTATAGCAAGGAAATTAAATTTATGTTGTCAAGTGTTGTTCTCAATTAAAGCAAAACAAATGAGAGATAAAGGTTTTTGCTTGTACCTGTTAGCAGAAGAAACATTTTCAGTGAGGCCTAGCTTCTCTCTACACATTTAGTATTTTTTAGCAGATGCCCAAATCTAGTTTTGCTTGCTTGTCTATAGATAATCAAACTTTTTACAAAACTAGTAAAGTATTTTTTAATCTGTGAATGTTCCATTATCTCTCTCTTAATTGAGGAGTTATGGCAACGTATCATTATGCTGATAGACTGTCAGGTGATCATGCTGCACTCAAGGCAGTATGTTGAAGTTTGGCAGCTGAAATTTTCAACTTTGTAGAGAAAACAGGTTGGCAAGAGTTAATAAGAACTAATGTTAGGAGAAATGAGGTTTTAGGGAAGCAGACTCAGAGACATATTTTAGCAACTGAGTTCTATGGAGTTAGCATAACCATCTGGAATAATGGTGGCAGAGTTCTACTGAATGGAGTGCTTATATTAGAGTCACTTCCTGCTGTTTACCCATTAATATTAGAAAGAACGTGGTCTAGGGGAAAATTTAAAATGACATGGTGTGTACTTGGTAATAGGGAATATCTATTAGTGAATCTAAGGATCTGTGGGTCTAAAACCTAGGACTATGGGGGCTTGGGTGACAGACATTTTCTCCGGGGACTGGGGCAAACTATTATGCAACAACTGTCAGAGTCTATACACTGCCGGGTGTACTGCCTGAGGAGGCCAGAGCAACCTTGCAGCTGCTTGACTAAGGGTCTGACTAAGGGCATGTCTAATTAGATAGAAATTGCAAATGAAGCCAGGATTTGAATTTCCCATGCTTCATTTGCATAATGGTGGCCACGCCTTTTTTTCGAAAGTGAAACCGCTGTCCACGAGTACAGGATCTTTCGAAAAATGGTTGGGCTTTTTTCAAAAGAACCGTGTCTAGACAGCAGTTTCACTTTTGAAAGAGGGATCTAGTGTAAACATCACCTAAGACGACTCATGGTTTCTTGACACACCTATCTGGCCTGGGCATTAAACACCTTAGACTTCATGTAACTGCTGAGCACATTGTAGTCTTGGCAACTGTGAACTGACTATCTAAGATGGCACACCTCATCCTCCATAACAGCCTGCTGAAGTGACTGTAAGGTCTTGGTAGCTGACATCATCCATCTTCAGGGGTTCTCTGACTAAATTGTCTTTAGGTGATATCATAGACAATTCCTCACTTTTAGTGCAAGATGAACTGGTTGCTGGATGTCCCCATTTCCACTTTCATGACCCATCACCATCAGACAGAATGACAGTCAGAAAGAATGAAACAAATACAAGAACAACATATACATTGTTTCATCAATTACCACAAGAATAACTTGTCTGTTTTCTTGCCTTATCCTGTGTTTCAATGACAGTGTCTTCACAGGACAGAGTCCCTTCTTTGCAAACTATAGACTCCATCCCTGCTTCCACCCAGAGTTACCAGGAAATTCTTTGAACATGGCAGCCAGATGGATTTACAACAGCCAGTAGGAACTCAGAGACCACCTGGAGCATGTGAAAAAAAAAGTCTATAAGAAGTGCATGGACTGTGAATGCTGAGAATGCCAGGCTTTTTTCAGTAGGCCAAAATATCCGGTTTACTGTGGAACAGCTCCCTGCAAGTTGGACCACCATTTTCTTGGCCCTTTCTCCATCTGTGAGCAGATCAGCCCCATCATCTCCTAACTACAACTATTATAATCCCTGAAAATATACTTGATGTTTCATACTTTTGAAGCCTTTTACAGAAGATCCATTCCCCAACTGGTCCCAATAGGCAAGTCAAGATTCATGGACATGAAGAACACACTGTGTATGCTATTTTTAATTCCAAACTGCAGTAAGACCAATGCTGCCACCTCAGAGATTAGGAGGTCTACTGCCCTCAGGAATGCTCCTAGGAACCCACTGACCATGTTCATGCCCCTGGTGCAGTTAAAAGGTTCCTCTGGGAAAGTCCTAACAAACCTCTCCTGGTTCCACCTCAGAGGGAGCACATATCAAGGTTGGTTGGGGGGTCCTGGGTAACTGATGTCTTTACATAACAATAAAGGAGCCAGACAACAAGAGCTGAACAATTACAGCCTGAACAATTACAGGCTGTCACAGGAAGTACTATCTGAAAAGGTAAGAGCAACAAAACAATGATGATGGATTGGTCCTCACTAACTTTTAAAAAAATGTAACATCAGACTCAGGTTTGACCTGGTACCTATGTCTTGACTAGGCTTGGTAATAAATATAGGCTCCAACCTTCAGCCCCGTCTAGTGTACATCACAGGCCTGGCCACCTATGTCCGGGCCATTATAATTAGCCATTACAGAACTGAGTGCACTTATTTGCCTAGTATCATTTGTGATCTCTGTTATAGTTCAAATCTGTGCTCTACTACTTTCTTCCAGGTATTGCTACTAGTGCTGACGAGAAGATGGAAATCCTTTTCTGGGAAAAATTTCTTCCTCAGGCAGCATGTGAAATTGAAAAAGAGCTTCCCTGAGGGCTGTCAGAAGCTGAGCACACAGGCTGTGTTCCTCCCCAGCTTACCACCTTCTATCTAGCCAGCTGCTAGCGAAGCAGGAGAGCTGAGGCACTTTGCCTCCCTCTCAGCTTGGCTGCTGTAGAGCTGGGGCTCTCACAATATTTAATATACATGGCATTTTGCTATTACTGATTTTGCAAAAAGACCATTTTCCATCAGAAAATTATCCCAATGGAAAAGTTCTACTCAGCTACTTTTCCTTGCTGAATTAAATTATCATGCCACCTCAATGGTATTCCTAGCAATATTTTACACTAGATTAGACAGCTAATTCTATATCTAAGAAACAAGTGTATGAAATAGAAGTCCTCTGTGCATAAATTAACATGTTATATATTACATTGAAAAAGAACATTATGGTTGCACAATAAAGCATTTGGAAGTTAAGAAATACTGGATTTAAGGTGGCTTTTGCAACAGTAATTCAGCCTCTGTGTGTGTACTATGATGTGATCTTCCATTACATAATACATATGTATTTTTTTAGAAACAGAATGCATGCCTTCTACAATGCACAGGATGAACAGTGCTCACTTAATGAAGTGCTAGCCAGTATTTATTTCTATTCTAATCATTTGATGCATGGCGCTGTGCATCATTTTCTGCCATCTTCAACCCCTGATCTGAATACAGAAGTATTGATTTCCTCATGGGCTTTACTGAAGTTCTGTCATCTCACCATAGTATCTTAGATCTTCACAAACCTTACAAAATTGTAGTTTCACATTGCCCTTGTGAATCGAGGGGGAATTTTTATCACCAATTTACAGATGGAAAACTGAGACACAAAGATTAAAGCCTGAACTGCAAAGAGTGTCAATTAATTGTATGTATCCAACTTGAGTAAATGAGGCCCTGATTTAATCAGAGCACTTAGTTTTTAGTTTTTCTTAGTTCAGAGTGAAGCTCCCATTAACATTAGTTATAATTATGAATATTCATACATAATATTCTGCAAATCAGACATCCATGTGTGGCCTGCTGACAATGCAGGGAGCCCCAAACTGGCTCCTTGCTTGCTGCATCCCACACGCACGCCTGTAGGGTGGTTTATCTTTAAATATTGTGAGTCCAGAGGGGAGGGGGAAAAGATTTAGGAGCTGCTTCTGCCCCCAGCACAATCCCATTGGCCGGTTTCTGGCTAGAAACTGGGCAATGGAAGCTGTCTGTTTCAATAAGAGGCAGGAACAAAGCACAAGGGCCTTCAGAGCAGGGGTGGGGCAGGCAGGGAGATGGATTCAGGAATGGCTCCTGGCTGGTAAGTCCCCTGGCCAGATCCTGCCTCTGGCACCCCAGCCTCTCCCTTCCTCAACCCTCTGCCCCACCCCCCACTCCTGCCCCCTTCTCTACATACCCAAATCCTCTGCCCCCCTCCTGTACCCATATCCCCTCCCAGATCCATCACCCCAATCTCCTTCCCCAGATCACAGTTCTCTCCTATCCTAGCTCACAACACAAATCCCTGCACCCCCTCCTATACCCCAATTCTCTGCCCTAAGTCACAACCCAACCCCCTGCACTCTAGTCTAGTGCCCAAGGTCACAACTGCCTCTTTACCCAAACTCCCTCTCTTACCCCAAGCTCCCTTCTGCACCCAACCTCCATCCCAGACCCTGCAGCTCCTCCATTAATAATATGGAAGAGTGCGGCTCTCAACCTCTTTCCAAATTCTTGGAGTGGCCCCCCATCAAAAATTATTGCCTACCCCTGGGTTGGACCCTTTTTCCACTGATGTATAGTCATCTCAGACCACCATTAATTTTTACATTTCCCAACATAGGTCACATGGAACTCTGTGGCAGAGACCGGGATAGACTTCAATTCTCCAAGACAGAATTCAACTGCCTTAACTCAAAATACTCTTCTCTTCCTGCAAAACCCTGCCACATTAATAAGATGCATTGCAGCTTCTGCAACAAAGAAGGGGCCCTACAGACAACTATCTCATTCACTACATAAGCTGGATTATTTACAGAACAGTCTGTCCTGTGCACTAAATGAGTTAGGGGTTGTGACGGGGCAGGCGCCGCATCCGCGCTTCCCCGCACTGAATCGGGAACCGGGGGGGGGGGGAGGGGCGAGGCAGGCACGGAAAAAAAAAGGAAAAAAAAAGAAAAAAAGAAAAAGGAAAAAAAAAAGAAAAAAAAGGGGAGGGAGAGGAGAACCCCCCCCCATTGTTTTCTTTTTTTTTTTGGCTTTGTTATTTGTTTGTGTGGCAATCCGCTAATTTCCCCCAGGAAAGATGGATCTAAACAAAGTGGTGGACTGGCTGATGGATAACCAGAAGCAATGGCAACAGCAGCAGATGCAAGCGCTGCAGCAGTTCTTGGATAAACTCCGGGAACAACAGGCCGCGGTCAGCGGAACCAGTAGTGGGGCACCGCCAGTGGGAACCGACGAGGAGGCGGTGGGCCGTCAGCTTCCCATTAGACTAACAAAATTGGGACCCGAGGACGACCCAGAGGCCTTCTTAGTGACCTTCGAGCGGGTGGCGATAGCAGCAAAATGGCCCCAGGACCACTGGGCAACCCTGTTAGCCCCTTATTTGTCGGGAGCAGCGCAACTGGCCTACCGGGGTATGTCGGCAAGGGACGCCCTCTGCTATTACAAGGTAAAGGAGGCAATCTTGGACCAACTTGGGGTGTCGCCTGAATCCCACCGTCAGCGGTTCCGGGAGGCCCGGTACAGCCCAGGGGAATGCCCGAGGGTGGTAGCCCAGAGAGTTAGGGAGACCGGGATGCGCTGGTTGGAGCCCGAGAATAAGTCTGGAACGCAGGTTGCAGAAATAGTGATCTTTGAGCAGTATGTGAAAATCCTCCCCACGGAAGGGCAACGGTGGGTAAGGAGGCACCTTCCGGAGACCCTAGAGGAGGCCATCACCCTGATGGAGCGCTTCCTCGCCGCGGAAGGGAGCGAGGCACCCTGCTCTTGGAGCACGACGCGGGACCCCCAGGCCGAGGGCCCTACCCCGGTGAAAGGCGGGAGTAAGCCTGCAGGAAACCAGGGGACCCGGGCCACGACGGGCCAGACTATAGGGTGCGGCCTGGCACCCCGATGGAGCCGCCCGGAAGGGCGAGGTACAGACACCGAAGGGCCAGCCCAGACCCCCGAGAAGGATCCACGACCTGAAGGGAGAGCAAAAGGAGCCTGCTATCAATGCGGACAGGAAGGACACTTTAAGAAGGACTGCCCTCTTATGGACTGCACCTTCGGGCAAGGCCCTGCGCGAAAGGTAACAGGGAGCGAACGGGGGCGTGGACAGATGATGCATGAAATAAGGGTTAACGGACACCGAGTAAGGGCGGTGCTGGACTCGGGGTGTGGACAGACGATAGTAAGAGCCAGCCTCGTGGGGTCACGGGTACCCCGGGGGCCAAAGGTATATATGAAATGCGGTCTATGTGACCGCAAAGGTGGAGATTGATGATGAGAGGATACGGGGCTCATGTACGTTCGCGGTGGCCCCCCGCCTGGCGTATCCGGCATTACTAGGCCGAGATTGGCCTGGCCTAGGGCACCTGCTGAGTCGTTGGGGGCGGGAGTCCCAGGGCATAGGAAGGGAAAGGTATAGAAACCCTAAGTTCGTGGCCCATGGCGAAGAGGTGAGCAATCCGACGCCTAGAGAAGAGGCCTCGAACGACGCCTGGTCACAGACGCTCCATCTAGACCCAGATGAGGGCGACTTCCTCGCTCTACAGAGAGAAGACCCGACCTTGCAACATGCTTGGACCCAGGTAGGAGAGAACGGGGGTGAAGGCCAAGGAGGGCAGGGCCCTCGGTTTGAGGTCCAGGGAGACCGCCTATTTCGGGTCACACCACCGGAGAGGGGGATGGAGGAACAGCACCAGCTGCTCATGCCAAAGCCCTATCGCGGGAAAGTGCTAGAACTCGCCCACGACCACACCTGGGCCGGACACCTAGGGGCCGAAAAGAGGCAGCACCAGGTACTCCAGAGGTTTTACTGGCCCGGGGTGTATCAGGACATAAAGAATTACTGCACCTCGTCCCCCCAGTGTCAGCAGACGTCGACCGCGAGGGTACCACCGCAAATTTGTCAAGGAGGACCCCCTCATACTCCTCCCCATCGTAGGAACCCCCTTTGAGCGCATCGCACTGGACCTGGTAGGACCGCTGGAGAAATCGAGCAGGGGTTATGTGTATATCTTGGTTATCATAGATTACGCAACCCGATTCCCTGAGGCCCTCCCATTGAGGCGAGCGACCGCGGGGGCGATAGCGGAAGAATTGATGAGACTATTCTCACGAGTAGGCCTCCCCAAAGAATTGCTGACCGATCAGGGGACGAACCTAACATCGAAGGTAATAACGGAATTATGTAAAGTCCCGCAGGTACGGAAACTACGAACGTCCATGTACCACCCCCAGATGGATGGACTCGTGGAGAGGTTCAACCGCACCCTGAAGGAGATGTTGCGCAAATTCGTCAAGGAGGACCCGCAGGACTGGGACCAGCTATTACCGGCCCTGATGTTCGCGGTACGTGAAGTCCCCCAGGCATCGCTAGGCTTCTCGCCCTTCGAGCTACTATATGGACGACAACCGAGAGGGATCCTAGACCTACTGAAGGAAGGATGGGAGGAACAGAGAATGCCAACCTTGGGAGTAGCCCAGTACGTAGGCAAACTGAGAAAGAACCTCCGCGGGCTGGCGGAGTGGGCCCAAGAAAACCTAAAAAAGTCCCAAGAGAGGCAACAAGCCCACTACAACCAGAAGGCCCAGGTAAGAACGTTTGCACCGGGCGACTCGGTCCTACTTCTACTCCCAAAGGGGGACTCCAAGCTAATGGCTAGGTGGCAAGGGCCCTTCAAAGTAGTGAGACAGGTCGGGCTGGTGGACTATGAGGTATTAATTAATAGTAACCAAAAAGAGACACAGATCTACCATGTAAACTTGCTAAAAAGGTGGAACCCTCGGGAAACGTTCTTAATTGACCCCCGGCCCCAGGATATTGAGTTCAGGCCCTGGGGCGAACCCGAGGTAGCTGTAGGCCAGGCCCAAGTTGGGGAGGCGCTATCGCAGATCCAACGGGACCAGGTGAAGGCGGTACTGCAACAGTTCCAGGAAACCTTAACCAGTCGTCCGGGACAGACGCGAGAAGTTTGCCACGAAATAGTAACAGAGGCAGGGAAGATAGTGCGGGACCACCTGTGGCCGGTACCCCGAAAGATGTGTGACACCGTAAAGAGGGAGCTGCAAGCGATGCTGGAATGGGGGGTGATTCGGGAATCCCACAGCAAGTGGCGGAGCCCAATAGTATTAGTCCCAAAACCAGATGGAACAACCAGAGTCTGTATAGACTTTCGAAAAGTAAATGCCATTTCCCGGTTCGACGCATACCCCATGACTCGAGTAGATGAGCTACTTAACCGAGTGGGAAAGGCCCAATATCTGTCAACAATAGATCTGACCAAGGGGTACTGGCAGAACCCCTTGTCCTCCGAGGCACAAAAGAAAACGGCGTTCGCCACGCCTTTCGGGCTGTACCAATTCGTAAACATGCCTTTCGGCTTACACGGGGCAGCCGCCACCTTCCAGAGATTAATGGACCATATATTACGGGACCACTATGAGTACGCAGCTGCGTACATAGACGATATAGTCATCTTTAGTAGGTCGTGGGAACTGCACCTCAAGCATGTCGCGGCGGTTTTGGAGGCGCTCAGGTGAGCAAACCTGACGGCCAACCCGAAGAAGTGCCACTTCGGAAAGAGGGAGGTCTCGTATTTGGGATATACGGTAGGGAGAGGGCAACTTAAACCCCTGCTAAGTAAAATCCAGGCAGTACAGGAGTACCCAATCCCAACAATGAAGAAACAGGTCTGACAGTTTTTAGGGCTCGCCGGGTACTACCGCCGGTTTGTAGCCAACTTTGCGACAGCAGCAGCACCCCTGACGGACCTCACCAGGAAGGGGCAGCCCCAGAACGTGAGATGGACAGAACAATGTAACAACGCCTTCGAGAAACTGAAATACGAGCTCACCCACGCCCCGGTATTGATCCAACCCGATTTTAATAAGCCATTCATCCTGCAGACAGACGCTTCGGAGCTAGGGCTAGGGGCAGTGCTGGCCCAAGAGGACGAGGGGGCAGAACATCCCGTGTTGTACTTAAGTTGGAAGCTATTCCCCCGAGAAAAAGGTTACGCCACCATAGAAAAGGAAGCTTTTGCCCTCAAGTGGGCCATTGACTCTCTACGATATTTTCTCTTAAGGTCCGAGCTCACGCTGGTGACCGACCACACACCTCTCCGGTGGATCCAGGGGATGAAGGATAAGAACCCCTGCATACTCCGGTGGTACCTGAGTTTACAACCATATAAATTCGAAGTAAAACACAGGTCGGGTACAGCAAATGGGAATGCCGACTGTTTGTCGCGGGTACCGGAAGGGGGGACTGGAAGGGAGGTGGGGATGGAAACGAGTTTAAGGGGGGAGGGATGTGACGGGGCAGGCGCCGCATCCGCGCTTCCCCGCACTGAATCAGGAACCAGGGGGGCGAGGCAGGCATCGTGCCCGCAACCCCCCGCACAGAGCCAGGGTCTGGGACGGAGACCGGCCCGCTGGGGAGGCAGGCGGTTGGGGGAGGCCCGGCTGCAAGGGAGCCGGGAGGCAGGGCAGAGAGAGAGAGGGCAAGCGGCCGTGAGGACGCTCCGGCGCGGCCGGATGACGTCATGGGAAGCGACAAGCAGGACGCCCAGGAGGGCGGGACCACAGGCGCCGGGGGAAGGCCCGCCCTAACGCCCAGGCGGGGAATTCAAAAGGGCAAGGGACCCGGCCAGGAGGGGGCCAGGGGCAGCGAGGTGGACAGACCCCCACAAGGAGAACAGAACAGAAATGGGGAACCCAGACGCACGGACCCTCGGCGGAGACAGGGACCGGGGGTAAGCTTATTCCCCAGCTGGGGAACTCCCCGGGGCTAGGCCGGGAAGAAGAGACCCAGGGCGGGGCCGTGGACCCCGCGAGTGGAGGGTTTGGGGGAACTCGTCCCCGTCCACTATCCAGGGACTAATGTCCCTGTCTTAGGGCCCTGGGTCGGGGCTCGGAGTGTGGGAGGGCCCGAGCCCCCCCCTCAGGCCCATAGGAGCACGGGCCGACAGCACCTACAACTAGGACCGCGGGCAGGCAGTCAGCTATAAGACAGGGAGGGCGCCCAAACTTGGAGTGACCTCCAGAGACTTGGGAACACTCGGTGACAGGGGTCCAATAGAAACATTAGTACATGATCATGTAATTAATGCATATGCACAAGGGGACCAAATTAAGGTTGCTCAAGTATTTCCAAAGTTTTGAGTTTCTCACTTTACCACCTTGACGTTCTTTATTTTTTTATTTGAGGGTGGGATCATTATGTAATTTGCATATGTTCTTCAAAAAAGACAAAATTGAATAATAGAACCCTGAAGAATTATAGTTACTCCCCCGTAAGGGTCTTCAGCAGGGTTAAGCTTTCCAGTTCCACAGCTCAGTTGTCTATCAATTGAGCTAACAAAGTAATCAGTGGCCTTAGGAGATTGAAGTCTGTTACACAGACTTGCGTGTGGAGACACACACTTTGCTGCTATGTTTCATAGTTATCTCCTACGTAGCCAAGGACTATTGAGTGTCCAGCCTTCTACGATTCTTCCAGGTTCTACAGGGAATGCATCCATCAGTATTGACCAGAGCGTGTCAAAACTCTGAATGACCTTTTTGCAGGAAATTATGAAAAAAATGTTCAGCTTCCAAACAAAACAAGTAGGTAGCTCCATGATTACCACAGAAGGAAATCACCTCCCAAAACCTTGTTTTGAAAAAATTAGGCAGTCCTGGGTGCTGAAGAGCCTTGACTCCCTGACAGCCTGCCAGGCAGACTGCTGGGGAAGCAGGTAAGCTAGAAGGAAGGTTTCCACAGTTTTAAAGCCACCTGCAAGGCACATTTCCAATGGAAACCTGCCTAATTTCCATGAGAAAGTCATCAAAATTGACACATTTCTCTCCTCTTCACTTCTGTCACTTCCCTCCACCCGAAATCCTGTCCCTGCCCTTGTGCCTCTCCCAGTTCCTGCCCAGGTGCCCATCTGCTCTTAGTCTTCCCTCCGTGGCTTTTACATATTTTTCCATTGCCTCTCAGAATTTGCTGAAGCATTTTTAAAATGTAAAAATAGAAATCAGCATGAGAGACACTTTGTGGAAAGGTTTAGTTTGAAGAGTTTGGCAGAATCATAGAATATTAGAACTAGAAGGGACCCTGAGAGATCATCAAGTTCAGTCCCCTGCCCTCACGGCAGGACCAAGCACCATCTAGAAGATCATCCCTGATAGATGTCTATCCAACCTGCTCTTAAATATTTCCAGTGATGGAGATTCCACAACCCTCTTAGGCAATTTATTCCAGTGTTTCACCACCCTGACAGTTAGGAAGTTTTTCCTAATGTCCAACCTAAACCTCCCTTGCTGCAGTTTAAACCCATTGCTTCTTGTCCTATTATCAGAGGCCAAGGAGAACATTTTTTCCGTCCTCCTTGTAACACCCTTTTAGATACTTGAAAAATGCTATCATGTCCCCTCTCAGTCTTCTCTTTTCTAAACTAAACAAGCCCAATTCTTTCAGTGTTCACTCACAGCCAATGTTTTCTAGACCTTTAATCATTTTTGTTGCTCTTCTCTGGAACTTCTCCAATTTTTCCACATCATTTTTGAAATGTGGTGCTCAGAAACGGACACAATACTACAACTAAGGCCTAATCAGTGCAGAACAGAAGAATGACTTCTTGGGTCTTAAGAAGGTCATGTGAGACCATATTAAATGTTTTACTAAAACCTGTGTATACTACATCCACCACTTCTCCCTTATCCATAAGACTCGTTATGCTATCAAAGAAATCTATAAGAATTATAAACAAGTAAATCCAGGATCTTATCATGGGAAGTGTTAGGCAAACCATAATTACTGTGTCACTCATAGATCATAGATAGGTTACATTTTTTGGGTAGGAACAAGTAGGTTCATCATTCAAAACTCTCACAATTAGACTATCATAATCTGATTGAAATTAATACTTTGGCCACCAGTCTCTCAGCACCTTCCTACTTTTAAAATCACATCACCATTGTTAAAAGACCATTTCTACCACTGACAATAGATAAGTGCCCTGGATAAGTGCCCTCTCATCGTGTTAGAAGTGCTCCGTTTGAAAAATAAACCTCTCTAAACTCTGCAAACTGGCTGCAACAAGAGAAAAAGGCAAATAGGTGAGCAAGAATCAATAGAAAAAGTAAGTGAAGAATGGATATGAAAACTGTAATCTGTAGAGGTATTCTGGAGGATAGATAGTGCCTCTTAACAATTATGGGATGGCAGCCACTACTCTAAGGCTCTGGTCCAGCAGAGACCTACGTACAAGTCTAATTGTGTGTCCCACTATAATCATTTGAACATGAAACATGTAAAATGAAGCATATGCAGAATGGGCTCCTACATTTGTGTCTCTACAGAAAAAAAAGTACCAAATGGATGATGTTCAGCTGATGTGTCCTAGTGGATAGCTGATTTAAATTCAGATTTTAAACAATAGTGATGATGATGCCTCTCCCACTATCATTCAAAAAAATGGGCAATTTGTACTGAAATGAGAACAAATGGCATTGACATTTAAAGTTCCAATTTCTTAAATGCAGGAAATTCTGGTACATGCAAATATTTTAATCTGTTGGAATCTGTAGTTTCAAAGCTTCCCGGATCCTGGAATGTTAGAAAGAAGCTCCTTGCAGTGGTAAAAACATTCATAAGATAAAGGAGGAATGGGCGAGATTATTTATTCAGAAAATAAATAAAATAGCAAACAAGAGAGCTGTACACTAAAGAACCCTGGTCCAAAGCTCATTTCAGATCAGTGAGAATCCTTACATTGACTTAACAGGACTTGGATCAGTCTCTGAAACTAAAAAAACAAACAGTCTGCAACTGTGTAAAAGGAAACCTATTTGGATGCAACTGAAGAGATCTAGAGATATAAGGCCTGATCCAAAGCCCATTAAATAAATGAGAATCTTTTAATTGCCTTCTATGGGCTTAGGATCAGGGCCCTAGAGAAGAAATGTTTTGAGTGGGTGTGCGCTTTTGACATTCTGATGAAGACATTGTTGATTATATGCTCATTTGTCATCAACATCAATAATGTTTCATGTTATAGCTGCTATCATGATGATATTTTTTTAAAACAATTTGGAACAGCCAAACTCCTACGCTAGACCTCTTGAATATTTCATAGATGCAAATATCATAGGCAGATCTGGACTATGTCCATTCTGACTCAGATGCCAAATTTAAATTTTTATCCTTTTGCTTATTTTGACCTGTAACAAAAATCACCTGTCCTACAGCTCTAGACACTCAGACAAAATTTGCATAAACATCAGTATACCAAATGTTAATTGCTAGCTTATCCACAATCACCTGGATAATATAGCTAAGGCAGTCTGACAAGAAAAATATCCTCACCTCCCCAATCGTTTTTAAAATTCTGGAACACTGCCATGTATTGAGCATCAATAAATGTGGATTGTTTCAGAGAAAGGAAGGAAAAAGGATTTAATTCCAAAGCAAAGGATCCTTCATAGAAAACACCCTTCCATCAGCCCCCTCTCTATCCTCTACGTCCATACCCCTAAAACTTTCTTTAATAGCAACTGTGAAAAATGTATTTTATATCTATCTATCTATATCTCCTCACTTTTTTTTTTTAATTTGGACTGATGCAGGCACACAGACAAGAACAAGCAGATATACTCAGAGGTTGTGGAAGTCTGATTCACATTTGACTCCAAAGCTGAGAGATTCTAGTTCACAAAAACAGTATCAACATGTTTTAAATGTGTTTTTCTGCATAGGAAATCATAGCTCAAGAATAAAAAGAAGATGAGGAGAGAGTAAAGAAGTACACCAGCACTTCATAGAAAATAGAACAAAAGAGCTGATGCATATAGATGTCATCATGCCCAGATTCACATTAATAAGAAGTCTTTGTAACATGCTTATCCAGTCTAAAGAGCTAGGTTATAAATCAGCTGCCAGTAACAATGAGTTTTATTTTAATTGTATGAGTAGTATTCATAAGTCTTTTCCGTTTCAGGAAAAACTGTAGGCTCAGTTACTGAAATGATTACAAACTCTATAGGTCTCCTAGGATAATGTTTCAAGTTACTAAAAACTGATAACCTTGCTGAATGGTGGCCTAGGTTTATTGGATTATAAAAACAGTACACTGAAAGGATTATTTTCATAAAGGTAATCACCACATGCATAATGAAATGCTAGTGCCCAGTGTGGGGCTTCTATGTCAATTTACACAGCTTGCTTTCATTGGTCAAAAGATGATGGGGTATCCCAAATTTCAATTTTTAAAAAAGATGGTGTTTTAAGCTATTGCCATTCTGCAGGCGTAGTAACAGCCCCATTCCCTCCGTGGACAATAAGTATCCCAGTTTAATAAGTTGATAGCTTTGAGGGCTACAATATCTTGTAGACTGGGTGAAGAGGGTTGTGGGGCTTCTGTACGTAAAATGAGGTTTCTGGCTCATTTGGGAGTAAGAATAGAGAAATTATAAAGGGATTTGCTATGCAGATAGAGAAGGTAAAGTAGATTGGATTTTCTATCACATAATGGAATAAAGCAGGGGTGGGGAAACTTTTTGGAATGGGGGCCACTGACCCACAGAAATCAGTTAGGGACTACTCAAAAGTGAAAAGACAAAAAAAACCCACACCCCTCCAACTCTCACTGACATGGTTCCTACCCGAGAAGGAGAAAAGATACTCCCCACATTCCCCTCACACACCAGAGCCTAGAGGAACCAGACTAGTAGATTTTGTGCTCCAGCCCCGTGGTGGGGCAGAGGGGTGGACTAACGCGCTAGCACAGGCTCCCCAATGCTGGAGGAATGGGGTGAGCCTCCTGATTTCCTGTAGGGTCAGTGCAACAGCTGACTGACCAACCTACACAATTTGTGGCAAAATCACAATTTTACCATAAATGGATTTAATCGGCTTTTTTAAAAAGTGGGGTAATTTAATAGCAACCATTATCTAGCCAAGAACAAAGCCTAGAGGCCATACTGCAATTTTACCCGTACCAAGTGTCAGTCTCTCCTCCTTCCTTCCTTTTGGGGGAACCTTCAGAATGTCACTCACCCATTTCTCCCTCTTCTACCATCCTCCTACAGCATATTCCCAGCCAAAGACTTTTAAGCCCTTATGACCAGGGACAATGTGTATTCCCCAGAACATGTGCAGATATAACAGCAGTACCAAACCATTCTTTATAACAGTAGGAGGAAGGGGTATTTCCATAGATATAAGACCCACCATGAAAAATCATATCTTCTGGAAGGGATGTAGCCTTTGGAGGAGTATGGTGGCAACTTAACCCCTCATCTCCAGCAGAAAAACTTTGCTACTCAGCTTCACTATGGCGGCTTTCGAGCCAGAAACAGAGGCTCAGGTGTGCAATAGGCTAAGCTGCTGCTATCGCAGAAGTAGAGTAGCAATTCACTGGTAACACACAACTTCAAATATCATTTTTAAACTAAGATAAAAGTAACCATATTTAGTAAGGGAAAGATTGATATCATTTCTCACTCCTCTAGGCAGTCTTCGTGGCCCCATCTGTCAACCCACATGCTTAACCTCACCTGCCTTCTGTGGAGGAACTTATGGGCACAGTCAAGCTACACAAACCATCCCCATAAATTCTAATAGGGCCCAGCTTCTCAGTAAATACCATATCCTGAAAAAAGCAGACAAAGAGAGTGGCCTGCAGTATCTTCACCCCTGAAGTTCTCTGCCCAATACACAAGTCAATATAAAAAAAATTCTCATAGCATAGGATGAAATAGTGAAGGCTCTACTAACAAGATAATGACAACAAGGCAGTATACAGATCAGGATATTTGTCAGTTCAAGCTTCCCTGAATGTGATTAGCTCTGCTGTATATGCTAGAAAAAAATGGTTAGATATCACTTCTGTAGTTGTTCTTTGAGACGTGGGTGCAGACGCTACAGCTCTCAGGGATGTGTCCACTTAGCCTACTGAAGCCAGGAGACTTTCCTTACCAGCACATGTGCAGACAGTACACACACGCTAGCTCATTGTAGTCTTCCCATGGCTGTTTAAGAACAGTGCTGCCCTAATCTTTCTCAGTTCCTTTGCAGTGGAATCCAAGCCTGGAGACTCCAATGCTAAGGGGATGGATGGTGAGTTGCAGAATATACATCTGCACCCACATCTCAATGATCAAGAGTTACAGCTTTTTCTTCTTTGAGTGCAGGAAGATTTGTATTCCACTCAGGTGACTCACAAGCAACAATTCAAGGAGGTAGGGCTTGGAGTCTACTTAAATAGTGACTGCAGACCTACCATTCCAAAGTTTGCTTCGGCGCTAGATACAGTTGTAATAGCTTAATGTTTGATAAAATATGTACTGAAAATGAAGTAGCAGCCCTGCAAATATCCAACATAGAAATGTCACTGAGTTTGGATTCCTATTGAATGAGCCATCAGTCTCTGGAGAGATGTGATCTGAGCTACCCCACAGACTTTTGCAGTGCAGGAAAAAAATCCATCTTGAAACCTTCTTTGCAGAAACTGTATGACCATCCAGTCCACCTAGCTGATGCCCAATACAGTCTTGTTCTTTCAGCACAGAAAAACCATACACTAAGTAAAGTTTCTAACCTATCAAACTATTTCTTCCTATGAAAATTGCATAAGGCAAGGATTATTTCACATCCAAGGAATGAAGGCATTGTCCACCTGCAGCTGAATGAGATTTAGGGATAAAAAGCCAAGTCAGTCTATTGTTTAGTTTAGGTAAAATTGTGGCACCCACTTTAAATGAAATCTCAAGATGTGGCCTCAAGGCCATTTTTTCTTTGAAAACTTGAGTAAACAAAGGCACTGCCATTAAAGCCTCAACTAACTAAGAGTGCGTCTACACAGCAAGGTTTAACTCGAAATAAGCTATGCAAATTGAGCTATATCAATTGCGTAGCTTATTTTGAAATAACTTCTTTAAAAATTGGAAGGATCTACACAGCACTTATTTCTAAATAGAGCACTTTTCCTCTGACTTCCCTTACTCCTCATACAATGAGGGTTACAGGAGTCAGAATAAGAAGTCCTCCAGCTTGACAGTATTCCGACATTATTTTGAAATAACTGCTGGCTGTGTAGACATGGACAACGTTACTTTGAAATAACACTAGTTATTTCGAAACAATGTGGCTGTATAGATGTATCCTAACTGTCCTTGTGGAAGTTATGGCAATAATAAGGCAGTCTTTTGCCAACAGGAGAGACAGATTAAATCACTAGTGGCTCAAATGGAAGACCCATGAGGATACACAGTGCAGTACTGTATTGAGATCCCACAAGGGAACTGTTTCTTTTATCGATAGGAAGAGTTAGGCATCACCTCTTAGAAATATAACTACCATGGAGTTGGAAGAAAACAACTTCTCTTGGATCAGAGGATGAAATATCAAGATCTAAATGGACCCTCAAAAATGTCCTGAGTACATGCTAGCATCAACCAAATTTCCCGAGCCACTGACCAAACTGAAAAACAAGTCCAATTAGCCAATTTGGGAGGTCTACTATTAAGTAGGACCCACTGCACTACTTCTCAACATCATTCTGCCTCCTCATCTAACCATACAGCAGTCACATAATTAGGGGCAGACTTTGCAGTTCTGGATGCTATATCCAGCCATTGTGTAGTATCAACAAGTCATGAATGGGAGGGAAAGTGATCTGATCTATTGAGCAGATTGACTGTGAAGGTTGAAAGATCAACATTCTCTTGGCCAAGCTCTCACAAAGAGTAACAACTTGGCACAATCACCTCAGTTTGAGAAGAACCTGAGGGATGAATGTAATTGAGGGAGAAAGTACACAATGGTGTTGGAAGGCATTGGTTAATGAGCCTGGACTAAGATCTACTGGAGAGCAAAACTGACTGAACTGTGAATGGGTCAATTTGAATGCCCCATTCTTTGAAAATGGACCTTGGCACACTGACTTTCAAGACCATTCATAACTTTGGGGGAAATTCCTGCTGACGTGGTTGGCCAATCAATTTTGAGCACTCGGCAAGCAGCTGTGGGAATGTTATTTTCCTGGGTACAAAAATGCCAACAATTTATTCCTTTGTGACCAAACTGGTTGGAGCAGACTCCTCTCTGCTTATTCACATAATACATTGCCAATACCCATGTTTACATTTGCTGCAATTAAGATATACTAGAAGACAAGAATGTAGCCCATACTTATAGGACAGGGGACTCTATCCTGACAAAGTGACTTGGGGATGATAGTGGATAACCAGCTAAACATGAGCTCCCAATACAAAGCTGTAATATGTACAGCCATCAAACAATGATAGCTCCTTCTACAAGAAAGTCTGCATAACAACTGCATAACCCCTCCCCCATGCCTGCACTTTAGGGCTGTTCATTGTGAGCCTACTGTTTAATATAGTCCTAGACTATTAGCTTGTTCATTGGATGTTATTCAGCATTTAACATTGTGCATGCATTCCCTCCCTCCCCTCACCCGCACACACCTTTCTTACATGCTGCAGATTACCTTTAAGGCTTTTTCTGACTACTCAGGTAAGCAACACTGTTGAAACTGGGCAGTTAATTTAAGCTTAAACAGCTGTGATTACCATCAGTGGAGTAAAAGAACAATTGCATGTCAATGAGAGACATAGGCCAAAAGAAGTTTCTCAGCATAGAAAAACCATACACTAAGTAAAGTTCTAACCTATCAAAGCATTTCTTCCTGTGAAAATTGCATAACTTAAAATTATGCTCCTGGGGAGTAGGGGATTTCATGAGGTCTTATGAAGAGTGCCCTGCAGTTCCCATTAAGACTGTTCCATTTCAATAAAGGGCATAGGCATTCTTCATTTATTTCTTTTTATATTAACTCTGTTTCTCCTTCTCTTGGATATTATAAATGTGGCTGAAATTTAAGCAACTCCAAAAGACAGACTGTCAGAACAAAAATGCTCTTCTTGAATATTTTAGTATTAAGAATCATCTCGCTTTCACAATGCAAGCTGAGAACAGAAAATAAAAATGTTTGCCAAGCACCTAACCTTCCAATCGAATTTTGGATGCCCTCCTCCATCCCCATACACTTAAAAGGATACAAGCTACCATGTTTTCAGAGACCTATGAAGAAGGATTTTTGAGAGTTGAGGAAAAGCAAATGTAAGAAGATAATTAAGTCTCCACATCATCTATGTGGAGAGGGCCAAGAACAGTGTGACTGAGATTCTGCAGGGGGAAGGAGGGTTGGTTGTGCTGTGGAGAACTGCATAACATGAACCATTAAGGAATCAAACCATTAAGCTAAAAAGGCAACAATCACCTTTGGACACTACAGATCTAGGAATCAGTAGATTCAGACAGGTGATCTGCAGATGAAAGGCTCCATATATATCATCATTCTCTCAGCCACATAGCCCTCCTCTGATCCTGGGCAAGCTTGTCAAGATCTTAGATGAACCCAAATGAATTTGGTTTTTGAAGAAAACCAACCTAATGGATGATGGATTTGCTGTTTCTCATTTTGATTTATTGTTGTTTTTTAGCTTGTGAACAGAGTAGGTGATTTTATAAATCTGAGTAAAATCAAGTCAATGTTTCCAAAAACAAATTAATTCCCTCTTAAAAATGTGAGGCAGATTTGGTAGTTCCATAAATAAAAGTAAGTAGCTACAATAATTTTTTGTAGCAAAATTTCTATGAGAGATGTGAGATTACTGCAGATCTTCATGATAATTTCATCAAAGGTGGGATTTGTACACTTTTGCTAGGGAATATAGCTTTCTGCAAAAAATATGAAGTTTTACCCAGGGTACGTCTAGACTGCAGAGTTTTTCCAGGATACTGGAGGTATCCCGAAAAAGCTCTTCCATGTCCAAGGAATGCGTCTACTTTTCTGAAAAAAAATTCCAAAAAGCGTTTTTTCAACATCCGCTGTGAACCTTGTTCTACGTTGAAGAAGGCATGTTTTGAAAGAGGCTTTTTTTCTGACATGTGGCCCAGTGTAGATGAGCCAATTGTTGGAAAAGCCTGTTTTGGAAGAAAAGTGGGAAAAGATATGCAAATTGCGGTTTGCAATTTGCGTATCTTTTTCCAATAGAACTTTGTAGTCTAGACACAGCCCTGTGTGATACTTTTCCTCTGAATTTTCCTTATGCTGAAATTTCTCTGAATCACTGTGAAAGTTCTAGTTTTACCACTGAAATGAGCAAAGAAAGAAAAATGATTGATAGATAAAACTGTTGGCTTTTGTTAAGCCACAAAACATTTTTCATTTGTGACAATAACTTCCTTACTTTGTCTCAGTCTTAATAGAGGTTTTTGGGGTGTTTTTGGTTTGATTACAAAATCCATGTAACTTTTTTTTTTCATTCAAACCATGAATAATTAAAAGAACTAATGTCAGATCTCAGCATTCAAGTTGCATGAGCAATCTGAGAGTAACTGAGGAGCATTACCAGTAAGAAAACTGATTTCACATTGAGACCTTTCAAAGAGTTATTATAAACCAAATTTTTCAAATTATGAATAATGTCTTTAAAACTATGTCTGTTTAAGAATGGCAATGAAAGTAACAATGTCAATCTCCTCATTCACATCAGTATTTTAGAGCAGTAATCGGTCAAGAAATGTGTGCAGGAAAGAGCAAATCTGTGGTCCATTAAAATCTGAAGAGAGGTGTTGAACTGTTGAACCCAGCTATAGGTTCTTTCCCATTGAATCTGAGTGATTTTTATGCCACAGAATGGGGAAAAAAACCCATTCCTTTTAGTAAGTAGGTCTATCTGAAAATCTCACAACTAAAAAAATATGAAAATTTACACAAATTGATCTGATGTAACCTGATTCCCCCATTTAAGTGGTTAAATGTCTCCAGTATGTGGAATTACAAGGAAAACAATTAATACAAGCAGCATGAGAAAGGGAAAAGGAAAAATAAGATGAACTGGAAAACATTTCCCATTATTAGTCCTGTTTGGAGAAAACTCAAGTTCATGGGAAGTGCATTGTTACTGTTATAGCTGTGCTTGTCCCAGACTGTATGTGAGACAAAGGGTACATCTACACAGCAGCGTTATTTCGGAATAACTGACATTATTCTGAAATAACAAAGAGTGCGTCTACACTGCAAGCCTTTATTTTGAAATAATAGCGAGCTGGTGGACTTCTTACTCTCACTCCTGTAATCCTCATTTTATGAGGAGTAAGGGAAGTCAAAGGAAGAGTGCTCCTTCTTTGACTCCCTGCTGTGTAGACAGCACCAAAAACTGAAATAAGCTATTTTGACTTAAGCTATGCAATTGATGTAGCTCAAGTTGCCTAGCTTATTTCAGCTTTTGGTCATGTCTACACTGAAAGGCAAATGGTGTATGGGTAATATCTTTTAAGCTGTACAGAGTTCTAAGACCCAAAGAGCTTATCTACGTTGTCTCTTTTCATTGAATTAAATATACATTCACTCTTTACCTATAAGGAAGGGGAGCGAAGAAGGTGGCTTATTGAAGACAATATTAATTTGAGACACCAGTCCCTATTTCTGGTCCTTTTTATTTATATCTACAATAGTATTTCTGTCACAAATGGAAGAATAATAATCCCTCTCTTTTAGGGCTCAAGAAACGCACAGCTATAGGCAGACGGTTCAGCCACATAATGATACATGCACACATATGACAATAGACTCTGTCCTTTAATAAATTTTTATGTCAAATTGCAGATCGCTCATATACCGAAAATAATATACCAACAAAGCCCCAATCTGGAGACATCATATATATAGTAGCCCAATGTCTGTGACTCTGTAACACTGAAACGCTGGCTGTTCCCCCTGGGTGGCGTTGTTGCCTCCCACCGTGGCACTCGGCTGACTTCTGCACCACTCAGCCAGGCTGCCACAGGGGAGAAAGTGGCTCAAGCGGCTGTTTGGGCACTGTGGTGGTGCTTGCTCCTCTGTAGTGGCCCGACTGAGCAGCACAGAGGGGAGGGGAAGGGGGCAGGGCAGTGACATACATGACCAGGGGATGGGACCTGGCTGTGTATGTCACCACCCTGTCCCCCTTCGTCTACCGCCATGGCACTCAGCTGACTTCTGCGCCACTCCGCCGCGGGGGAACCCAAACGACCACTTGCTCTGCTTGCTCCCCCTTGGAGGCCCAGCTGAGCAGAGCAGAAATCAGCCGAGTGCCATGGTGGAAAGTGAAGGGGGGTGGGGCAGTGACGTACATGCCCAGGGGGCAGGGCAAGGATGAGCATACATCCCCGATGGAGACAGAGGAGAGCAGAGAGAGAGTGAGAGGCAGGAGGGGGAGAAATGAAAGAGAGAGACAGGGCAGAGAGGCAGAAGGTGGAGGAGAGCTGAGGGGGGGGAGGCAGGAGGAGGAGGAGGAGGAGGAGAGAGATTGAGAGAGAGAGAGAGACGGAGCAAGAGACCAGAGGCTCAGGAAAGAAGATCGACGTGGGGGAGAGACCTGAAAATCCCATCTTATGATGGGCTAATTGGCAAGTTATTCAAGAATGTCCAAAGTAAGACAGACAGATCCATGGTTTTATAGGTTAATTTAGACACTCTCTAGAAATGCCTGCTTCAAAACCATCATCAAAATAAAAGCTTTGTGGGTATACTTACCTGCCATTTTCAGGAAAGACTCCCAGCACCCTTTGCCATTGGAGTTCTCCCCCTAGTCTCTTGGAAGAGTGCTGTTTTTATATTCATGTCTGTTCCCCCACAGGCTTCAGCAGAAATCATGAAAAATGGCATCCCCCAAAACCCTACATTTCCCAGCAACCCTGCTTTCCAGAAATCTATTTCAATATCCACTAAAATCTAGGAAATTATTTCCACTGAATTCAACAGGAATTGAGTAAGGCCCCTGGATCTCAGAGAGAGGCTAGCTGGGCACTAGCATGGGCCAGCTGTGTCCTTCACTTTGACAGGTTAGGAGAGCTTCAGTCCATGCTGCTCATGGAACTCTACTCTAGGGTCCTTCTGTGTCAGCAGATGGGCTGCTTCACCCTATATCCCCCCGACCACAAATCCTCAGCTACTTCCCAGATAGCCTCCTTCCCTGTCCCAAATTTGTTTTAATGGCCACCCTAGCATGGGGTAATGCTGCCTCTAGGATTCTCTTCAGACACCATGTGAGGCCTATACACTACATTATGGGTACATCTAGACTACAGGCTTTTGTCGACAAAGCGTCTGTCGACAAAGAGCGTCTAGACCACAGCAGTTCTGTCGACAAAGCAAGCCGCTTTGTCAACATGAGAGTGTAGGCGCAAAGGACAGTGTAGATGCAATAATGCCTTCTGTCGATAGAACTCTGTGGACAAAAGGCGTTATTCATCGTAGAATGAGGTTTACCACCATCAACAAAACTTCTGAATTCTGTTGACGTTATGTCGACAGAACTCGGCGGTAGTGTAGACGCAGGTATAGTTTTGTCAACAAAGTCCACTTTTGTTGACAAAACCCTGTAGTCTAGACACACCCTTAAATGACTTCTTTTGTTATCCACATTAGGAAAAGATGCGCTTAGAAGAACAACCGGATGGACTGCCCGGAGAAAGCAATTACCAGTTAGTAAATGACCCCAGCAAAAAGCTGGTGAAAGCCCCACACTCCTGTGATGATCAGATCTTTTTAGGACTTCACTAAGTCATTTATTGTAATTTTACTTTTTGGTCATTTGCTTTAACTTGATTTACCAGGGACCTCTTATTTCTATAAAATTGCAAAACATTGAACTCTTCCTTGTCACCCAATCTAAGCTCCTTGTTTTGAAACTGATATGAGTTTTATGATTTTCAAGGGGTATGTGGGTTTCAAATCTTAGAGTGATAAAATTTGAAACTTGTCTGTAACCACTAAGTGGCTGCCATCACCACATCCCAGATCTGAATTAGCTACTGAACTGCTAACGTCAATTGCTCTCTGGGACCAAATTGTAGAATATCTTTATAGCATGCACAGAAGATATACATATAAAAAATCCCTTCCTCCATGTTTGATGGTCTGTCTCATACATACACAATTTTGGCATCAGAATACATACACTTTTTTGTACAGCATATTACAATACAATTGGCCCATTAGAATTAACAGGTTTTTTGTTAGCTTGGTCTTAACCTATTTGCTTTCAGTACATATATGGGCCTCTATTAGGGAGTAGATTCTGAATACTTGACAAAATCTTTAACATGTCTATTATCATAGACCCTCTGATAGGAAGGGGAGTATTATTATATGGTGTGAAATGATGCTCATTTCTTAGGAATCCTTTGTGTTTCTGATGTTTCACAGCTTCAGGAAAACCACTGCTTCCCATTTGTCACCTGGAGTAGATTAAAAAATGGTAAGCCCAGATCTACCAATCCTCAGAGCTCTCCTTGCCAGACTACGAAGAAGTAGGATAGAAACATGTACAGATGTGGTGGTGAGCTAAAACCTGATGTGCTTACTCGCCCACACAGAAAACAGAGCTTAAATCCTATAATTGATGTACTATTCTTGCCTGTTCTGGCTGTTGTTTTACATGTGATTTGCTATTTGCCTGTTCTTCCTTCATGATCCAAATGGACTCCTTAATGGCCTACTCTGTAATCCTTTTGCCAGTAGGGCTGTGTCTAGACTACATGCCTCTGTCAGCAGAGGCATGTAGATTAGACAGATCGGCAGAGGGAAATGAAGCCGCGATTTAAATAATCGCGGCTTCATTTAAATTTAAATGGCTGCCCCGCTCTGCCGATCAGCTTTTTGTCGGCAGAGCAGGGCAGTCTAGACGTTCCCCTGTCGACAGAAATCCCTTTTGTCGACTGCCCCGTTATGCCTCGTGGGATGAGGTTTACCGGGGCGGTCGACAAAAGGGTTTTCTGTCAACAGGGGAACGTCTAGACTACCCCGCTCTGCCGACAAACAGCTGATCGGCAGAGCGGGGCAGCCATTTAAATTTAAATGAAGCCGCGGTTATTTAAATCGTGGCTTCATTTCCCTCTGCCGATCTGTCTAATCTACATGCCTCTGCCGACAGAGGCATGTAGTCTAGACACAGCCTAGGTGTTTTATTTGACCCTCTGACCCTGGCCCACCTCTGCTGCTCTGGCAGTTTTTCTCTGCTACTGAGTCTCTTAAAAATACCATTAAAATCAGACAATATACACAGTGATATTGGAACAATTTTTGTAGTAGGGGTATTGAGGGTGGAAATTATTTTGGGTTAATGTTACTACTTCAAGCTGGGGTGTACAGTACCCCCAACACCTCTAGTTCCAGGGCATTTCTACAGTGTTTTTCTTATCACTTTTACATATAAGCAGGCACTTGAAACCCGTTTTATTCTTAGCATTAACTTTCACTTGAGAAGTCACTGGGTATGCCTGCCTACTATAAATAAAGCAGGAGAAAAAAATATGTCCATGTGCTTTTTGGTAGCTCATGTAAAAATTTAATTCACACCCTCTCTGATTAACCTGTTCTGCAAATCAGTTTGAGCAGAAAAAAAAAATCTTTAATTGCTTCCTGTAGGCAGAATGCACATGACTAGTGCTGGACATTATTTGTGAAATATATTAGTCTGATTTACAGGGCTATACCTGCATAGTTTTACCTAGTGGGGAAACAGAATCTCGTCCCTCTTATTTATAATTTTCTGAAGTTTAATAATTAAGGAGGAAAACACCCAACCAACTGTCAATTAGCTGTATTTGCATGAGGTGCTAAAGTAATCAAAAACTTGCAAACTGGTGTAAGTGTCAAAAGCCCACACAGAATTATGTATGTCTTCTATCCCCAGAAGAAATGCAAGAAGCTGTACTCCAGCAGATTGAATTTTCAGGCCAAACACTGATATGCATTTAAAAACAACAACAAAGCTCTTGGTCTAAGATTTGTGGCATTGTGGGCAATGTTTTTGCAGATTGGGTAGAAAAAACAGACATTACCAGGACCTACAGCAATGTCAGACTTCTAAGTACTGTTGTAGCTGTGTCATTCCTAGGATATTAGAGAGATAAGGTAGGTGAGGTAATATCTTGTAGTGGACTTGCTTCTGTTGCCTCTCCCATTAACTACTTCACCCACCTTCTCCAACTTCTACATACAGGCAGCAAAGAATGAAACAATGGTAACAGAGAATTAGTACTTTGTGAACCTCCACCTGCCATCCCACTTACAGCATCAACCTAAGAATCATTTAAAATTGAGCATCATAGTTCAACAAGCAAGAGTTAAACACTCAAACAATTAAACAGGACATCTAGCTTTTGCGCAAGGTGTTCAACTTAATACAGGCACCAGTAGTACTGAAGGACAGGAAAGTTCTATACCTACAGTAGTTGCAAAACTAGTAACAATTTATCCAAACAGTATGCTTCACTGATCAGCTTTGCAAGTCAGAATGAACTGTCCTGGATTTTGTAGTGATTTTCTATGCCCCCCTAACTCCTTTGAAAGAAAGCTGAACATTTCTTCAGTGTGTACAAATAAAAACCCAACAGAAACAAAAGCTTTTGGGAGGCCTTGAGGGAAAGACCAATCCTTGCTTACAGACAACCCCCTAACCTCAAACTAATTCTTTCCAATAACTACACAACAAACCTCCATCATAATCATCCAGGAACCCATCCCTGCAATCAGCCCTGGTGCCAAACTCTGCCCACACATCTACACAAGTGATTTCATCACTGGACCCAACCATATCAGCCACCAAATCAGAGTCTCATTTAACTGCACATCCACTAATGTGATCTATGCCAACAATGCCCCACTGCCATGTATATTGACCAAACTGGACAGTCTCTATGGAAAAGAATGAATGGACACAAATCAGATATCCAAAGCGGCAACAAACAGAAACCTGTTGGAGAACATCTTTAACCTGCCCGGACACTCATTAATGGATCTCCAAGTCACCGTTTTTTTCAGGCCAATTCCACCAGCCAAATACACAGAGAAGGATTGGAACTTAATTTCATTTACAAGTTTAATTCTTATGCAAATGGTATGAACAAAGATATCAGCTGGCTCGCACACGATCTTCCACATCCTATGACTTAACCTACCAACCAAACAATGGAGGTGCTAATTGTTCTTAACAGCCTGTTCTGACTATTTGAACCATCTAGTCACTCTTTGTATTATTATTTGTTATTATACTCTTTATTTTTATACTCTTTTTTATTTGTCGATTTTTATTATTTTTTCTCCTTTCCCCCTCCTTTTTTTTCTCTCTCCTTACCCCTCCCCCTTCCCTTATTTATTGTTGGATCTGGACTTCTAATACTCCTGTCATCTGAAGAAGTGGGTTGTGCCCACGAAAGCTCATGAAACCATCTATATGTTTTGTTAGATGTTATTTCGAGATAAGCTCTTTTGAAATAGTTAATTCGAAATAGCTTATTTTGAAATAATGCATCTACACACAAAATGCATTTTGAAATATCATTTTGCTATTTCGAAATAGCGCATCCACACTCAGTGGATGCTGAATTGCGTTTAAGGCCGGATTGAACCAGGTCCAGCAGGGCATCAGGTAAGGATTTACTTTGTGTGGCTGCTGCCTGAGTCTATCTGAGGTCTGTGCTTAAAGGGATCCCCTGAACAGCTGGTTCTCAGGTTTCCCTGATTGCTTGTCTACCTCGATGAGGGACAGCAAAGTATTTTGTCTCTGCGTGCTCTGGTTGCCCTCACATGGGACACCACAGCACTCTGCAACATGGAGCCGTTGCTGCCCCATGGCACTCTGGTGCTTCTCTTGGAAGCGTTGCTGCGAGCATGGCTGCACTTTCTGCAGGCTGCCATCCAGGAGGTCCATCGGGGGGCTGTCAGTATCCAGGAGGCCCTGCGGGAGAGCTTCCACCCTGAGGAGCACTAAAAGCCTCCCTGGTCTGCCCCGCTGGGGATTGTGCCTCATTCCTCCCTCACGTCCTTCCACTTACTCCCCCACCCCCGTTCCTGATATAAAATAAAATACATGTTTTTTCATAAACACAAACTGTCTTTATTTAACAAAACTGTGGGTGGGGGGAATGAAACTCTGGTGGAGACAGGAGGCAGGAGAAGCAAGGAGAGAGGGTGGGAGAGGGGAGGGGGAAACCTGGGAAGAGGGAGCTGGAAGGGGGAAGCAAGGGGAAGAAAGGGGAGGGGAATCTCAGGGCTCAGGGTTGGGGGTCTCGCTGGACCAACTTGATTTCCATGTGAACCTGCTCCTGCGTTCGCATGTGGCCTTTGGTGCCCAGGCTGGCAGCTATCCTGCCATAGACGGCCGCGTTCCTCCATCTAGTGCAGAGATCATGAACGTTGAGGAAATCCCCCCAAAACTGAATAAGGTCCATGTTCTCCACCCTGGACCAGGAATGCACCTGCCTTCTCTGGCCCTGGCAGGCTTCTGGGAGCTTGCAGACTACTCCTGGGGAGCAGTGGAGGGCTGGCTGCCAGTGGCTTGCTGGTTCATGTTTCGGGGCCACTGGGTATGGGGCAGTGACTGCTGGTTCTGGGCTGGCAGGATTGAAGCTGGCACAGACACTGTGGCCAGAGTCTACCCCTTTAAGGCAGGGGTGTCCAAACTTTTTTCAAAGAGGGCCAGATTTGATGAAGTGAACATGCGTGAGGGCCGACCATTTTGCCTGACATTCTTTGAACCATTAAAATTAAATGCAAATTAACTATTTTATGCAAAGTTTATTGCAAACGGCATACTTTTCATTTCGTCACATGGATGACAAATCTAAACAGGTGTTAAATCACTCTGCCTTTCATATCTGAAGGCCAGATGAAAAAAAAATCCAGGAAGCTGAAATATATGTCAGGAACATTGTAAAGTACATTACATATTATTGGTAATAAAGGTTGTCTGTCAACTTTTAAGTTCAAAAAATATGAACAGGAACATAACACCAAGTATACATGTTGTGTCCAAATATATTTATAACTGATTTAGACCAACTGACATTAACTGAGATTTTACAATGTATTCATCTCAATACATATGGATTCGTTGGGGGCCATAAAAGATAGATATTGCCAAATTACCTGGGGGGCCATATTAAACCGGAACACGGGCCGCAATTGGCCCGCGGGCCGGAGTTTGGACATGCCTGCTTTAAGGGGAGGGGAGGATGGAGAGGAGTGTTCTTTGTTGAGGCTGGAGTGGCCACCAGGGCACCCTGGGACGGCTGGAGGCCCTCTATTTTGAAATAAGTGTCTACACAGCACTTATTTCGAAATAGCTATTTTGAATTTGGTGTTATTCCTCGTAGAATGAAATAAGCGCTCCACTATTTTGAATTTATTTCGAAATAGCGTTTTGGCTATGTGGACACTAGGAAAGTTATTTTGAAATAAGGGCTGTTATTTTGAAATAACTTTGCTGTGTAGACATATCCTTAGTCTTCAAGGTGCTACTAGTCTAGTTATTGTTTTTTAAGTTTTTCCTGTTACATACTAACTCAGCTACTCCACTGGAGGGATTTTTAATATTAGAAGAAGATTCATATAAAAAGGTCACAATTTTAGGTATCTCTTCCATCTGAACCATATGATAGGACATTGATTAATTAAAAGTCACAAACTAAAAGCATTGGCTGTAACCAATGCAGTATACAACCACCTTGTATTGCAGTTATGTGGTTTTAAAACTATAGTATTAAGACCACCAAACACTCTCTCTTCCTTGCAATCCTTCCCCGCCCAAAACCATGATAGCTAGGTTACATAAAACACACTTATTATCTAACCACATATAAGAGGCAAAAAGGGCAAAAGAAAATGCATCTTTGAGACCACAAAAATATAACTTTTTCATTTTCTTCAAAGAGGTTAATGGACTGTCAATGCAAATTAGCCCAATGCTCCTATGATATATCAAGCTTCAGAGGTTATTACATATTTTCTCCCCCTCTGTTTCCCTCTCATCCCTCTACCTTACCCCTTTCTGCTTAGAAGGTATTTTAATCCCCAACTTATGTACTTTCATTTTCCAACTCCAGCTGTCACATCAAAACTACAGGAGACAAGACGTAGGTGGGATGTATCAGACACAAAGCAGCGAAAGTAACCACATAGCCCTAGCTTCACTACAGGTAGAAAAAGTCTTTATAAGTAGTGTCAACTGTGACATAAATGGATTGAATACAATGCAAATGCAGTTGGGTTTAAGTGTAGTGTTCGCCTATCAGATGAGACTTTCAGCTCACAGACTTCAGCTCCACAGCAGGTCTTTCACAATCATATTTCACAAAGTAACTAGTGCAGATAAATAAAAATGTAGGCCTGTCTATTGTGCACTATTGTGTAATTTAATACTGGAATACTTCCTAGAATAATCATTAGAATAAAGGTATTTCAAAAACTCCAGGGAGCAGGATAATTATTAAAAAAGATATAAGGGATTTAATAATATCTTGCTTTCCCATGCTGCTTTAAAGGACCACAAACATCTTTATTTCAGAGCTAATTATACTGTAGCGTGTCTACAATAAATGGACGATTACATGGTATTCCTCCTCCTCACATTTTCCAAACCCAGATGAACGTGATTAATGGAATAATATTGCTAACTAATAATTACCTATGTATTTTTTTCTAGAGGCAAATTAAGAGATTTTTCCTTGTTAATGTTTTCCTACTAAATTAATCAGGGAGGTAGTATCATTTGCCACAGATCAAGAATGCTTAAAATTCATACTTCTGTAAATTAGCACTCATCCATATTCCCTCCCCGTGTATTTCATTTTATTCCAGAAAGGTTTCCTTAGCAACTAGGTCATGTGACCTGTTTAACCTTCTAAACTAGAATGCTATTATGGGTTCTCTATTGAGAGAGAAACAAAAAATGAGTATTAGTCACCAGCTCACCATCTATTACGTGTCACATCTGTGTGTTCCATAAAAAAGCAACTATGGCAGCAGGACATAGTTTCCCCAAATGACGTTCAACTTAATACAGACACCAACAATACTGAGAAACAGAAAATATCTATACATACAGCAGTTGCAAAACTACTAAAAATCTGTCCCAACAGAAAACAGACCCATGACAGGGCATCCCCTCCCCGCACTGGGTTAAATCAACCCTGAAGACTGAAAAGGCTCCACCCACTGAGTTTTATTGGGAATGTCCAAATTGCTCTGGTATAAAAGAGAGAAGCCCAGCTCAGTTGGGGCTGGTGTCTGGAAGGAGAGAATGTGCCTTGCCAGCTGCAGGCAAACCACAGCGACTGCCCAGATGCTGAGGATTTACCGTGCAGGCTGGAGGCCAAACACCTCTAGAGACCTCACCGGTTGCGGGAAATAGCAGAAGTAGTCAGACAAGAGGCAGAGGAGGATAACTGGTGATTCATCTGTGAACCGAGACATTTGAAGCAGGAAGCAGCCAGAGAGCCAGCGTGTTGCAGATGGAGCTTTCCCAAATGACTTAGTGGCTTGGAAAAGCCACTAACAGGGTCCTGGCCTGGTGTCCAGTGGAGTGGGAGGGCCTGGACCCTCCTCCCAGGGCCTGGACCCTCCTCCCTTGAGGGGGATGGTGTCCCCTTACGAGTATGATCGAGTTATTAAAAGGGACTTTTGAACTGTACTGCTCTGCAACCAGGAGCAAGTTATAGACTGTGTCCAGTGGGTCACATCACACACCCCCGGGGGTGATTTATTGTCCAGGGCCATTGAAAACATTGTCCCATGAATACAGACAAGCTATAGACTGGACATTGAGTCACACTACCCCATGAGTAGGGATGGGCTGTTGATTGGGCCTGTGGAATTGTGTTGCCCTGCAAACAGGGGCAAGGTACAGAAGCTGACTATTGGATCACACTGCCTTGGGGACTAAAGGGAGGGGACCATATGGACCTTGGTGGGTGAAGTTAGACACGTACTCTGGGGAACAAAAAAGGTGAAATAGAGGAGTGTCGGGTGTGGGTGGGACAGTTCCACCCCACCCTGCACAGGGTTTTCTCCCCAGCCGCCAGACAAGACCACTCAAAACAACAGCAGTCTTTCTAGGGTTGAGAAAGCAATGGTTATAAAGTCCAACTATCATTTATATTTTGGGGAAATTAAGCTAACATTGCTGCTGATGAATTTGCACCAGCTTCAGCATAACATGTATTATTTATATTTCAGCATCATCATCTCATCCAAAATGTTTGCAGATGTAGAAGATAAACAAAGTGAAAGTAGCTGAGCAGTTTTACTTTTAAAACACAAAATGGGACAGCTGCGTTTATGAGAATTTGAATAATAAAAGGTAACATCTGTTTGCCATACAAATAGCTTCTAAAGTGGGTTTGTGGTTGCAAAGGATATGGTGAGCACCTTTATTCATGTGCTCCTGTGCTTTCTTCTGTGCTGCACCATTCAAGGTAAAAATGTACGGTACTATCAAAAAGCCGCTACTTCGTCCTCTTTTAAATTTTTCCTCAATACTTATCTTTGCTATGATGCCTACAAAGTTCTACCTCCCAACACTATGAAGGCAAGTGGCAAAGTGAGATTTTTGCTTGTCTCCTAGACTTTCATTGTTATTGTAGTTCTCATTTTACCTAACTCCTTTCATTCCAGTTGTCCACTTTGTCTATCTGTTACTTTCTCTGTCTGAAACTTACATTCTAAGTGCTCTACAGTAGGGCCTTTCTTTCTTATCCATATAACACCTTGCAAAATGGGCTGCTGATCCTTGGCTGTGGTTTCTAGGCACAATACGAACAGTAAAAATAAACCAGGCACCCGAGCACTACAAAAATATTTACTGGTAAGTGTGTAACTTGACCATTTTGAAGTTTGTTTTATCTGAGAGCATGAAAAGAACAACACCTGTGGAATGTGTTACATTAGTTAAACTAATTACTATTTAAACAATATTCCTCTCTAATGCCAAATGAAGGGGAAACAAACATGAAAAGAGCAAGAAGAAGAAAAGTTTGGTGTTAAAAGGCCATGACAAGATCTGTTTTCCTAATTTTGTGTCCTCCTTGGATTCAGAAATTGATACACTGTTGAACATATATGCATTAAAACAGGAGCATGTTTATAATCTGTGTACATTTCACGGTTATTTTCCTCCTTCCTTTGCACCCGGGAGTTGTAATACTGTCTTTTTCTTAAAATCTCAGAGGGGTAGCCATGTTAGTCTGTAACTTTAAAAACAAGTGGTACTATGGCACCTTAGAGACTAACAAATATAAATAGTGTGTATACTCTTCGTGTTAGATAAAACTGGTAGCACAGCAGAAGTCAGTGTTTCTTAAAAGATTCTTCCACAAATTTTACACAGAGTTGAATGCCTGGTGAATTTGTTGTATGCAGTGTAGTTGTAGCTCGGTTTGTCCCACGGTATTACACAGATAAAAGGGTGAGGTGACATCTTTTACTTAATGAATTACTGTTAGTGGGAGAGACAAGCTTTTGAGCCACACAGAACTTATCTTCAAGTCAGGAAAAGATATTCCCAATGTCACAGCAAAATGGAAGATGGAACAGATTGTTCAGCATAAGTAGTTAGCACATGTTGTAAGGGACCATTCAAGGTAGGACAGTTAACATTGCTGCAATCATAAAACAAAAAGAGGGGGTTAGAGGGTTACAGAATATTGTGATAGGTCATAATCCAATGTCTCTGTTTAGTCCTTGATTTCTGGTATTTAGCAGAGATACTCTAGACATTGGATTATCTCCTCCTTTGATCCCCTCCACTTGCCTAGATGACTTCATCCTGTCCTACTCCCTCACCTCTGCACTCCTTCTTTTCTCCTCAGCATCCTAATCTCTTTAGGCTCTCTTAGTTCAAGCATGTTTGCAGTTCAAGCATACTCTAAACTCAACCATCATGGGGAAAAAACCCTACCCTTGAACCTCCCACATCTCTCTTCCAACCTAACTCCCTTCTTCTCTTGGCCTCCAACCTTTCTGAATATGCCACTGATGTCTTAAGTTTCCCTTCCCCAACTCCATCCTTGACTCCCTTCCTAGTTTCTTCCCTGCGTAGTCTCACTTTTCCAAATAATCTTCCTCTTGGACTAATGTCTAGGTATCTACTCCATCCTTATCTTACTTGATCTTTCAATGGCTTGAAGACGGTTGAAGTGACTAGGCAAATGCAATGAGAGGTGGGATTATGGGAGTTAAAGGCAACCAACAAAAAAGGATGAGGGAAATGATTTCATGTGTTCCTTTCGATCCGGAGCAGGAGACAATGAGGACTGGGGAAATGCAATACAGTGAAGTAAAGTGAAACAGACTCTCTTTTTAGAGGGAGTATTGTTTTCCTTAGTTTAATAAAGCTCCTTGTTCAGTTTCTGTGATTTTTTTTGTTAGCATTATCACAAAAGCAAACAGAGGTATTCAAAGAGGGGACAGATAGAAAATAGGGCAAAAGAACAGAAGGGACACAGAGAAAAATGAGAGAAAAACATGGGAACATACAGATCAAAATGAAGAGGAAGGGGGAAAAGGAAGAAACAAAAGGAAACTTAATGAATGAAACACTGTAAAAACCTTAAAATTAGAGCTGATTAAGAATTTTTCAGTGAAACTTTTTCCCATTCAAAAATGCTGAATAATTGACAGCAAATATGACCATTATCTGGATTTGTTTCAACAAATTTCTTGAGTCAGAAGAGGAAAAAAGCTTCGAAATTATCAAACATTCCATTTTAAGATTTGTTTTTTGTTTTTAAGTTTAAGTTTTTGGTTTTCTGATTCAAAGCTTTTTAAAAAAAAATTAAGCTAATTATTGTATTTTATAAAAATGTCAGTCATTGAAACAAAATTTAATAAGTTTATTTGATTTATTCATATATTTAGTCTAATTTTCTCCACAACACAGGCCATAGAATTTCCCCAAAATAATTCCTAAACCAGAGCTTTTAAATTCACAATTTAATATTTTTTCTACAATTATCAATGATGGAAGATCCACTACAATCCTTGATAAATTAGTCCAACAGTAATTATGCCTGCTGTAAAAATTGTATATCCTATTTGCAGTCTGAATTTGTGTAGATCCAACCACTAGAATTTGAAGCATGTTATCTTTGTCTGCTACAATGAAGAGTGCATTATTAAATATTTATTCCCAATTATAGACTATAATCAAGTCACCCCTTAACCTTCTCTTTGTCAAGCTAAAGAGACTCATGGAGTTCAATCTATCACTGTCAGCTATATTTTCCAATCCTTTAATCATTCTTGTTGCTGTTCTCTGAACTCTTTCTAATTAATCAGCATCCTTCTTGTACTGTTGGCATTAGAACTGAATACTGTATTCCAGCATTGGTCAACCTAGTGCCAATACAAAGGTAGAATAAAGTCTTTGTAGTCAAGGTTTCTGTTTATGCATCCAAGAATCATATTAGCCCTTTTGGCCACAGAATCATATTAGGACCTCTTGTTCAGATGATTATACACCTTGATCTCCAAGTCTTTCTCGGAATCACTGCTTCCCAGGATAAAGTCCTAAATCCTGTAATTAGGGCTTGCATTCTTTATTCCTAAATGTGTGTATTTTTCATCGAGCTATATAAAAAGGCATAGCATTTCCTTGTACCTAATTTACCAAGTGAGCTACATTCCTCTGCATTCTAGCCCAGTCATCTTCATTAATACCCCTTCCTCAATTTTTGTTATTTGGAAAATTTATCAATGATGGTATTATTTTCTCTTGTAGGTCATTAATATTAATAGCATAGGGCCAAGAACCAATCCCGATAAATCCTCAGTAGAAGCACACCTGTTCATTGAGGATTCTCCACTGAAAATTAAAATTACTCTATGAAACATAGCACTTAATCAGCTTTTAATATATGAAGTGTCAGTAATGTTACATTTATGTAATTCCGCTTGGTATGAAATTTAATGCCTTAAGAAGTCTATTACATCAATATTACTATCTTTATTTCCCAAAAAGAAAACATCAAGTTAATTTGACAGGATTGCTTTCTAAAAAAACCCAGGCTACATCTACACTGCAGAGCTGTGTCTAGACTGGCCAGTTTTTCTGGAAAATCAACCGCTTTTCCGGAAATACTTGCCAGCTGTCTACACTGGCCGCTTGAATTTCCACAAAAGCACTGACTTCCTACTGTAAGAAGTCAGTGCTTTTTGCGGAAATACTATGCTGCTCCCGTTTGGGCAAAAGTTCTTTTGCGCAAAACTTTTGCACAAAAGGGCCAGTGTAGACAGCCCAGATTTGTTTTCCGCAAAAAAGCCCCGATCGCGAAAATGGCAATCGGGGCTTTCTTGCGGAAAAGCGTGTCTAGATTGGCACGGACGCTTTTCCACAAAAGCACTTTTTGCGGAAAAGCATCAGTGCCAATCTAGACGTGCTTTTCCGAAAATGCTTTTAACGGAAAACTTTTCCGTTAAAAGCATTTCCGGAAAATCATGCCAGTCTAGACGTAGCCCAGGCTTTTTGCGGAAGAAATGTTTGCACAAGAGTTAAAATAAAATTAAAAATTAATGGAGATTGCCTATCTCCTAGAACTGGAAGGGACCTTGAAAGGTCATTGAGTCCAGTCCCCTGCCTTTACAGCAGGACCAAGTACCATCCCTGACAATTTTTGCCCCAAATCCCTAAATGACCTCCACAAGGATTGAACTCACAACCCTGGGTTTAGCAGGCCAATACTCAAACCACTGAGCTATCCCTCCCTCCTTGTGCAGAAGGTCTTCCACAAGAGCATGTCCACACTGCCATGTTAATTTGTACACTAGCGTCTGTGACAGCGTGGAAACTCTCTTGCGCTTATTTCTCTGATGGCCATTTTAGCCATAGGAGTTTCTTGCGCAAGAAAATCATATTGCCTGTCTACACTGCCTTCTTGTGGAAGAGCTCTTGTGCAAGAGGGCTTATGCCTCATGGGGAGAGGAACAACTCTTCCGGAAGAAGCCCTGTTTTCCAACACAGTACTGTAAATTTACTTGCTCAAGAATGCGTGTGCAGTGTAGACATCTGGCAAGTTTTTGCGCAAGAAAAACTGTTCTTGCACAAAAAGCCTGCATTGTAGACGTAACATCCATTGATTTGCATTAATAACACTAACCTCCTTTAATTCTTTAGTAATAGAGTCTCCAATCAGCCACTCCATTTTCTTACTTGGGATTCATGTTAGACTGAACCTGAACTACTGTTACCCAGGTGAACCTATTTACCTTTTAAAATCATTGGCACATCATTAGCTTTCTTCCAGTCTTACGCAATTTCCTCAGTGTTCCAAAACTTAATGAAAATCAATATCAGCAGTTCAGCAAGCTCTGCAGCTAGCTCTTTTAAAACTCTTGCATACAAGTTATGTAGACCTACTGATTTAAAACTGTCTAACTTTAGTAATTGCTGTTTAACATCCTCTTAAGATACTAGTACGTAGAAAAACATGTAGTCCTATGATATGACTATACCATCTCTTTTTCCTAAATACAAACAAATATTTATTGAACAATTCTACCTTTTCTGCATTGTTATTGGTAATTCTACCATTCATATCTAGAAATGCCCCAATAACAGGACACTTTTTGTTCCTTATATGTTTTAATTTCTTATTGTCCTTAACTGTCCTAGTTTTCTCCTTGTGTCCCTTTGCTTCCCTTATCAGTTTTCTAGAATGCCTAGCTTCTGTTTTATATTCATTATTAGCAGTTTCCTTTTTTCCTTCCATTTGTAATATAATGTTTTTCATAACTGCCTTCACTTCCTTTCTAAACCAGATCAATTTTTAATGAATATGGCCTTCTTCCTCAATTGTGGCTTTTTGGGGCATTTAGCAAAGTATGCTTGAATAATTCCAAATGATCATTCACACATTTTTCTGATATAATTCTTCCAGTTTATTTGACTCAATTGTTTTCAGCTTTCTGAAACAGGCCCCTTTAAAGTACAGGCTGGACATCCCTTGTCTGGCACCTTCAGGACCTGACTGGTCCCAAACAAGGGGATTTGCCGAACAAGGGGAGATCCCTCCCAACATGGCCCGTGCTGCTCCCTGATAGGACTCTAGCCAAGCCCAGCTGCTGCCAGCCCAGCCATGGCTCCCTAGCCTGGATCTCCATGGCTGTGCAGGCTCCGCGGCTGCTGGGGCTCTGCAACTACTGCTGGCCCCCTGCTACCGCCTGGCAGCAGGGGCAAGAGTTGCACTCTCATCCCATTCCACCCTCACTCCTAACCTGAGGACCAATCTCCTTATACCTGGAATCTGTGGTCCAGGAACATTCGTGGTCCTGCTGGACCATGATGTTGCCGGATCAGAGAGTCCCAGTTAAGAGAGGTACAACCTGTAGCATGTATAAATACCATTGAACTAGACTTGAATTTGTTTGCACACTTAAATGTGATCGAGTCATGATCACTTCTACCAAAGTTACTATTCATTTTTTTTTTTAATTCTGTGATCACTTCATCTTTAAGAAGATGAAGTCTAATATAGAATTCTCTCAAGTTGGATGAAATAACAATTTATTAACTCAAAGGTACCCATTATATTTAAATTCCAAAGATGTTTTAGTACAGACAGCATATGTCACTCAAATTGAAGTTTTCCCATGATCACACAGCTTTTTCTCCCCTATCCCCCCTACACATTATAGATAGAGGCATAGGAATCTAGTCATTCTGTTCCCTAGTGTGAACAAAAGACAGAACTATGTAGCACTTTAAAGACTAACAAGATGGTTTATTAGGTGATGAGCTTTCGTGGGCCAGACCCACTTCCTCAGATCAATATGTGGAAGAAAATCGGCACAACCATATATACCAAAGTGAGACAATCAAAAACATGAACGCATGTGAAATTGACAAATCAAATTTTAGAACAGAGTGGAGGTGAGGGGAGAAGGTTAGTGTCTGTGAGGTAATGACATAGGGGTGATAATAGGTGAAGTTTCTGTGAGGTAATAACATTGGGGTGATAATTGGGGAAGCTATCTTTGTAATGGGTAAGATAATTAGAGTCTTTGCTTAAACCCATACATAAAGTGTCAAATTTAAGCATGAATGACAAATCTGAAGCTTCTCGTTGAACTATGGAGTTAAAGTCTCTTTGAAGCACTATGCATGTTTTAAGGTCATTGAGGGAAGCTGCATCTCCATCACTGTACCTTAGTGTGATTTAGTGGTCTCTAGAAGACACTAGATAGTGCTTGTGCTTTGTGCCAGGCCATTGATCCATAAGCATTCAAGATCATTTTCTGCCCAGTGATCAGTTACTCAAAAACAGAGAATGCCATCTTTGATGCAGAGGGCCACTTTCCCTCCCTTTTTGCCCACCCGACCCTTCCTAAATAGGTTTAACCATTTATTTAATAATTTGAATCATGGGATTCCTTCTACTAGGAGTAATAGTGACAAGATCACATTCAGGCTCATAAATGAGCAATTCCAGTACCTCTTGCTTGTTACTCAGGCTCCTAGCATTGATGTATAGGCAACTCAAGAATATTTTCTCTTCGTGTCTTTTGGTTCCTTGATTGATTTGCTCTGAACATGTAAATTTTATGTTAAGATTAATGATCTGTTGACTATTCTAGCCAGGCCATTCCTAAGAAGATTGATCTTTTTTCTATTGAGTTGGAGACCATCCAAACTTGACAGATGCCTCTCCCCACGGTGGGTGATACAAAGTGCCTAACAATCAATACCCTATACCACTCACTTACCTTGTAGTTTTTTTTCCAGAATCATCTTTCTTCCTTTGTGGGACAGCAAGCATCTTGGAAAAGATGGCTCTTCTTCAGCACACTTTTGAGTGCCCTAAAGTCTTCAGTTATCTATGAGATATCCCTGGATATAGGATCATTAGTGCTGATTTGAATCATCACCAACAGATCTTTTCCAATTTGTCTTCAAAAACCTATCCAGTCTTACTGAAATCTATCCATGTGTCTTAGTTACAGTAAGGCAGCATAACATTCTGTTGTCCGCCTGTCCCTTGCAGAAGTTTATTTTGATTCTTCTGAGCAATGAATCCCCAATAAAGATAATGCTTCTTTGGTTTACTGAAGAAGCCTGTGAAAGAGCTTTATTTTCTTACAGGTTAGGCCAAGCTGCCATCCACCCATGCAGCTTATACATCTCTCAGATTCCTTGAATGAGCAGGGTCTTGAGTGGTGTCTTCCAGTTCCTCAATGTGAAAATTGTGATATCACTTAGAGACTTTGAGCTGTGAGAATTCTTCCGGTTCCTCTTTCCCATGGTGCCCATAGCCTGCACATTGTTCTCTATCTCGGACAGTGTAGAAAACCACCATAACCTCTTATTTCTAGAGATTATGAACTGCCAAGCCTCATCTCTGACTTTCTCTCTCTGACTTCTTGGCAGCAAGTTTCTTTCATCATCATACCTGGAATATTGATATGTTCTGAAAGTTGCTGTACAGGAATTCCTTAACTTCTCTGACTGTGAGTGTCTCTACTTGCTTCTTCAATCACGTACAGCCACCATCTTGCTCTTCATGCACAGGAAGTCTCTTCAGGAGGGGGAGAGGACATCCATCACAGAAGAAACTCAGCACCTATAGCCTAGGCCCTGCAGCCCCCTGAGACAGCCTGGCTCCATCTCTCACTCAGAAGAACATAAGAACGGCCATACTGGGTCAGACCAAAAGTCCATCTAGGTCAATATCCTGTCTTCCAACAGTGGCCAATGCCAATGCCCACTTGCAGTTTCTAACAAACAGAGGCTAGGGACACTATCCCTACCAGGAAGCAGTGGTGGCCCATCAATACAGGTGAACTATGCGGTCGCCCAGGGTGCCAAGATAAATGGCCATTGAGGGCTTTGGAGTTGGGGGCACCAATCGCGTGTTTCGCCGAGGGCGCCAGTAGCCAGCAGCTCATCTAGGGCCGCTCCTGCCAGGAAGTCATTAACTACTCAGAGCCTTCAGAGCAAGGAATTTATCAAAGCTCCCAGGGTTAGAGTCTCATGGTCTTTACCAAGGCACCACGAAGCAGTCTCAGTATTTATTCAGCTAACCTAGGCGGGTGCCAGGTCCATCCCCATAGCTGAGCCTCCATCTGCTTATGCTCCCTCCCTCATTCCAGGTTCTTTTCCTGGTCTCTCCCCTGTTATATATCTCCCAAATAAACTTTTTTTAATTTGTGCTGCAGGGAGTTATTTTTTATTTTGGTAGTTATTTCAGTGTTACTTCTTTTTGAAGTTATTTCCTAGTGTAGACATGCCCTCGTTGTCCTCTTTTCCTTCTGATGACAAATATCAGTTTGATGCTACCTTGTCTGCAGCATAGATTGCAAGTCATCCTCATTCATACTTTGTCTTTCTTCTATACTTCAATGTTTACATAAGCATACATTTTTACAAAAGAGATTGGAGCTGGTGAGAAAATGTGAAAGATTTTTTCTCTCTGAAAAATGTTGTGGTAAATGGGGGAAAATTCACTAATCTTACCTTCCTACATGAAAGCTGATTTCCTCCCTTTTCTCCCCATTTTTGCCAATCAAAACCAAAAATATTTTGATGCAGGTATGAGTATGGCAAATAAAAAATGAAGCATATTTGCTTCTTTGGCAAAAATTCTCAGCTTTATTGATTTTTTTTGACTGATCAGCAAAACTTTTTCAATTTTTGGTTGCTGAAAAACAAAACAATGTAGGTCATTGCTGGAAAAACCTCAACATTATTTTTGTTGGAAACGTGGTTCGAAGAAAATTCATTTAGATGAAAAAGTGATTTTTCTTTTTAGTGGAAAGTTTAAAAAAATGTTTTTCTATCTCTTGATAAGATCCTACAAGACTGTTGTTTCAATTATATTCTCAGATAATTCCATCTATCATTTATTTTCCATACAGCTAAAACTTCTCCAATACAACTAAAACATTTTCTGGCTCCTTATTAACAGTAAAATCTTTCAGCCAATTACTTGATAATGTAAGGAGATCTATGTTTGCTCTGTTGCTAGAAATTATTTGTTTTGAAGCAGTCTTTCTTCACTTGCTGTAGTGTATTGCTTAATTTAAGGAAACATAGTATTTTAAATTGAGTATAAGAATAACGCTAGTTGAGTTCCATATTTTAGTCTCATTTATGCGGTGTTAAAGATCAGCTGTTGAATTTAATTTTATTTCCATCTCTCAAGTCCTAAATCTAGGCTTCTGGAATACAACCTGGTTGAATACTGGATACCTTGATGGAAAGACTAGGTTGGGAAAGTAGTCTCCTGGCAGTCACATAGCGGCTGCTACTGCAACCCAGAGTTTGTAGTAGGCTCCATTGTGGTCCAGTGCACCTCTTGTGTAGTTCTGTGATCCAGTAATAGCTGAGCTTCTATGGAGCTGAGCTACTTTCATGAAGTGTGCAATCATTGTCTGCACCTCTAAAATACTGCCCCCATCCAGTTTGGTAGCAGGGTACCAGTTCTGCTGTTGAATGCATCTTTATACCCAGGTAAAACATAAATGAAATGCCCATAATATTACTCTAGTCCTACACTACTAAAATTAAGGGGACCTCTGAAACCATTTTCAGTGGTCTTAGGACCAGTCCCTTATCAGTGACTATTTTACACATAACATTAGTTACTCATTTCAAAGAATGGGTACACATGTAGGGGTAATCCCACGCAGTCAGGGTGTGTCTAAACTACATGGCTCCATCGATGGAGCCATGTAGATTAGGTTGATCGGCAAAGGGAAATGAAGCCGCAATTTAAATAATTGCAGCTTCATTTAAATTTACATGGCTGCTGCGCTGAGCCGACAAACAGCTGATCAGCTGTTTGTTCGCTCAGCATGCTAGTCTGGACGCTCTCGCGCCGACCTGAAAGCCCTTTATCGACCTCCCGATTATGCCTCGTAGGATGAGGTTTACCGGGGAGGTTGATAAAAGGCTTTCATGTTGACAGGGGAGTGTCCAGACTAGTGCACTGAGCCGACAAACAGCTGATCAGCTGTTTGTCGGCTCAGCGCGGCAGCCATGTAAATTTATTTAAATCACGGCTTCATTTCCCTTTGCCAAACAAACAGATCTACATGGCTCCATTGACGGAGCCTCAGATATTAAAAACAAGTATTGAGTGAGATTGTCAAAGGAGCCTCCCTTAACCACTTTTGAAAATCTAAATTAGATGTGGAGCTGGCTGCAACCCTTATTTTTAGCTTGCTCATCATTTTCCATTGTGAAGGATATTTGCAGCCTTTTCTCAAGAAGATCACGTATCACTATATTTTGGAGCAAACCTTTGAAATTCAGCAGTAGAATGCCCTTGGGCAACAGAAGTACCTGTACTTTTCTTCTCCTCATCCCAATACATTTCTATTCAGTTTTTACAGAGTTATAAACAGTTTAAACTGCATTTTCCTATTGTCACTTTCATCCCAAAATAATTCTCAGATCAGTGCTACACTGCCAGTAAAGCAGAGGAAAAAACTAGGATCTGCCAGAATAAATGAGACTGGAGTGGAGAGGAGGAGGATAATTAGATGGGCCCATTGTAGTCTCCCTTTGGGGCACCAAATGGAGAAGTGCTTGTTTCCTTGGAAATCAGGGCTCCTCTGTCCATCCTTCTGTGACATTTTAATGATAGTTAGCCCTATAGCCCAAATGGTAGAACTGTACGCAGTCATGCTGCAGGTTCAGCCTTCAAATTATTCATAGGGTAAGGAGCATTATTACGGTTGTGTATATTAGAAACTGATTGATTTTTATTACAAAGTCTGTGTTAATAGCATATTATTTAGGCTGCAAATTAAACCTTGCCCATGGAACCTTAATTCAGTCCCCTTGTAGATATGCATTGTAGTACAGTTGTTAGTTACATAACAACATTTTTTTCCACAGGACTCCCTGCTTCATTCACTGCACAGTTTGGATGTGCACTGTGCAGCAGATTTAAAGTTAATTATATATAATATTTCCTAACTTTCAAATATTTGATTTGCAGTCTAAATAAAGTTCCTTCCATTTTTTTCTGTATAGGTTATAAAGTTTGTTAGTTCCTTCCCAATATTGACTCTAGGGAAGCAGAATTGCAACCTGCCAATGGTATATGCAATGAAAAAGACCTTTCCTGATCCATAGATATCATGTAGAGAGAACTGAGCTATCAATGCTAAACTAATTAATGTGCTTCATCTTCATATACAGACCAACAATATTCAGTCCCGAAGTCAGAAAATCACAGAAAACCTAAAAATGACAAGAATAATACTCCCTTTGTCAATTCCTTTCCTAGTATTAATTTACCTGTGGCAGCTGAGAGAAATATTGAAATCCATTTAAGCAAACACTAAAAATACTTTAATTAAAATGTAATATTTCTCAACGGTCTCTCCCCCTTCCCAGTTCTAAGCATAGTCTCCACATTTCTTCAAATCCCTAGCAATACAGATATAATAAAGCTTTTACATATTTGAGGTTTGTTTGGAAAGGAATTTAAGCAATAAGTAGAAATATGATTTTGCCCCATCTCAGTCCAACAGACTCAAATGGCTTCTATACATACCAACATTAGCAGATCAGATCGTAAGTGTTCAGTCTGATATCTCCAAAATTACAGTAATTTAATTTGATAACAGAAACTGACTAAGACTTGGGGCATGAAGTTACAGACACCTGGAATGTGACATAATAATGACACAGGAAAATCCCTTTCCACAGAAGCTAAATGTTTCTGGAGAAGTTAATTTCCTGCATGATTACTCAGTCCCACAAATCCCTTCTCTGTGGGGATTCTACTTCAGTCTTCCCCACTTCAACACGTAGATTGATAGAAAAAAAATACCCATATATCCGTGTATTTGTGCACTACAATTTCAGAAGCTTACCCATTATCAGTTCCAGAAGTTCAATGACATTTCATATGGTTCTCTGAGAACTGTGTAGCTAATGGTGCCAGTCAGGAATGTTTCAGTGCAATGGATATTCTTCAATAAATGCCTGTTGGTTGGGAACATTTTGTGGAAATGTATCAATTTCATAGAAAGTTGTATGGGTTCATGATGGAAATTTTGGTCCAAGTATGTGGGAGAAAAATATTCATGCCAGAGCAGCTAGTGATGTTCATCTTAGACATAGGTAGCTAAGACTAAGTCCTTACTTCAGAACAAGCACATTAGGGACTTGAATATGGGTGCATAGCCTCCTGAACTGAACCTGTAACCACTGGGCTATTGGCAGATGGCATTGCACAGATTGTTATGGGGACCACTATCACAGGGACCCAAGTCTCTGTGTTTGCAGTCAGGAGTGGCCCTAGACAAGCTGCCAGCAACTGACACCTTGCGCGATCGGCATCCCCGCCTCCAAACCCCTCAACAGCCGTTTAATTTGGTGTCCTAGGCGACCGCCTAGTTCGCACCTATGAACGGGCCGCCACTGCTTGCAGTCCCCTAGGATATGTTAAGCTCCTGCAGCCTCAGCAAGCTGAAGCCCTGGTTCCTCCTTTGACTTCTCTGGTACATTTTCATTGTCACCAATTCTTAATCTGCTCCCACTTCTCTGAAATGGTGCTCCTCAGCCATTAGCTTAGGCCCCAGGACCATCACTGACCCTTGAAATAACCAAGTTACTAACCATACCATTCTCCCAGAACTCTGCCCAAGCAATGTATGAAGTTTTTAGTTTATAGCTGAACTCTTAGGGGCACACACTAGCTATTAAGTAGTCAACACACATACACACTTTGCACATTCTAACATCTTTAAGCTAATTTATATTTAATCACAATGCACAGAAGAGTACAAATCAAACAAAACAATAAACACTAAATCCACGTCCTTACCTCAGTTTCTGCACCGCTCCAGGACATACTCTCAGCTGGTGCTCAAGTCCCTTGTGTTATCCGCAGTTCATGCAATCATCCAGGCTCAATAAAGCAAAGAGAGTACCCTTGCCCTACAAGATAACTAGATGTTGGGTGACTTCTCCTATACCCCCACTTACCATTGTTCCCTCAAAGTGTTTCCATCCATGAGCAGAAAGAGTTTAGTCATCTGCACCAATATTGAGGTCATATGTGCTTGTGCAGATGTGTGCCACCATGGTACCCACCAATTACTAACAAAAATCCTAGATATAATAATATATATTTTTAAAATGTTATGGGAGAAGAAGGAATACTAAAACAAAGGGTAATTAACAACATTCCCATCTTTAAACGCTTATTAAATATGACATCAATTAAAAAAGAAAAATTAATACTGCAAAATGTTCAGTAGCCATTTGGTATCTAACATGTATCTGTTTCTTTGAGGCATAAAACAAAATTGTCCATTTTCTTGACACAGAAAACAAAATATTTTATCAATAGTATTGATGTATGAAATTAAATAATTGTTACACTTTCTGCTTGAAATTAAAGAATATGTCTCTTGCTTAACATACATGAAAAATTTTATCTAGCATCCTTTTATATGCTTTATCTAGCATTCTTATATATGCAGAAATATATATTTATTATGTATATAGTCCCATTTGTTGTGACGTGTGAAACATGAAATATAAACTTTTTGTTTTGACACATGAAATTACTTATTTTATTTTCTTTATTTAGGAGCTCATTAATCACTGTTTCTGTAATGAGCCCCTGAGCCACTAGTTGACACTGTCAGGCTAGATGGTGGGGCAGTTACTTGCTGTTGGTCATGATGAACTTTTTCTCTTCTGCCTTTACAATTCTTCCAGTGTTCATATACAGTGTCAAGGTTTGATCAGCATGAGCATATTCAGATCATCTTGTTTCAATCTGTTCCATTATTTAGTTTTGATATTATTCATAATGTACCCAGATTTTCTGACCTTGCTTTCCTTTGCTACATTTTTCCCCTTCCTGTCTCGCTCTCTAGTCCGGTGTTTGTTTATTTATACTTCTCCATGTCACCTTCTCTCTTTTGTTCTACTCCTTGTTAAATTCTATACTGCCCTTATCTTCTCCCCTTGCCTCCAAAGGAATCAGCTAATCTGGTCTTTCTAAGGATGCAACATGCTGTTGCATAGCTTTTATGAGATCAGTATTTCCTTTGTTACATACTATAGGACCTGTCAACCAGGTAGATCCATATGCATATAAGCACTAATGATACAGCAGTTTTTCATTATGCAACTTCACACTATGAATCATAATTTGTACAGACACAGCTTCAATGCATGATAAATGGGGCTTTTCTCACGTTTTTCAACTTTTAAAGGATTTGTTTTCTTTATAATTGGAATGAAAACAAATGTCAAAACCTGAAAATATTGTATGAAACTGAATTCTCATTTTCTAGCCAGCCCTAATAGCTAGTAATGATTTGAAATTTAATAGGGAGGAGGACATTAACTAAGATATTATCCTCTCTGTAGCCATGCCATGTAGACCCCAAGAAACTATGCTTTGGATACTTCAAACTATGGGAAGGCTTTGAAATTTAAACATTGATAGGATCTTGCTTCCTCTTTAGCATATTCAAAGTTCTATGAATGACAAATTCAGTGACAACGTGAGGTAACGTCTTTCATTGTGGTAATATATCTCACTTCCATTCGGGGTGAGAGACAAGCTTTTGAGCTAACACTTTAGATCTGTATGTGATGGGGTCCCCGTGGGTACAGCCTGGGCCTGCAGGACAGCTGTGTCCCCTTAACTCTCTCCATCCTGGGATGTTTCTCACAATGCCTTGCTAGTGACTAGCAGCAGTCTCTTCAAATGCTGTTATCACTCAGCACGACTGCATGTGGAGCCCCACACCTGCCTAGACTGTGTGAATGCTCCTTGGAGCCACTCATGAAACTCTCAGAGAAAGACACCAGACAAATTCCCTTTGGGTTCCCAGCACTGTACCTCAGGACATTTTTATTTATTTGTTCACCACATAATCAATGGAAAATGAACATACATCAGCTTTCGTAAAACCTGAGCAGATTTGTTACACACTTCATTCAAACTCACCCCTAAAAGTGAACAGGAAAAGTTTATTGACTAAAGATTTTAAGTGGTATTTAGTGATAGGCAAAAAGTCTGAGTAGCCATCAAAAGAAAATACAAACACACACTCTAAACTCTCAACCCTGGGACAACAACTAGATCAAGTGGTTTTTCTCACACCATTGGATATTGTAGTCTACAGTACATGGATTTCATCCTTAACATCTGGGCTAGTCCCTTCAAGTGGAATCTTCAGCTCTCTCAGGCTACATCTACACTGCAGCCTTTTGCCGGCAGAGTATGCTAATGAAGCACTCATTAGCATTTGTTGTGCTGTCATTTGCATATTCTTTGCCAATGCTTTTTGCACAAGTTCCAGTTCTAGTATTCTATGATTCTATGAAATACAACACCACTGCAAACTTCAATGACAAAGCCCATTCATGTCAATTAAAAGACTTCTATTGACTTCAATGAGCTTTGGATCAAGCACTTAGTCAACAGGATTTAAACTGCAATGGTCACCCTAACATATTTTCCCTCCTTGTATGTATGGGCTTTCAATCAGTAAGGTAGAAGGTAGGTATTCTCACATTATAGCCAGGCACCAGTTTAGTGAGCCAGATAGCCCATTGAATATAAGTCTAAAAGATTATTTCATTTCTGGGTGAAATTCATTAACATTTAAGCACCACTTAACTAACACCTGCCTTACAAGTGTCTCCCTTTCTGTGACAGCTCCAAGCTGTTTACAGTCCTAAGAGGCACAGAGAAAACAAAAAGCCCAGCATGCCAACCTTCAAGTGGTAAAATTCATGACGTATATTCATTGACTTGCAAATTTTGACAAGAAAGAAGCAAAAGAAAGTGAAGGTCACTACAAGGTTTTGATACACTTGTGTTATATTTCATTGCTATGCTACAGTATTTTACAAAAATGCTAGTTACCATAGTTACCACTTACCAACTTGCCTTCACTATACCATTGAGACATAGTGCACATTCGTACAACATCTCATTTTACTTTCTACAACTGATTTTTATAGAAGTATGAACAATTCAACCAACCAGATTTGAAAATTTAACACTTAGGGCTTTTGACCCACTTGCTTTATACTGAGCAGCATAAACAGCTGGGGGAAAGGAGGCCTAAAAATAAAATATGATACAGAAAATTCAAATCCTTATTGTACAGGCCTACATTAGAGTTATGAAAGGCCTAAAACTAATGGGAGAGAAGGCCATAAGTATGAATTTCATATTGCAAAAACAATTATCATCAAGCATTTATCTTCATACATATTCACATATTATTTATTTATTTAAATTTAACAAGTTTATCCTGTACTGACTACACTCAGTTCTTCAAACAGATACTTCTGAGTCAGAACTATCAGGAGGGATGCTACGCTGTCCTTCTCTTAGGCCTCCTGCCTCCTACATAATGGAGTGCTCATCTGTATGAGGATGAACATTGCCCCATCCTGCTCACCTCTTTCGACCTTGTGCTTCTACTCTCATCTCTCCACATGGCACAGTGCAAAGTCAAGCCCTGCTGCTGTTTCTCCCAGGCTATGGACCACATACCCGGTTTCGCTCTGACTGCAGTCTGGGAGGCAGCCAGCTTTCATTCTGTAAGATCCACTAAAGTAGAGGAATAATTAAATGGGAAAATCACATTGGCTGGCATTGTATTTTAACTGACCCCCAGTGTTGCACTGGCTGAGGATAATTAATTACTGTTTTCACATTGAACCCAAATATTATTTATGGGATGATCCCCAGTTTGTGTAGTTAAACTCCAATGATTCATCACATCAGACTATTCTGTCACTAAGCTCTTGCACAATTAATATAAGAATAGACTCATAGGACTCGAAGGGAGCTCAAAAGCTCATCTACTCCCTTCCCCTGCACTCATGGTAGGACTAAATAGCTATTCTAGACTGTGTGATCCGCAGCTTTTGACATGACAAGAGGTTTAAGCAAGAGTTCTATGTGCATTTGTGTGCATTTGTTTGTTTTAAGCTCTCTGTAAGAAAATGGTAACAGCTAGCAGAGAGACATATTTTCAGATGGTTATCTGGGTCATTAGTATTTTTGTGGTAGGTTAGCTTTTCAAAATCAGTGTATAAAGATTAAGCAAACCTATTTTAAGCCTTCCAGCTTTTGAATGACTGGAAGTTGACAAAACAGAGTTACTCTCTATTGCTTTCAGTGCCCACCTAAACAAAAAGACTTAATTGAAAATCATCATATTAAAAGAACCATTAAGAATCTTTCAAATGAACAGTTGAACAAAGGCTGATGTAGTGACGCTCATTAGGTCTGGTATTTTTTAAGTCAGGTGTAGAATGAAGGATCAAGCAGATCTTGCTTATTTTTCCCTTTAATAGTTAAGAGTTTAAGGGAAGAAACTGAAGGATAATCTGCTTATCCATGTGTGAAAAAACAAAAGGGACCAAAATCTATTCTTGTGCAAAAATCTGTTCTTCTTGAAGTCAGTAAGGCTATATAGGCAACAGGAATTGGCCTTCCTTCTTATCCCCTTCTTAAATCACACTCATTCTATGTTTACCCAACATTTTGCACTTGGGAAATAAGTTAGTTTGAATAAGGACAGAAAAATGAGGACTAAACTCAGGTTTAAGTTTCTGAGTGAAATTCAAAAGAAATCAAATGTGAGGTAACTTTTATGGTGGATTGAACTCTGAGGGTGTGTCTAGGCTACAGGGTTTTGTCGACAAAAGTTCACTTTTGTCGACAAAACTATGCCTGCATCTACACTGCCACTGAGTTCTGTCGACAGAACATTGACAGAACTCAGCAGTTTTGTCGACAGCTGTAAATCTCATTCTACAAGGAATAACGCTTTTTGTCGACAAGAGTTCTGTCGACAGAAGGCATTCTTGCATCTACACTGTCCTTTGCGTCTACATTATCATGTCGACAAAGCAGCTTGCTTTGTCGACAGAACTAGATGTAGTCTAGATGCTCTTTGTTGACAGAAGCTTTGTCGACAGTATCTATTGACAAAACTTCTGTCGACAAAAGCCTGTAGTCTAGATGTACCCAAAGGGTACGTCTAAACTACATGGCTCCGTCGATGGAGCCATGTAGATTTGTTTGTTTGGCAAAGGGAAATGAAACCACGATTTAAATAATTGCGGCTTCATTTAAATTTACATGGCTGCTGCGCTGAGCCGATCTGTCTAATCTACATGGCTCCATCAATGGAGCCATGTAGTCTAGACACACCCTTAGAGACCCAGCAAATGGACAGAACCCTGCCTTTGCCTATTCAGCCAGTTTTTCTTTCACAGCCTGCTAAGAAGTGGGTTTAAAATCTTTGAGAGAGAGAGGAAAAGAAGTAACGTACAATATTGTGCATGTGTGTGTGGGAGGAAGGAGGGGGGCGGGAGGAGGGGAGGGCCAGCATTCTGGAGCTGTCTGGCCTTCAGCCAATGAAGGCATACAGGAATCCTTTTCTCTCCCTGACAGCGAAGCAGAGCACCGGAGAAATCAGGTGTGGTAGAACTGTGGAGTGGGAAGAATCCTATTCAAGCTATACCCATTGCTGGCCCAGGTTTCTGTGGTGACAGGATTTTTAGTGTCTACTCACCAAAGTTAACCTGATACCTGGCAGTGTGCCAGGTACAGTAGCAGGTGATCCTTCTGACAAGTCTGAAAAAGTTTGCATAAAGGGGAGACTATGAAAGATTAGATGGCTTGGGGACATTCCCTTCTTCCTTTGGACCTCTTGAGGCCTGCAGAAAGGGAAAACCCAATCATGAGGATTTGAGAAAAGTCTGGGGTCGGGACAAAAATCAAATTAATTATAGAAATTTAGTTGCAATCTTAACTATGAGGAGGCAGTCATGGCTCCTATAATCCTAGAAGGTCAGCAAAACATGAGAGCCTAGACAGATTGGGGAAATCATGGGTAGATAGGCAGATTTGAGTGTTAGCATACAGACAATAAGAACACCACAAGAGCTGGCGTAGTTAAGTCATAAGTTAAATATAGCTGGTGGAAGAGCGCAGGTACTGAGGAGTTTCAAGAAAGAAAGCAGGATAAAGAAAAGCTCCTGCAGGAATAGCCAGCAGTTTTATTCACCAGTCTAATTGTCCTTAGTCCTTCCCACATGTCATTTCTTAAAACAATTTTAGAGCCACTATTGTTATGTTTTCTTGATAAATAAAGGTTACAAAAAAGCACTATTGCCCATATGTGGCAGCCTACATTCAGATGAGAACAGGGACAGAAAATTGCACTGGTTCAACATTTGAGACAGGCTACAATAAATTCTAAGATCATGAATTATTCTAGACCTTATGAACTGTGCCAGTTAGATAGGGGTTCTTTTCTGTGGAGAGATTCTGAACCTTAACCTGTATCATTCTTATTTGTGGAAAAATTGATATCTGCTTCACTGCTCTTGATCTTCAGCTTGACTTTGCTCCTTCATATACACTTTGAGGGATATAATATACAAATACAATGATTTTTGCAGCAACCAACAAGATGCATAAGTAAAAAAGCAGTTCTCATAAATGATACTTTTCACCCTTGTATATTCTTCTCTGTATTTTCAGCCATTGTTTCCTGCTCTCTTTTATCTAGTGCAGAGCCTAATCCTGCAAGATCTAAAGAAACTCCTATGAATCAGTGAGCACCCTCAATTTCCAGTCAAATCCCTTGGAGACGAGAGTTCTCATCTCCCTGCACAATCTGGCCTTTTGACTATAAACTTCTCAAGAAAGAGAGTTCTGCTAAAATGGCCTAAATAACCACTCAGATGTATGCCACCCTGCAAAGTAATGATTTATGTATGTTAAAACTACTTTAGAGACTTTATAGAACTGGATTATAAAGAACCTATTAACTTGGCTGGACAATATATGACTACTGACTAACCATTTCCTAAGCATTTTTTAAGTTTCTATTAAATGTTTATTAACTAATATATATGTGATGTGTAGTTGAAACGATCCAGAGCTATTGCTCCTGCTGCTGCTGCAAATGTCACATCCTGTCGCCTTGAAGACAAGACAAACACACCAAAAAAGGGAGTGAAAAGATAGAAAATGCAACTTCTGTCTTTGGTTCTGAATCTTATTTGCCAATTAAACATAAGCATTGCACAAGATCCCATTAGCCATTCCAAGACCTGGTAAACTTATACCATCTTGGGGCTGTTTAGGACATTGCTTTTAGTTGTCTCTCTGGTCTTGGGCACCCAGTAGTATTGCAAAAGAGACAGTCTTGGCTTGTTAACTCTGACTGTTACACATAAATCAGAAAGAGAGATATAGGAAAAAGTAGAGATCAGTTGGTGAAGGAAAGTGGTGCGTGAGGGAAGGGTTCAAAGGATACAAGGCTCCCTTTCCAGGTGGTGGTAAGGATTTAGCTGGAGCTGGTGCAGATCACAATGTCATATGGACCTCTCTCTGTGGCCCAGTTACATCAAGATTTCTCTCAGGATCAGGGCAATGAAGGCCCACTAGTGTCAGGGTGGATCCCAGGGTCCTAGGAGACCATGACAATTTTAGTCATAACTGATAAAGCATGCTTCTTTCAGTTCACCCATCCTCTGGGCCATTTTAATCCTCCCTCCTTAGAATCTTTAAAGACCTCATCCTGTCATTATTTTTCCACCACTAAGGTCTAATTTCTCAAACACCAATTTTAGTCCATTAATTTCTGAATCCATTTTCCTCATGTTAACCAAAAAGTGCTCAATTCATTCTTTGGCTATTATGAGTTGACCTTTTTTCAGACTAATTCAGTCTGTCTCTTTTTCACACCCTCTCTATCAACATTCTTTGTCACAGGTTATTATAACATTTTATGAATTTTCAGCCACTTTTCAACTCAGAATTCAGCTCAGAATTGGGGTAGAACTTTTAGACTCCAATTATTACAACAGACCCTTAATATATAATGAGATCTATTAAGTTGTTAAATAGTAGTACTTGTTTTTCCTCTCAGACTGTGATTGTATTAGCCATACTAACATGGCTTTTGGTGAACAAAGGCTATCTCAATTGGAAGGAAACAAAAGATACCCATAAAAATATTCTAAATAATTTTTTCAAGTATAAAATTGACGCTCTTAAACAAAACAAACAAAATCCATAAGGGAAACAGACAAAATCCATAAGTCACTGCCATAGTATATGGTTTTTATTTTGTGTGTTTGGAATAATCAGTATAACTCTGTCATGGATTTCCTTCTTATAAATAAGTCAGCCATCCTGAACTTATGCCAGTAAAAGGTTTGCTCATATATGCACAAAAAGACGCAGCAGTTATATGAAGAACCCACCATTGTGAATACCTAATAAAACTGTGCTGCTTATACTGAAAAGCATTTTCAACAGTGATCTACATATTCAGTTCAGAGATGTACTTTAACTGACATCTACGCCATTCTTCCATATTTAAAACCAGCATGGGTTACAGCTGGACTTCTAGGCTCTGAAGAAGATGTAACATGAGGAAAATTACTGGAATAGAGATGACAAAAACCCACAGTGATTAGTTTATTAATCAAAGGTATCCGTTTCTCATTACACAGTCAAAAAGGCTTCTATGGCATCCGGAAATAATCCGTCAATGTCATACTTAGTGACAAACTAAATTGAGTTGGCTTTGTTGATTTTTTTCCAGCTGCACCAGCTCCAAATGGCCATCAAAGAAAGATCCCCATTAACTACTAATTCAAAATGACTCTAGAAAGCAATTCCCTACGCCTCCTATGGTATCTTTCCAGCAACCTCATTTCTACAAGAGGTTGGCGAAAAGAGTATTAAACTAGCTCATCAATTCTGGTTCCAACTACTGTAGCTTACTTAAAAGACTACTGCATTGAGAGGCTTTTCTGGGCAGTTCAGTATAAAGAGAAACCTGGGAATGATTAACTGTTAGAGGAATAAATTAGTATGCTATGACCATATGTGTGAGGTCTCCCTTTCTGCTTATCAACACCAACATACAAGGCCACATTTGTAGTAGTTACAGCTTGACATTCAGATGTAAATGATGACATTCATTTATGTTAACTTCCCCATAAATAATCAGAGACCCAAAAGAAGGGCTACAGTATTTGTTAAACTAATGGAAGCAGACTCTATAAAATCAAGATGTAACTGAAACATCATATTGGCCAAACTGGACAGTCTCTCTGACAAAAGATAAATAGACACAAATTAGACATCCGAAATGGTAACACACATAAACCTGTAGGGGAACATTTTAACCTGCCTGGTCATTCAATCATAGATTTAAAAGTAGCCATTTTTCTACAAAGGAATTTCACTAACCAATTACAGAGAGAGTCTGCAGGACTGGGAATTATTGTCAGATTTGACACCTAGGCCTAAACAAAGACATTAACTGGTTGGGTGCATTACAAAGCCAATTTCTCCTGCCATTCACATCTGCATTTCCACATCAAAAGCTATCTATGGGACACACCCAACCCACTTAATTAGCCTCATTAACATGAGTCCTACAATTGAAAGGTGGTACTTCTGCTTCTATATATATATTTATATATATATCTTGGTTTCTGTTATTTTCACCCCAGTTCATCTGATGAAATGGGTTTTGCCCATGAAAGCTCATGTTTCTATATATTTATTTTGGTTAGTCTTTAAGTTGCCATAGGAGCACTTGTTTGTAATCAGGAAATCAGCTTCAGATCTTCAAAGAGCACCAAAGATGTTAAGCATCCAACTCCCATTGAACGCTTGTATTTTTCCAGCCCACACTTTCATCAGCTTCCCAGACACTGTTTCAGCTGTTGCATAGAGTATCATTTGCCTCCTCTTTTCCTTTCATAGTGGTTAAAGTGGTAGCAGATTATCTAAAACATCCTCCTTGTTTGGTATGAGACAGTGGATCTATGTACTCTAGTCCAGAAATTACCATATTGTGTATATTGTGCTTTATTAGTAAAACTGGCCCAAAATGGAATTTCTATGCCACAAGAAATTCCAAAACTTTGACATTTGGTTCTGTCCTAAACCAGGATGAAAAGTTAAAGTCTTGGAATGTTTCCAAACATTTAGCTTCATATTGTGACCTTACCAAAATGAAGAAAAATCAATCTTATCCAACTGACATGATATATTTCGAGAATTTCCCACTTAAAAAATAAACAAAATCAACATGTTGCTCAAAAGTTTGGATTTCATTTATTCAGCATTTTCTGATGGAAAACTTTTCCCTCAAGAAAATTTTCAGTCATCTTTACTTATTAGTAATATTTTGACATCTTACTTCATATATTGCATAGTTCCAGAATTACAGGACTAATTTGTTTTACGCAGACCTCAGTATATTGAGTCTGACTTGTAATACCAATATAATGACTATGTTAACACTTAGGCTCTAGTTTTTAAATAGGCATGTTCAAAATACCATAGACACATCACACTGCAGTGTCATTTGTAGAAACATGGCTTCCAGGAGAATAATTTTTTGAAACAATGATAAGCATCCTTATATCACAGTAGTAGTGCAATGTTGTCACAATACCTTGCTTAATAGCTATTAAGTAAAATGGAATAAATGTGTAAGAGGTCACCTCATCAGGGGTGTGGCAGAGGTGAAGCTGCTATCTTATATTATATATATCAGAGTTTGTGAATCTATCGCTGGGTCTGTCTGTCTGTTTGTTTAAGAACTCCTAACCCATAAGAACTAGGACCACCAAATTTGTTATCCTACTTCCTCTTATCATAACTTAAAGTAATGCAAGGTGGCCTCTCTCACAGTTGGGGTCTCCTCCTCTTCCTCCCAGTCCTGGTCGGGGTCCTCTGCTTTAATATGTGAATCTCTGTGCATTATCCAAATCCCTTCCTTGTTCCCAAGCATCAGATATGGGCCCTCAGGGACAAGGAAGGGATTCAGATAATGCAGAAGTTCAAATAATAGGGTTTCAAATAAACAGGAATCCACTATACTATGAACTGGTTTTCATCATTCCAGACTGACTCAGCATGTCCCCTTGCAGGCAGGTACGGTGTTGCAGGTGAGCTCTTACTAGAAGTTCTATGTAGCCATTTCTGTGGGTATAGTGATAGCGCCCAGTTATTCATGTATCTGTCTTAAGAGCAAGTGAAATCTCCAGGACCATGCTGATGCTGGTTTTAGTTTAATGTTGAAGTTTGAAACAATAGGAAATGAGTAATTTCCATATCCTCTGTGCTGTGGGCAGGATTGCCTTTAGCTGTATTGCAGTGAAACTGCTGGTTTATTACTCAGTGCTGTGTTCCACTGAGTTCAACATCCAGACAATGAAGAGCTCTAAAATCTTCAGCATAGGTGACTGGTTCCTGTGAGAGTAGGCGGTGCAGAGAGGCCCACCCATATGAATGAGGGGGGAGGGCGGGAACATGAGGGAGCACTGCATTTAGCAATCAAAATTTTGGTGGGAGCGAAGAGGCAGTGCATCTCCTGGGTGCTACCATTAATTGCCTGTGATGTACAAGAGGAAAGTACACCAAGATGTCAGGAGAAAGAGTAGCAGGCTAGAGACACCAGCCAGAGAACTGACTATTCAGGAAGGCCTGGGCAGCAAGCAGCATGAAAGCCAGGATAAGAAGATAGATCTGAAAAAGCACATGTCCTGTTGCTGGCAGTGGAACAGAGGACACTGACCTGACCTGCAAAGCTGAAGGGTGGAGTAATAGGGGCCCAACATCACTCTTGTGTTATTTTCCCTGCACTGGACTGTTAAGGGCTGATTCGTGACCTACTAGATTATTGTTGGTGGAAACCATTAAACCAGTTGTGTCTCGGGTATTTGTACCTTTGGTTTCCATCAATGTGGGAAAAGGAACTCTCTGTTACTTTCAGTGCATGCAAGTTTACAAAACACCAGGTGAGGGCAAAAGCCTGAGAAAGATAGTGCTCAGAGTGCCTATTTTGCTTGGCTTTGAGTTTGTGGTATGGAACGTGCTACTAGAGGGACCTGGTAATCAGTACCAATACTCAGGTACACCCTCCTATAGGATTAGTTACAGTATATTTGTGTGCATGTGTTTGTATATCTGAAAATTGCTTTGGGCATGAAGTCTGTGAAGTCTAGGTGTGTGGATCCCCCCTCTTATATCTCCCAATATCTTGAGAGGTTCTTTCCTACCCTAAATGTTTCTCAAAAGGTCTGGGTCCACTCCATTTTCTGTCTTGGAGGCTGACTGAACAGCCATTCTCTGGTTTCCACCTTAACTTGTAAATCGCAAACTAGCACTTTTAGAGCATGAGCATCTTGTTGAAAAAAGGATTTCATCGTTCACAACAGCTGGAAATGTATTCTGAATTACCCTGTGTACAAATTCTAAACAATTACAGATTCTGCCTTGGGACTTGGATACTGATTGCAACACTGTTGTTAAATCCTCTTTAGCTGAAATAGCAGCACACTAGTGCCTTCTTTGGTGGCTTCTGCTTAAAAGACATCCTGTCAAAATCAATGGCCCTTAAAATTAAGCAGTGTGATATGACAGGCAGTGTATTGGGCTGGAGAGTAGCTAACTGGGCATCTTTTGAGGAATGCAACAATACCCTTGTGCTTTCAACATGACAAAGAGTGCTCATATCTAGCAGAATGCCCTGAGTGTGATCTGTCAATCCCATCAGCAGCAGAAGGCCAGGGATAAATGGGTCTCCAACATCTTTTACTGAATAAAGCAGTTACATTAAATGTATGTGTTAGAGAATTTAAAAATATGTACAATAAATATCTATATACAGACTGGAAAAAACTAATTCTAGAGCGCGACCAGGAACAGCTAACAGGAGAGTTTGGAGAGGGAGTTCTCCAGGTAAAAGAGGAGTAAAAACGGGACCCTTGTGGTAAGTGAAGTGGAGATAAAATTTCTCAATGGCTTAAATGACTGCTTCTTGGAGCAGCTAGTGCAGGAACCCACAAGGGAGGAGGCAATTCTCGATTTAGTCCTGAGTGGAGTGCAGGATCAGGTCCAGGATATAACCGTTACAGGACCGCTTGGGAATAGTGACCATAATATAATAACATTCAACATTCCTGTGGTGGGAAGAACACCTCAGCAGTCCAGCACCCTGGCATTTAATTTCAAAAAGGGGAATTATGCAAAAATGAGGAGGTTAGTTAAACAGAAATTAAAAGGCACAGTGACTAGAGCCAAATCCCTGAAAGCTGCATGGAAACTTTTTAAAGACACCATAATAGAGGCCCAACTTAAATGTATACCCCAAATTAAAAAACATAGCAAGAGACCTAAAAAAGAGTCACCGTGGCTTAACCACTATGTAAAAGAAGCAGTGAGGGACAAAAAGGTATCTTTTAAGAAGTGGAAGTCCAATCCTAGTGAGCTAAATAGAAAGGAACATAAACACTGTCAAATGAAGTGTAAACAGGTAATAAGAAAAGCAAAAAAAGATTTTGAGGAACAGCTAGCCAAAAACTCAAAAAGAAATAACAAAATGTTTTTTAAGTACATTAGAAGCAGGAAGCCTGCTAAAAAACCTGTGGGTCCCCTAGATGATCGAGCTATAAAAGGAGCAATCAAGGACGATAAAGCCATTGCGGAGAAACTAAATGATTTCTTTGCTTCAGTCTTCACGGCTGAGGACGTTGGGGAGATTCCTGAATCTGCACCGTCCTTTGTGGGTGATGAATCTGAGGAACTGTCCCGGATTGAAGTGTCATTAGAGGAGGTTTTGGAACAAATAGAAAAATTTAATGTTAACAAATCTCTGGGACCGGATGGCATTCATCCAAGGGTTCTAAAAGAACTCAGATGGGAAATTGCTGAGCTATTATCTGTGGTTTGTAACCTATCCTTTAAATCGGCTTCTGTACCTAATGACTGGAAGGTAGCCAACGTGACACCAATATTTAATAAGGGCTCTAGAGGCAATCCTGGCAATTACAGACCGGTAAGTCTAACTTCAGTACCGGGCAAATTAGTCGAAACAATAGTAAAGAATAAAATTGTGAAGCATGTAGAAGAACATAATTTGTTGGACAAAAATGAACATGGTTTCTGTAAAGCGAAATCCTGTCTTACTAATCTGTTAGAGTTCTTTGAAGGGGTTAACAAACATGCAGACAAGGGGGATCCAGTAGATATAGTATACTTGGATTTTCAGAAAGCCTTTGACAAGGTCCCTCACCAAAGGCTCTTGTGTAAATTACATGGCCATGGGATAAAAGGGAAGGTCCTTTCTTGGATTGAGAACTGGTTAAAAGATAGGAAACAAATGGTACGAATAAATGGTAAATTTTCAGATTGGAGAGGGGTAACTAGTGGTGTACCCCAAGGGTCAGTCCTGGGACCAATCCTTTTCAACTTATTCATAAATGATCTGGAGAAAGGGGTAAGCAGTGGGGTAGTAAAGTTTGCAGATGATACAAAACTGTTTAGGATAGTCAAGACAGAAGCAGACTGTGAGGGACTCCAAGAAGATCTCACCAAACTGAGTGATTGGGCAACAAAATGGCAAATGAAATTTAATGTGGATAAGTGTAAAGTAAAGCACATTGGGAAAAATAACCCCAACTATATGTACAGTATGATGGGGGCTAATTTGGCTATGACAAATCAGGAAAGAGATCTTGGAGTTATCGTGGACAGTTCTCTGAAAACTTCCACACAGAGTGCAGCGGCGGTCAAAAAGGCAAATAGGATGCTAGGAATTATTAGGAAAGGGATAGAAAATAAGACCCAGAATATCTTACTGCCCCTGTATAAAACTATGGTACGCCCACATCTTGAATACTGTGAACAGATGTGGTCTCCTCAGCTCAAAAAAGATATTTTGGCCTTGGAAAGGGTTCAGAAAAGGGCAACTAAAATGATTAGGGGTTTGGAACAGGTCCCATATGAGGAGAGGTTAAAGCGACTGGGACTTTTCCGTTTAGAAAACAGGAGACTGAGGGGGGATATGATAGAGGTCTATAAAATCATGAGTGGTGTGGAGAGGGCTGATAAAGAAAAGTTATTTATTAGTTCCCTAAATAGAAGAACTAGAGGACACCAAATGAAATTAATGGGGAGCAGGTTTAAAACTAATAAAAGAAAGTTCTTCTTCACACAGCGTGTAGTCAACCTGTGGAACTCCTTGCCAGAGGAGGCTGTGAAGGCTAGGACTATAATAGAGTTTAAAGAGAAGCTAGATAATTTCATGGAGGTTAGGTCCATAAAAGGCTATTAGCCAGGGGATAAAATGGTGTCCTTGGCCTCTGTTTGTCAGAGGCTGAAGAGGGATGGCAGGAGACAAATCGCTTGATCATTGTCTTCGGTCCACCCTCTCTGGGGTACCTGGTGCTGGCCACTGTCAGTAGACAGGATACTAGGCTAGATGGACCTTTGGTCTGACCCAGTATGGCTGTTCTTATGTTCTTAATTATCTGAAGTAAGGGAGATGGCCTAAATCATTGCCTAATGGGCTTTAGGGTAGGTTGTTAACTTTTTTTTTAAACAGAGTCATATACTGTTGGGCCCGAGAAAACAAACACAGAAAGCACAAGTTATTTCCTCAGATGATGATGAGGCCAAGTCCTACTTCATGGGCTGAAATGACCTAGGAACTGCCACAGGAGTTTCCTAAAGTGGACAAATAGGCTACTGTGTGGCTGAATGGGATCTGGACGGTGACGTGGCAGGCAGCTTCTTTTCCCCACTGCTTCTCGCACATGATGTAATGGCTGGAATGGTGACATCACTATGGATATGTCACTTTCGGAGGGCGAGGAGAGAAAGACAGAGTCTTGTGACTGTTCCTGCTGTGACTCCTTTTGTTCTGCCTACCAACAGCTCCATTGTTGATTCAGCATCCCCAAAGTGATGCCAGACACACAGTTGTTCCACAGAATGGTCTGTTTTCTGCCAGGTGCTTCTCTGCTGGGTTACATTATTGCTATTGGGGCTGTCAATTAATTGCAGCTAACTCAAGTAAGTAACTCAAAGCAAACTGATCATGATTAATCTTAGTTTTAATTGCTGTGTTAAATAGAATACCAATTTACATTTATTACACATATTTTGAATGTTTTCTACATTTTCAAGTATATTGATTTTAATTACAATACTGAATACAAAATATATAGCACTCACTTTATATTATTTTGTCTTACAAATGCTATTAAATGGTAAGCAAACATGTTTGTCTTAAGTGATTGGACAAACAAAAAAGTAGGACTGAGTGGACTTGTAGGCTGTAAAGCTTTATATTTTTTACTTTTGAGCACATTTATGTAAAATACAGATTTTATATTTGTAAGCTGCACTTTCACAATAAAGAGATTGTACTACAGTACGTGTATGAGGTGAATTGAAAATATACTATTTATCTTGTTTACAGCGCAAATATTTTTAATCAAAACTAATAATATAAAGAGACTTTCTATTGTGTTGTAGCTGACATCAATATATTTGAAAAAGTAGAAAATATCCAAAATATTTAAATAAATGGTATTTTGTTATTGTTTATCAGTGTGATTTAAAACTGTGATTAATCACAATTAGTTTTTTAAATCTTGCAATTAATAACAATTATTTTTTAATCTTTTAACAGCCCTATATACATCTTGCAGTAAGTGATATTTACCCAATTGGGCTTCTACTGCTTTATTTTTCAAGTGATAAGGAAAGGCTTAATAGCCTTACAGTTATTTATTTATGGTGAAATGTGTGCTAGGTGCTTTAGGGTATGTCTACACTACCCTCCTACTTCGAACTAGGAGGGTAATGTAGGCATACCGCACTTGCAAATGAAGCCCGGGATTTGAATTTCCCGGGCTTCCTTTGCATAAACTGGGCGCCGCCATTTTTAAATCCCTGCTCGTTCGAACCCCGTGCCGCGCGGCTACACGCGGCACGAACTAGGTAGTTCGGACTAGGCTTCCTAGTCTGAACTACCGTTACTCCTCGTGGAATGAGGAGTAACGGTAGTTCAGACTAGGAAGCCTAGTCCGAACTACCTAGTTCGTGCCGCGTGTAGCCGCGCGGCACGGGGTTCGAACGAGCAGGGATTTAAAAATGGCGGCGCCCAGTTTATGCAAAGGAAGCCCGGGAAATTCAAATCCCGGGCTTCATTTGCAAGTGCGGTATGCCTACGTTACCCCGCTAGTTCGAACTAGCGGGGTAGTGTAGACATACCCTTAGAGATGAACAAAGGGACTACCACAGAAAGGATGGAGTTTTCCAAGGTACATAACCAACTGCCACTTAATTTCACTGGGCACCTAACTGAGTCTCCTTTGAAAAGCCCTGCCTAAACCAATGACAGAAGCAAAGAAAGGTGGGCAGAATACAATAAAACCATATGAAGAGTTAATATTCCCATGATTTCTTTATGGTTTTTATTTCTTCCTTCCCTTGTTGGGAGAGATGGGTTTGAAAGCCTTATTAAGATCACACACATAGGACTATCGGTTCTGCCCTTCTGTGTCACTCAGCTACTATTATGTTATAGATCAGATCAATGTAAGTCTGAAAGGAAGCCAATTTATGAATTTATTGGAGTGTCAGTTAGATTCTAAAGCTGAAATCTAATAAATTAGGTTAGCCAACATATAGTAGAATTTAGTGGGATAACTCCTTGGTATGGAATCCAGGGAACATTAGCTGACTAATTCAACCCGGGTTTCTTTTCATGTCAACATTTAACCTGATCAGTATTTCTCAGATAAAGAAACTAGTTTACTTTCACCTAACCAACCAGTTATTTATTCACCCAGAACTCCATTACTATATAATAAACATGTCACCACTCAAATGTAAGCACAGCAGTTAAATTAAAGAACGGTGAAAATTATCAAGCTTTAATATTGTCAATTATTCTTAATTTTTCAGTACCTAACACATTTATCACATTCCCAAGGGTGCACTTCTCTTAAAAGAACTTATTCTCCTTGACTAGATTGGTCTGAAAGGCACTAGATTAGAATATTAAGAACAGTTCCTTAAAACAATAATTTTCAATTTCTCTTAGGCCAATTTGGTTGGACTTATTAAGGAATTAAAATCTAAAATATGGGCTATCTGAAGTCTCACTAAAGAGAATAGATTCAGAAAGATAACCTACAGATATTCCTATTATAGAATAGAAGGGGAAATACATTCTTGAGATGAAATTTCACCACTTATCCTCTTAACTTTGGGATGGAGGAGAGTTATTACACACAGCTAGTCCAGGAGTTCGTTACACTAGAGATTCTGCAGTTTTTTGTGTTGAGTTCAGTCCGCTCCCCCAAGCACATGGAAAAGTGTTTATATAACCTAGTTTCCAGGCTTATAAGAAGGGTTCACTCCCTGAGTCCTATTATGTATGTACCAAGTAGTCCTCAGATTTCATCTCTTAGCTTTTCTGCTGCTTTAATTGGTATTGGCCTAACAAAAACAATGTCCTTAATTTTTTTAGTCGTTTTTAGGGTATAAAGGATTATATTTCATTATTTGCCCCTGCTATCAATTGAGATCCCTGTTTTAAGCAATTTCCCTTAATATATTGAAGTTATACCTTGGTTTATATCTTTCAGTATTTTTCATTCCCTGTGCCACATGATTTCCCTTACCCATTACTTCACTGGAAAAATAAATTCAGTGGTCTGGCCAACAAAGAAAGAAAGAAAGGAGTGCTGTGATGGCTAAGAAAACCCAGGCATGAGTTGACAGTGCTCCCTGTGGGATGATAATGACATTCAGTTTGTGTTGTTAAAGGAATAAGAAGTTGATGCATGTGGAAATTAGAAATCTGATAACGCCATGCTCTTGCTGTTTATTATTCTGCTGGAAGAGTTAGGCAACAGTGAAACTGAATTTGATTTCAGAATCTGAAAATCAGTGTTACCACAGAAAAACATGAGTAGGAGAAAAAAATTGTCTGTTAGAGTCAAACTTTTAGTACTGCATCAGACAAGTTCTTGCTCCTTACTGGACCACCTTGTGTAATACTGTTACTAGATCATCTACTAGTAATTTCAGGATAGATTTTTAAAGGTAGTTAGACACCATTAAAAGTGCTTGAAATCAAGGGGAGTTAAGCTAGTAGGCAGTTATGTTTCTTATTATCTGTAAAAAGCTAGCTCTTTGCATGGCCATATTCTGAGGGTCAACACGTAGGAATTAGTAGTACTCTTATACCAATCACTATGACAATGAACTTACCTAAGTACTTATTCCTAAACATAGTCAAAAAGTGTTTTTGTCTTTTTGTTGTTGAAAAATAGCTTTTTCCTGCCAAAAAGTAATTTTTTTCACAAAAAATGTTGACATTCAAAAAAATGTTACAAGATTTGTATGAGTTTAATTTGTATTTTAATTGAAAATGTTACCAAAAAGGTTACTAATTTTGTATTTATCAAAAGCCCAGTTTTCAGTAAACAAAACATTTTCAGTAACCATTTTTATCAAAAATTCATATTGAATAAATGATTAAAAAGTTGAAAAAAAATGTTGTGTTCAGTAGAGCCAACAGCTACTCCAGGCCACTGGGTAAGGTAGTGGAGATTGCTCCAAACCCCCAGCAAGAGAGGGGATTCAGGTAAAAGGGCAGAGGCGTGCTTAGCATTGCACGGACTTCGGAGCCCTTCCCAGTTTGGACTTGGGGCTCACTGGGCCCTGGGGCAAATGACCCTTTCATCCCACCCTGTGAGCAGGAGTTTCAAATCCTGCAACAAGGAAGCAACCTTAAAGTTTAACACAAAACATTTTTTTCTCCCATTTGCCAGCCAGCTCCACTATTTCCTAAATACTGTCATGGTCGTTGAGAATCCAAATGAGATCCCCCAGTCACTACGAAAAGAAAAAACATGTTTTCTGTGTTCTGTGGGGTTTTCAGCTAATTACTTTGATCCTTTATCTACAGTAGCATCTGCAATATGTCAATGAGAGTATATGTAGAGGTAAAGACTTTTATAACATCCAGAGAAATTGTCTCAATATTACTTAAAAAGCAATCATCCAGAAATGGTTACTCATAATGAAAGAAGTACTGGTGACATAACAGTGATAAAATGGATGATGACACTTCTGAAAGCAACCCCTTCACTGCTAGCACTACAACACCTTAATCTACTAATGTGTCTGCTATGATAAAACAGATCCACTTGGCTTCCCTTGAGATGATGTTTAGGCAGCTGTTGCAAACAATTAACACCTTAACATTTGAAGAAAAAAATATTCTTTCTCACGACTCTTGAGAGAGCTTTTCTCATTCCAAAAAATAGACAGAATGGAGTATACATAGACACAAACCCATTTTCAGTTGTGTAAGCAGTGATACCCAGGCCACAGAGCATAGAACAATGTTACAGAGAGGCAGCAATTTCTCTGTTGAAAATCAAAACTATATTGAGTCCAGGCCTGCCGATCGAGGGGGCAAAAAGGTGCAACTGCCCCAGGACCACATTATTCAAAAGGGACAGTGATCCCAGTCATGCCTGCTATTCCTGTGGCAGTGGTGGTGCCCGGAGCCCTAAGCAATTTAAATATGGGAGTGCCAAGTGCTGTGGTCTGGGTGGCCTGAGGCCCTATCCCTTCCAAGAGCACAGAGCTGGTTCCCCCACACCTTGCCCAAAAGCCTGGTGAAGCTGTCAAACTCTCTTGATTGGGTCTCACCAGCTTCACTCCTGCAAGAACTTGGATGATAAGAGAGAGTTGTGGATTTTATGGCAGACATGTGGACAGACCATCAGATACCAGATTGTATAGCTGTCAGTACTCATCTACTCCTTTTCACTGTAATCACTTGCAAGGCCCCATTGGAATAGGGTCTCCTTGTTTCACCCATGGTCTCAGTCTTGTAGTTTGCAATGTGAGTATCTGGAAATGACAAAAAAAAATCAAAGACATTCAAGCAGGACAAAAGTAGGTGGGAGGTGGTAAAATTTATTTTCATTTCTAAAGTGCACCCATCCTATACTCTGGGTATGTTTATAAACCATGAAGCTATAGACTGAGATGAGCCTGTTAGAGGTGGAGTGAGATGTCCAGAGGCAGCTAGACAAGGGATACATAAATAACAACAGCTCTTAGGTAACATTTTCTATCTGCACCTCACCAAGCACTTTACTAAGGAGGTAAGTACCATTATTCCTATTTTATAGGTGCAGGAATCCTGGCATGGAGAGGTGAAGTGACTTGCCCAAAGTTATCCAGTAGGCCAGCAGCAGAACCACCCATAGATTCATTTTTCCTGAGTCCCAGAACAGGGCCATATTTCTCTGGGTCTCAAAGTATACGAAAGAGGGATACATGGAATGGAAATGAAGTAGCTGAAGTAGAACCCAAGATGTAGTATTAAGGCATGGAAGAGAGGAGGAAGAGAGGATGGTATGAAGAGAGGGCCTGGATTGGTAGAGCTAGCCAGAGTCAAGAAGGAAGTTGTCAAATGTCATGTTAAATTTCAAGAGAGCGAAGGGGACTCTTTTTAAAGCTATGTGTGATATAATAAGGTAACACATTCATGGCCACCTCTCTAGGGCCTCATCATGATCACTATGCTGCTCAGCACGATGGAGTACAATAGCTCTCCATCCAGCCTGCTACAGAACTGATTGGTGGTACCCTACAACTCCAACTAAACAACAGTCTTCCTATGGCAGTTAAGGGCTTATGACATGTGAGTCCATCCAATCAAGAAGGCAATGGGCTGACAAAAAAGAAAATAGGAAAGCTTGTAAGAACAGAGATGAAGACATAGTGATGCTAGTGGGAAGACAGCAGAAGTGTGTGTGTGGGAGTAGGAACCAGAAAGCAAGCATAGGGGTCTTAGTGAGAAAGTGAAGGAATCATAGAACACTAGAACTGGAAGGGACCTTGAGAGGTCATCGAGTCCAATCCCCTGCCCTCACGGCAGGATCAAGTACCATCTACACTGCCCCTGATAGATGTCTGTCTAACCTGCTCTTAAATATCTCCAGAGATGGAGATTCCACAACCTTCCTAGGCCGTTCTTGTGCAAAAAGCCTGCAGTGTAGATGTAGCCAGTGGGTATGTTTCCTGAATGTAGCACTTCTGGCCCTTCCAAAACAATTCACCTTTGTGGAGTCAGGTGTGTATAAAACACAGACATGTGACACTCTTCTTCAGGAAATGGTTGATCAGATTTATGATTGATACCAAGTTAATTAAAAGATGATCAAACATATTTAAATGTTTGCCTTGGTTCACAGATTTACTTTCAAAAGAGGCTTTTCTGAAATTTGGCGTGTTGACATGGTGCCAAATTTTCGAAAAAAGTGCTCTTTTGACACATCCCTTATGCCTCATTGAATGAGGTTTACAGGGAAAGCGAAAGAGCGCATCCGCTTTTTCGATTTTTTTTTGGGGGGGGGGGGGGAGCAGACCTGTTTCTTGGACGTGGCATTGCTTTTCCAGGATACCTCCAGTATCCTGGAAAAGCAATTCAGTCTAGATGTAGCCTTAGAGGGAAAATAAAACAAAACCGGAGCACAGCTAGGGAACATGGAGCACAGGCAATGGGCAAGAGAGCAATTTGTACACAATCATATTTAGGTAGAGAACAGGCAGCAGCTGCATCAACAGTTTCCAAGTCCTCCAAGTCCAAGACCATGTATAGCAGAATGATAGCAGCAGCAGTTCTGATTCAGAATTTCGCAGATATCAACCTTAGAAATCTCATCCAGATTGCCTCTCTATTAATCTAGCCACAGGCTGAGCAATCTGTTCCCTCAATAGTTTGCTGCTCCATCAATAGATCATTGAAGGTGACTGAGAGCTGTGTGTTTCCATCCTGAAAAGCATTGCTAGCTTGCTCTTGCAACTTTCAGGCAAGGGCAAGCAAAAAATGATGAGAATCAGCACTGACTGAAAAAAGAGGCCACGCTTGGGACAAACTTTTGCCAACGAAACCCTTGAATTTTGCAGAGCTGTATGCAAAGATTTCCTTTTTCACTCCATGTGAATTCTAACCTTCTTGGTTATAATCCAGTGTTTCATATACTGTTGCCAAGTGCACTATAGAAGGTACCAAAGCGTGGGATGTTGTCTGCCCAGTACTGGCAGCCAGAGCAGCTACAAGACACTTGGCAAGGTAGCCACAGCCCAGCATGTGTTGTTGGCATGAGACAGTAAGCTACACAACCAGCAGCCAAATGTATTGCAGGAAGTGCAGCAATTTGGAGGCTGTCTAGATACTGAGTGAGGAAAGCGTAAGGATGCAATGACAAACCAGAGCCACAACCTCTCTCAGAACACAGCAGCTCTGGGAATGAAATATTTTCTTCCTTCACAAGGGCAAATAAACCTGAGCTGGAATTGGGGAGTGAAGAAGGAGACCCTGCAATCAAAAACCACTCAATTTGACAGGTTTCTCTGAACCTGGCTCAGGAGGTGGAGGAGAAAAAGTTAACAGAAAAAAGATCAGACCAAAAGAGAACAGACCTTCATTTGGATTCAACTAGATAGCACTTAGACACATCCTGCTGCTAGTCTAGCCTGCATGCTCTCTACCCCCAAAGATGGCACACAAGAGAGAGAGAGAAAGTATTGTACAGTTCTATTCCCAGCACAAGCTGCACTGCTCCGTTAGTAAGCTGATCCAGTGTTAAGGTCCATAGAAACACACATGCATAGACCGCACATCAAAATTAAAAAGCAGAAGATTCACTCTTGAGCTGTTCATGAGTATCCTGAAACCATATTTATAATTACTTGGATTGAAAGGATTATAAGATTGGGACTTTGCTTAAATAGAGACAAATAAAGATATAGGCTCCCTGAGTGAACTGGTTATTTTAATGAACTCTCCTCTTGCTGTTGTCATTTTTAAACAATTGGTTTTGTCCTTTACCATCACATTGACTGACCATCGTCGACACCAATCTGTCAGCACCAGTCATGAAACAAAGTGAAGATTCATGTCTGCTCCTACCTTGCTGCATGCTCAGGCATCGGAAATGTGGGGATTGCCCAGGTTGGCTAGGGTGAGGAGGGTTTACCATTGCTTGATCTGACTGATCTTTTGTTTGGTAATTGAGGATTGTCTTTTGCTTCTTTTGTTCCTACTTTCAAATAAACATCACCCCTGAGAGCTTGGTTCATTAGGTGAGCCACACTGCACGAGATCTGGAAATCCCATATTCCAGGACACTAGTAACTGTGGGTTTCTGATCCTTGTTACTAATGAACATGCAATGCCACAAACAGAGTCTGATAATCCAAATTGAAGGGTGCAGGCCCTATAGGCACAAGACAAATGACACCTACTAGACAGGAGATCTAAAGAGGTTTTTAAATAACATGGACTGAAAAAATTTGGTCTCTAATTTTGGCTGCTCAAAGTTAGATATCTAGGGTCTAGTTTTCAGAGGTCCTGGGCAATGTTCCCGCTAACCTTTTCCATCTATGTGTGGATTTTTTTCCACCCATGTGCAGAATGATTTTTTATGTCACCAAGGAATGTGCAAATGTGCACCGCCAGTAGAAACAAAAATCTAGCTGAGAGTGCTCTTCTAATCAGTTGGGCAGCATCTGAGTCTCTCGTGAATGGCTGCACAAATGCACAGCTTGTAGGGAAAACTGGTCCTGAGCTCCATTGTTATCTGTACATGGTTAAAGCCTCTGAAAACCAGGTTTGGAGGGCAGGGATAGGGTCCAGAGTGACCTAGACAGATTAGAGGATTAGGTCAAAAGAAATCTGATGAGGTTCAAAAAGGACAAGTGCAGAGTCCTGCACTTGGGACAGAAGAATCACAAGCCTTGTTACAGGCTGGGGACCAACTGGCTAAGTAAGTTTGGCAGAAAAGGAACTGGGGATTACAGTGGATGAGAAGCTGGATACGAGTTAACAGTGTGCCCTTGTAGCCAAGAAGGCAAATAGAATATTAGGGTGCATTAGGAGGAGCATTGCCAGCAGATCTAGACAAGTGATTATTCTCCTTTATTAGCAATGACAATGTAGGAAAGAAAGTAGGGGCTTATTAGCTCAACTTCTAGACAGCCCTATATACCCACCCAATTCCTGATGGTGTTTTAAATGTTCATACATTGTTATCTCCCATCTTCTCTTTCCACAGGGTCTTCTGTCAGTTTCTCTCCTCCTTTATGGTTGGGAAATCATCAGTATCACCAACTGTCTGTTCATGAGACAGGATAAGAGAAGAAAGTCTTTCATGGTTCTCCTTTCCAGAACTAAAGGTCACTGCTTTCATCCTCTCTCTTTCCTTACCTCCTGCTCTATGACTGTAAGGATGAGAAGACACTTGCCTCTGAATTCTCCACAGGAAAAATTGTCTGCTGGCACCTATGTCCCCAAAAGGCTAAAGAGGCTAAAAGAAACAAACAGGCATTACTATGAGCGTAGACCTGTAAGCTCTCTCTCCAACCACTCATGGAGTGACAGAAAGAATGGCCCATGCAACTGTACAGACTGTTTACTTGAAAAATAAAACCAGCACTGGAAACTCTAAATTTGAAAATGCCCTGACTGCTTGAACCATCACCAATCTATATAAAATATCCCATGCATAACACTAACCTGAGTCACTGGAGAAATAGTAAACAACCAAGCCTTCATAAACAGCTTAAAGAAATGGAGTAGAAAGAATATTCTAGAAGACAGAACTGGAGGAGAACAGGTGTGGCAGTTAGATGTACTTCCTCTGTACATATGGAACTAGTCTTGAACCAATATCCTTGGGAATTGTCGCTCTTGTATTATGTATCAAAGAAATGTATGACCACTTTTCCTTTTGTCTATGAATTGCTTTAGTCACTTTGTCTATTATGACACATTGCCTTTGCTGTTTGCAAGAATGATTCTTGTGACATCACTTCAAAAAGTTCTCTTAGTCTGTTGTAGGTTGCTTCCAAACCAAAGTAGAGCCCTTTGATATATTTGTACCAAAGCTCCTTTTCAATGCAATGTGAAATCTTTTTCTCCATTAGGGCTTTGATCTAATATTTATCCTATTTGCATACCATGTTCATGTTCTTAAACATCAGTAAAATATTGAAGAAGGAAAAAAGTCACTTTTTGATGGTGGAAAAAAAGAAGTCTGGAAGTGGAAGTACTTGTGTACCAAAAGAAGTTTCAGATTGTGATACAGAATATTTTCATGCATCAAGACAGCTGAAACCAAATCATAGATTTTCCCCATAACTGTACAGTCAATACACTGTATCTGTCAAAAGTGAGTATTTGCATGTTTCAATACCAAAACATCACGTTTTGATGATGGAAGAGTTGCCTTCTTGACACTGGCAACAAAGGAAAGTTGTTGTGTGATTAAGATTCTTACCTTGGTCCCAGCTAACCCCAATGCTCTCCTCAGTGCTGCACATCAAGCTCATACATTGTAAGCATCACTGTGGATTACATCAAAGGCTCACATTCTGTTTAGGGAAAGGAGACTCACATGCTTTAATGTGCTTGCTCTTGACATGAATCATTCTACAACCTTGGCAGCACTGACAGCTGACCCAAGCAAGGGTATGTAACACTCTTATACACACATTCTCCTCTCCCCACCCCGCAAAAAAGAAAGAAAGAAACTCGCTATCAGAAAGCAGAACAGGCATTGTCCGTCACTGAAAAAACTCTCAGGCATTTGAATGCTCTGAGGATTAAACAGCCTCATTACAAAAAAATCTCTATTAGTGACAAAAATACAAAGCATTTGGGGGAGGGGCTGTCTAATTTCTTTACTGAACTGTTTCTCCAAATTTTATCATACAAATTTATCTTCATTGCATAAACATAATTCTTTTAGTCTTATTAATCACTCAGATGTGTTCATTATTGTCTCAGAAATAAGAGCTACACATGTTTTTTTCCTCTCTCGTGCGTGTGGCTATGTCTAGACTGCAAGCTTCTTTCGAAATAAGCTTTTCTGGAAGAAATCTTCCTGAAAAGCTTATTTTGAAAGAGAGCATCTACACAGCAAAAGCAGAATGAAAAAGCAATGTGCTATTTCAAAAGATAGCATCCACATTGATTGGACGCTATTTCACATTTAAAGCCACCCAGAACCAGTTCAAACAGGGTATTAGGTCAGCAATTGCTTCCCGATGTCATTGCCTGAGGCTATCTGAGACACTTGCTTAAAGGGACCCTCTTGGACAGCCATTTCTCTGCTTCTGCTGCATGTTTGCCTACCTCTCTGAGGGACAGCAAAGCATTTGCAGTGCATGGTCTGGTTGCCCAGCTTTTGGATGCCACAACCATAGAGCCAGAGCTGCCCCTGGGCATGGGAAGGCAGTTTCTTCAGCAGTTTGTGCAGACTGCCTTCATGGTCCTGCAAGAGCTTGACTCTGAGCTCATCATTGAGACCTTCTGCAAGGCCCTTGCAACCGCACTCTATAGTGGAGAGGAGGTTCTGGCAGCTGGACACCAGTTCCGACTGGTGGGATTGGTTGCTGATGCAGTGGCAGGATGACCAGCAGTGGCTCCACAACTTCTGCATGAGGAAGGAGACCTTCATGGAGCTGTATGCTTGGCTCACCCCTGCCCTCTGTCAATGTGACACCCAGATGCGACACACCATCCCTGTGGAGAAGCGGGTTGCAATCGCCATCTGGAAACTCGCTATGCCAGACAGTTACCAACCCACGGGCAATCAGTTTGGTGTGGGAAAGCCCACCGTTGGGGCCCTTCTCATGGAGGTAAGGCACTCTTGGGCTGCAGTCCCGGGTGGGGTGGAAGTAATTGAAAGGAGGACCCTGGAGAAAGGGTGGGTTGTGGGTGCTCGGAGGTGGGCTGGGGGTGATAGTGGGGAAGCCCTATCTCCAGGGGATTCTGTAGTCCCACCCTTACACAGTTCTGCAGAGGGGAGGGCCTCATAGGGGGTGGCTGCTTGGGTGCTTGGGGGGGGGAGAGTGAGGAAGGGGATTCGGGGACCTCCCAAGGACTCAGGCACCCCCTTTGATTTTCTGTTTTGTGTCTTTGTTTGTTTCCTTCTGCAGGTGGTGAGGGTCATAAACTCCATCCTGCTGCACAGGGTCATTCACCTGCGAGACCTGGACCCCATTGTGGCCAAATTTGCTGCCTGGGCTTCCCCAAGTGCGGGGGAGGAGTGTGCGATAAATGGAACCCACATCCCCATCCGTGCCTCAGAACATCGAGCTGCCCAATATATCAGCCAAAAGGGCTGTTTTTCTATGGTCCTGCAGGCCCTGGTTGACCACCACTGACAGTTCTCAGACCAGCTAGTCAGGGAGAGTGCACGATGCCCACGTGTTCAGAAACTCCAGCCTCTACCAGAAGATGGAGTCTGGCACATTCTTCTACCAGTGGTAGGGAAGGGGCTACACCACCCCCCAGAATGCAGTGGAGTTCATTGTAATAGGGGCAGGAATGGAGTCCTGCCCTGGAGTGAGACTTGTGCTCCCTCGCCCTGGCGTAGCCCTGCCAGAGCTCCTTGACCTTGCTCGTCACCTGCTCAAGGCTCCTGTTATGGCCCCTCATGGCCAGGCTGTCAGCCACCTGGCCATATATATTATATATTATATCCTGGAAGGTCTCCTCCTCGCCCCATACCTCCAGGGGGGCCAGGATCTCCGCCCCAGACTAGGACAGTGCATGCTTTTTCCTGCCCCTGGAAAGCTCCTGGGAGCCCTGGGCATGCTCCTTGGGAGGGCCAGTGGGCTCTTGGGGAGCTTGTGGCTGGGGCATGGGTGCCTGCAACTCTGGAACTGGCAGCCATGCAGTGAGTTGCATCTCCCAAGGCCAGCTTCCTGCCACAAGCCTGGTCCCAGGTATCTGTGGCTTTAATTGCTGCTGCCTGGAGACAGGAACTATAGAGTTGTGATGAGTGTGGATGGAGTGGCCAGCAGGGCCCCTGTGTTATTTCCTGGAGGCCTCTTTTTATGAAATAACTCCTTCCTCTGCATCCATGCACACCTTTTTCAGAAAAAGTTTTATTCCTCATAGAAAGAGGTTTACCACTGTCAGAAAAAGCCCTCCATTATTTCAACTTTTTTGTCAAAATAACGTAATTGCAGTGTGGATGCAAGTATTGTTTTTTTGAAATAATAGCTGTTATTCTGGAAAAACGCTGCACTGTAGAGGTACCCTATGTGTGCATGTATATAGACACATACGTACACTTTTTGCAAGTCTAACAACACTTGTATAATTCAGACAACAAAAACAAGGACAGGGATGGTGAGTTTTAAATAGAACTAATATTCCACAATTTACGCACTTAAAACTTATGAGTAAAAAAATTAAAATAAAATCTGACTTCATCTCACTCCTTCACTAAATATCCAATGTGCCTCTCCTGCAAGTAGGTGAGCATGGCCTGGCAAATCGTTTATTATGCCATTAACCAATTGTGTTCTTCCAGCTCTTCATCCCTGCCATGTCTTTGCCTCAGCTACAGTGGTTCAGTTGAGTACAACCATAGACAGCTGTGGGACCTAGCACACTAATCCTCCAATATAGTGAAGGGTGGAATCACTAACATTCTCTGTCCTAAAAATAACCTTTTTTTCTTCATGAAAGGACTAATCCTGTAAAACTCTCTCAATTGACAGTGAAACCAAAGAGACTTAGAAAAATTATCACCTTCTAGGATCAGGCCCCAGGTGGCTCCTTAAACCAGTGTAGTTAATCCCAACCAGGCAACAAACTGTGAATATCTTAATTCAAAATCTCATTTCTATAAACTAATCTCTAGTTTCGTAGGCAGAATGCTAATACAGTACCATGTACATTTGACACTCCTGTAAAGAATTCTCTTAGAATATTTACTGCCTTGTTATAGCCTTCTGACACATATCATTTCCTTCCATTGACATATTTATTGCAAAAAGATACATGAAACTTCTTAAACTGTAGTTGAATTACAACACCCTAATCCTTCTACTTTATGAGATTCACTTATAATTAAAATTCATTTTCCGGACACCAATTGTGCCAAAATTCTGAGAATCCATACACTGACCTCACAAAAAGCATGAAATCCAATCATATTCACTTGCACAGAATGTGAGCAATGCTATTCTTCCCCTGAAACTTCCCTCGGGCTAGAGTGAAGTTGTAATGTAGCCATCCTCACGTCTGGTATAAGTCAACTTAGCAACTTCGTATTTCAGTCATGTATTATGTCCAGAGGTCTCAAATGTCACATCAAACCCACCTTGCAATTCACTCAGTATGTACGCTCTATTACAGCATCGCACCTTGCACTATGCTCAGATGTAGCCTTTGTATTACACTATGGCCATTTTTTTTCAAATTAAAGTGCCTAAAGTTGGCATTCAAATCTATATTTAGGGTCTGATCTAACTCCTGGAAACTTCTATTGGAGGTGGATTGGCCACATAAGCAGCTAAACTGTAAGGCTACGTCTACACTGCAGGCTTCTAAGGAGCCTCTACACTAGAAGCCCATTCTTGCACAAGAAAGTTTACAGTAGATAGTCAAAGGAGAGGGCTGTGTACAAGAGATATTCTGTTCCCCATAGGGAATAAGCCTTTTTGCTCAAGAGCTCTTGTGCAAAAAGGCTAGTGTGGACAGGAACAGGGGTTTCTTGCTCAAGAAATGGCCATCAGAGCTTTCTTGCACAAGAGCACATCTCTTGTGCAAAAGCACATGGCACTGTGGACGCGCCAAGTGCAACTCTTGCACAAGAAGCCTGCAGTGATGACATAGCCTAAGAGTCACAGTATGGTCCAGTACCTACTTTGCTCATGGACAGCACCAGCAACAGAGGTGCCACTCTAGTTAGGGGGAGAATTCCAGTGAGCCAGAGGAGCTGGCTTCTGAATACACACATGCATGTGGCCATGTGCACTAGGGATGTCAAGGTATAGTCGTCTACACGGTTAACCAATAAACCTGGATTTATCAGTTAATCCTGTTGACTACACACATTTCCTGCCTCCCTCCCCTCCCCATGCTGCCTCTGTTCACAGCCTCTGTGGCGGGCCTGGGCTTACCATGGACAGATGCTGCTGTGTGTCAACAGACCCTGTCTGCAGAGAGTCTGAGCTCCCCACGGACAGAGGCTGCTCTGAGCTCTGGAGCTCGGTTCTCTGTAGACAGGGGCTGCTGCTGTCCTGTATCAGAGGCAGCAGGCTGGAGCCGGTCTGCGCAGGAAGCTGGATTTTAAACTGGCTCCCCTCACAGACCAGCTCTACCTGCCAGCCCATGCTGCTACCCTGAGATAGCAGTTTGGAGTGACAGGGGGCTCCCCAGGAGTGGGGCTGGGAGTGCACTGGCTATTGGCCCCACCCCAGGGACTATTGAATGGTCGTGTAAATGCTAAAATATGATGCAGTTACATAAATATTCCGTTACATAATATCTAATGTCCACACATGCTTTGCACCCCGCAAATATAGCAGTGAAACTACTCTTTCAATGGACTGTTGGCCACCTGATATCCCCTAGCTGATGCTAACCACCCTCCAGATACCCATAGAGAAAGAAGAATAGCTGCCCCTAAAGATGCTGTTCTACCTTTCCCAACACTGCTTCAGCTACGCCTACAGTTGTGAGTTTTAGCACAGAAAATTAGGTTTTTGTACAAAAACTACACTAGCATTTATACTACAAATCCACATTTTGTACTGAAACTGCTGAGTTTCAGCACAAAAAATCAAAGCACTCCAATGAGAGTCTTTTTACTTTTTGCGCTGATGTGCCTGAGAAGACTCTTGATTGATTGATCCTGTCTAATTGCCCTCCAGAGCTGTCCCTCAAGGCAGAGGAGGAGTAGCCACTCTTCATCCTGCCTGCAGGTGTGCACCCCAGTCACTTTAGCTCTGTTCTGACAGATGGTGCTGTCAGACACTGCTCCAGGACACAAACCAAATCATTAGTGTAGAATGCTCCTGCTACCTTCCACAATGCAAACAGAAGCAGGCAGAATGTGCTACGCAGTGGCAGGGAGGGAGGGAGGGGCTGTGGTTGAGGTCTCTCCCTCCCCCTGCTGCTGTCACACACACATATCCACCTCTGCCACAATGATGATTTCCTTTGTATCCCAGAGCAGTGTATAGTGGGATAACTATAACAGAGCACTCCTCTCAGAGGCAAGCAAGTGCTGCATATGGAAGTATGCTCTGATGCCTATGGGAAACAATGTGAACACAACCCAGTGCTTTTCTATCACTGACCAAACTATCAGACAAAAAAACCTCTTTATGTGCACACATAGTCTTCCTCAGTATGGGAAGCCAGTCCAAGAGCACAAAGGATACCTTTCATACTCTTAGGTGATATTCCGTAGCAAAACACGCGCAAAATATTGTGTTTGGAGCTGAAAATTATGTTGAGATTATCTCTGTTCTTTAGATGTCAGTGTGTGTGTGTGTGTGTGTGTGTGTGTGTGTGTGTGTGTGTGTATATATATATATATATATATATTGGAACTGGAAAAGAGAGAAGGGCAGAGAAGGGCAACAAAATGATTAAGTTTATGAAACAGGATTCATATGAAGAGAGATGTAAAAGACTTGGACTGTTCAGCTTAGAAGAGAGACAACTAAGGAACAATATGGTAGAGATCTAGAAGATCATGAATGATGTGGAGAACAGTGAATAGGAAGTGCTATTTACCCCTTCCCATAATACAAGAACCAGGTGTCAGCCAATGAAATTAATAGGAATCATGTCTACAACAAACATAAAATACTTCTTTACACAACAGAGTCAATTTGTGAAGCTTGTTGCCAGCAGATGTTGTGAAGGTCACAGAAAAAGAATTAGATACCTTCACAGAAAAGAGGTCCATCAATGGTGCAGCAGTTTATTATTTTAGAAAAATTATACAGTGAATTGGCTCCTTCTAGTTTTATTTGTTGGGAAACCTCCACAGCTGGGGTTCCTTAGAAAGCACTGAGCCATTGTGTACCTGCTCCGGTTTGCAGCAAGTCACACTCAATATGAGGGATTGACATTTTAAGACAATGAAGTCAGAGCTCTACTGTGATGTCCTGTACCTTTAAACATCTGAGTACTCTTCTGCTGCCCAGTACAAAGCCCACATTTCATGTTGTTTTCAGTGTTACTGCCTGAACAGTGAAGCAAGCAGCTGTGTTTCCATCATCTCCCAGAGGGTATGGCTAGACTGAGGGGGTTTTTCGGGATATCAGAGGTACCTCAAAAAAACTCTGCTGCATCCAGGGAACGTGTTTGCTCTTCTGCTTTTTTTGCGGAAGAACAAACACACTCTTTTGGAAGCCCCTGTATTCCTCGTTGCACTAGGAAGAAGGGGGCTTCCGAAAGAGGGTTTTTTCCGACATATGGCCCAATCTATATGGCCAAATGTCAGAAAAGTCTCTTCCAACAAAAGAATCAGGAAAAGGTATGCAAAATGTGGAGTGCATTTTGTGTCCTTTTTTCCAACAAAAACTTGTAGTCTAGCCATATCCTCTGTTGGGCCTAATAGAACATTTGGTGACACAAGATTGCTACCCCAGCAGTATCAGGCACTGCCTCTGCCAAAAGTGTTCAGAGTGACTTCTACCACAGTTACAATGCTCTCTGGAACTTTTCTTATGGGTTTAACCAATTTGGTTGACTGATACAATTGGGAAATAACAATGGACCTTAATTGGGAAGTAACAATGGATCTCAATCCATTTTGAGGCATCACCAGAAATGGGACAATTTCTTGCTTGTCTATGAAAACATGCTATAAACTGCTTCCAGTCATCACTTGCAACTCTTTTCTTGAAGCCATATTTGCTTGTCTGTGTGTACCTGCTACATCCTGATATCCACTCACATATAGCCAAATCTCAAACTATACACATTGTTTGAGAATGTGAGGCCCATTATCATTCTTTTTGAGTAGGAGACTTAGGCTCTGTCTATACTGCAGAGCTTTTCCACTGGTATCCTGGAAAAGTTCTGCTGCATCCAAGGAACAAGTCCGCTTTTTTGGAACAGTTTATAGAAAAAACGGATGCATTTTTTCGGCATCCCTGTATTCCTCATTGCATGAGGAATAAGGGATGTTCTGAAAGAGGAGTTTTTTCCAAAATTTGGCCCTGTGTATATGGGCCAAATGTCAGAAAAGCCTCTTCCAAACAAAAACAAAACAAAACAAAAAAAAAGCAGAAAAAGATATGCAAATTGCACTTCACAATTTGCATATCTTTTTCTGATTTATCTCTGAAGTCTAGACATAGCCTTAGTGTGTACTCACAACTACAACTGTGAGGTGAAATGGTATTTGGAGAACTTGTAAAAGACATGAGACTGGTTTCATTTGCAGTAAAATTATTCAGTGGTATTTTGTGGAAATTACCTATGGGCCAGCTGAAGCTTTGACAATACTAGAGTCTGGGATGTTCCAGAAGGACTTTCTGTTTCTCTGATCTAGCCTCCTCTTGCACTCTTAATTTTGATGACTTGCTAAGAGAAATTTTGATACCAGATCTAGCTGATTCCTCACCATTGACTGTTCCTGTTGTTCAGGGCATGGACAAACCACCAGCCCCACACTATCCCAAGAAAGTGTGTAAAACTTGTGAATTCATAAGCCATTTAGTAATGAGTTGCAATTCCAAGGCAGAATAATCCATTTCAATTTAAGATAGTCCTCCAGTGAATCAAAATATGTTATAGTGTTTTCATTTAACCATGTAATGAAGATGTAAGTACATTTGGAAAGATTTTTAAAGTGGTGTTGTCCCTTTAAATGTTTGAGAACTATCCCCTCCTCCGTCATTCAAAGCCTCACATTAGTGTGGTTTTCAGTTTTGCTGCCTGAAAAATAAAGTGAGCACAGCAGATAGCTGTGTTTCTATCAGCTTCCTGTGTTTTGCTATCTCCTTCTCTGCTGGGTCCAAATGGAACATCTACTTCATGACTATGATAACAGCAGTTAGACTGCTGCTAATTCAATTAGGTTTGAGACAAAGAGTCATTATTCACTTTTGCTATTGCCTAATGAGATCCTCCCATGAACATAAACCACAATTTTAAATTGTTTCTGTGAAAAACATTTTTACTTTTTCTTTCAGAGAACAGTTTAGTTCAGAGAAAGAACACACTTGTGCTGCTATCTTCAGAAAGAATGCATTGCATGCTATCGGAAAGTGCCGTGTTCGATGCAGTGATGGGGCCAATTCTTTTCACTGACAAAGCTGTCATCCAATGATTAGCTGTCTACATAAAGTTATGTTTTGATGGAGTCTCTGAGAAAATGAAAGAGGTATAGCAGCTATATTTTGTAAGCCAAAATCAGTGAAGCATCAAATCATATGACATGCTCATTAAAATACAAAACTCCTAAGAGATCAAAAGCTATGCAAATCTTGCCTTTCAGCTCAGGTACCTCACCTAAGGAGGCCCACAAGAGTACAATCTTCCAATTATAACAAGAAAAGGTTAAGTGTGTGTACCATTTTCTATTCTCATTGCAAACATGCATATTCATGAGAACAGAATCATTTTTTTAGCTACCTGTGGTAGTTTGTACAAGGAATCAAAACTATTATGCCCAATGGTCTTTGGAAGAAACAGTCACGTATACTTGGACTGATTTAACCTTGTCAACAGCTTATAACTTTGATTAGCCTAACCATTCCGCCCTTTCTCTAAGCCTAGGAGCTGATACCACATGCAGTGAGAGATCAATTACATTCTAGAAAAACACTGAAAAGGTCAGTATTGTACAGCCTTCTGCTGTCTTTCCCAACTGGTCTGAGGAATTAAAACGCTACTCCAGTGCCACAGATGGCAAATAAAATGCAGAGCAATGACATGGTTTGAAAACCATTCTTGTTCCATGTCTGTGAAAGACTGTGTGTGTGTGACTGTGTGGGTGTGCATGCACGCGCATACTTTGGATCTGACCTTGCATAAAAAGGTATGAAAATTAGCCCAAGAATATCCAGAAGCTCAGACTACAACTACCACTTCACTGATGTGGTTCTGTTGGCCAGGATGAAAATCTCCACTACTGTGATATGTAAAGCTTGACATGCTATCCATTACTAAGCGGCCCACAGGTACTACCACTACTACTTACTAACTATTCTATAGCACTGGTAGATCTGAAAATTGATGGGGAAACTGAGGCACAGAGAGGGGATGTGTCCTGCCCAAGGTCACTAAATACTCCCTCTACCAATAATACAAGTCTCAAGCACAGAACCCTTAGCAAATATTTACCATCCAATGCTTCCTAAAATACTACAAAACCCTGTGTCTTACCCCCACCCAAAAATCTCAAAACATATATATTGTTAATAAGGCAACATCATAATAATGGTTTCAGACAACTATAGCCAAAATTGGTCTGGTTCATTGACACAAATCATTTAAATTTTTCCTCTTGTATTGTGGCACAGGGTTTTGTTTTAAAGTGAATAGTGTACAATTGAATCCTGATTCCCCAAACCATGCAGACTTCTCCAATGCCAAGAATTAGGGATGGAGTCTTGTGTAAAGGAAAAGAGAGAAACAGAACTAGCGAGAGTAAGATGTAGAACATTTCCAGGTTGGATTTAGGATACTAGCCATTTACAGAATACTAGATTTTACTGCATTTTCACAGGTTTACCTGTAGGCAAAAATCATCTTTCTTGAAAGCTTTGTTTTTACATTAATACTGCACATCACAGAGAAAATCTCTAATCCTACACACAGCAGAGCTTGAAAAGGCCTTTAGGTTGCTACGTGCAGGAGAATGAAATACAAATGACAGGAATGGATTTTCATGTGGAAAGCTGCAACTGTATTAACTTTTATCTTTATTCTAAACCCTCCTGTTGAAATACCAGGCATGTCTTGAGTCCAATGCAGCGTTAAATGGCTTTGGTGCCAAATAAGTGTAATTCAGGATTGGCCCCTTCAGCTTCACCCCTAAGTTTCACCCCACTTCTCAATCCTCCCACCTCCTCTATGCTAGGAGAAATGAGGGTACATATGAAGGGTTCCTCAGTCCGCAGACACTTACGGTCTCCTCTTCTTCACTCCACTCTAATAAAATCAACAATTACTATCCAAGTCTCATGTTAACTTTGGAAACTGGTTACACTGAGCATCTCACCAGCACTGGACACAGCCACAAGTTGCAGCACAACTACAAATTCCATATATATATATATACACAGGGCTGAATTAAGAAAGGCATTTTAGGGACTGCAGCTGAGATTCTGTGCCTAAGGGAGCCCATGACCCTGGACTGAAGCCACTAAAACCCCTGTGGCCAGTCCTCCCTGGTGGGGTGCGACAGAGGTAGCTCAGCCTGCTGTCTTTCCTCCCCCTTTCCTCCTTGCCCCGGGCTGAAGTTGTGTTTCCACAAGAACTGGGGGAAGCTCTGTTCCGCGCTGACCTCACCTGCATGCAATGTCTCCTGCAGCTCTCATTGGCTGAGAATTGTGACCAATGGGAGCTGTGGGAGTGTGGGGCTCTGAGGGTGAGCATGGGGCTGTGTGGAGACATTTGTGCACCCTATAGTAGCTGCCTCAGGTAAGCACCCTGCACTCCAACCCTAGGCTCCAGCCTGAGCCCTCTCCCACACATTAACTCCATTAGACTCCGCACCCCAATCTCCTGCCCCAGCCCTGAGCGCCCTCCCACATCCCAAGTCACTAACTCCCTCCCAAACCTTGCACCCTAACCCAAGCCTGCTACTACACCCTAAATCCTGCCCAGATCATGCACATCCACCCCAATTTCAATCCCTGAACCCACTCTCCATGTCTCCAGTCTAGAAACCTCATTGCCAGTGCCACCCCAAAGCCCAGTCAGAGGTCTCACCTCCACCTCAACCCAAAGCCCCCCTCCCCCCACACACACACTGAGCCCCTCATTTTGGAGCCTAGAGGGCCTCACAAAATTTAATAGCCCCAGATGAGTTAATCTGGCCTCCTAAATTCTTGTGCTTACTCCACATTAAACTAAAATTGGGCTTGCAAGATGCTTGGAAGGTGAAAAAAACCCTCCACAAAACATTGCCAATCGTGCCCTGAAAAAGAAAAGATGCCCTGATTTGGAAAGCTGGTAATCAGTCAGAACTGCAGCATCTTGGAAACATAGTCTGATACCTCTATTATAGGTCAAAAAGGGGGAGGGGGCATTACTAGCAACCCCAGAAAAATTGTGGCTGCAAGCTCTGAAAGATTCATATGAACAAGAGGGAATCATGACAGACCATCAACACGCCTTTTCTCTCTTTTCCCTACAACCTAACCAAAGGGAATCTGGGAGAGGCAGAGAAATCCATATTCTCCCCTTACATCATACAAATGAAAGGCCAGCACTCTTCAGAAGTCATCAAGTCCACCCCCCTTTGCTGAGGCAGGACTAAGTACACTTAAGGTATGTCTACACAGCAGCATTATTTCAAAATAACTTAGTCCATGTCTACATAGCAGGCAGTTATTTCAAAATAATGTCAAAACGCTGTCAAGCTGGAGGACTTCTTATTCCAACTCCTATCTTAGGCTGTGTCTACATTGGCACCCTTTCCGGAAAAGGGATGCTAATGAGACCAGTCGGAATTGCAAATGCCATGGGGGATTTAAATATCCCCCGCGGCATTTGCATGAACACGGCTGCCGCTTTTTTCCGGCTCGGGGTTTTGCCGGAGAAAAGCGCCAGTCTAGACGGGATCTTGTGGAAAATAAGCCCTTTTCCGGAAGATCCCTCATTCCTACTTGCAATAAGGGATCTTCCGGAAAAGGGCTTATTTTCCACAAGATCCCGTCTAGACTGGCGCTTTTCTCCGGCAAAACCCCAAGCCGGAAAAAAGTGGCAGCCGTGTTCATGCAAATGCCGTGGGGGATATTTAAATCCCCCACGGCATTTGTAATTCCGACTGGTCTCATTAGCAGCCCTTTTCCGGAAAGGGGTGCCAATGTAGACACAGCCTTATTGTACAAGGAGTAAGAGAAGTTGGAGGAAGAGTGTTCTATTTCGAAATAAATGCTGTGTGGACGCTCCCAACTTTGAGATAAGCTATTTCTAAATAAGATACGCAATTGGCGTAGCTCAATTTGCATAGCTTATTTCAAGTTAAGCCCTGCTGTGTAGACATACCCTTAGACTATGCCTGGACATTCCTCTTTGACTAGATACTAGCTACACATTAATTTTGTGAGAGAGGGAGAGAGAGAAGGGAAGAAGACTCTAGAACATCTGAGCCTGCCTCTCTCTTTCCATCTCCTCTCAGGACCCATAGGGTTTGTCTATGCTCTACCAGACCTATCAAGCAACACCCCCTCTGCACAGACTGGGAAGGGGGATAGTAATGTGTAATACTACCAAGTATTCCTATATAAGCTTTGAAGACATTAAAATACCACTGACTCATACATCCACAGACACAGGGTTATCACAAAAATCCTAACCATATTCTCCAAATTATGGCGTCCTAGTGGCACCCCCCCCCCGCATAGATTGGCACCTGAGGTGGCCACCTAAGTTCACCTCATGGTAAGGCCAGCCCTGGAGGCAGGACAGTTGAGGGCAGAGGGGTTGGCAGGACACAGAGTGATGTGATGACACCACTCTGTCATCCTGCAGGAAAATGTTTTTATACTTAAGAGAAAGATTATGGCTACAGTGTGAGGAATTTAAATTCCATTACAGAACTCTTGAGGACAGTGGAGCGCTTATATCTCCGAGCTTAGTCGGAGATCCTATACTTTTCTTTTGTTTCTTGATTCTTCCTTCTTAAGGGGATCTGACCCTCTAGATCCCTCCCTGCTTTTGCTTTTGCAACATTATTCAAATATACCTTAGCAGCACAGCCGAGAAAGTAACCTCTTCTGCTTTCCTTTTCACGTGCCTACAGCTTCCTCTGTAGACCCTGACAACAAGGTGCTCAGGAAGACAGCATTGCCTGTTTTGCAAAAGAGGAATATGACATCAGTCTTCCCACGAGTATTACTAGCACACATTGTACATGCTCTTTCGTAAGGAAGCCCATCAAAAAGTTTAAGGGAGTAACAAAAATGTGTTATTAAAACTGTCCAGTTTTGCTTCCATCCAGCCTGCCTCCCTCACACTTTATCTTAAAATACAATCCTTATTGTACCTTATCTGTCCATTACCTTTTGAAATAGCAAAATTAAATTCTCTCTTTATACCTAGCCAGCTAAGTGTAGAGATTTTTAAAAAAACCACATTCCACTGAGCTAAAGAATGCATGAACATTTATAATTAAATGATATTTTACTTTAAAATCAGATATTAATGATATATATGATTCACGCTCTGCATGCTGCATATTCCATGGGGAGGACCGTCTGTGAAGAAGCACAATAAAGTATGTATCTGGCTAGAATAAGATCTGTCTAATAGAGGGAACACAAAACAGATAGACAGCCTGAGGAGCTTTTCAGGTAGAGATGAAAGTCACAAGTGTGTGTGTGTGTGTGTGTGTGTGTGTGTGTGTATATATTAAAAAGAACAGATTCATTTATTTCTGTCTTTTTACACCTGGGCTGAATGCTAAGAGCCATCTGTCAAAACTGCATGCAAGGCAATAAAAAGAAGATATTTTGTTGGGATTTCAGCAGAAATGTGGGCAGCTTAGTGATTGCCTAATAATCCCGTCTGTCAGTTGCCCTTTCAGAAAACCCTCTAGCAGGTCTTAAATGGGCTTGCTCTGAGGGCAAACAACCAGGATAACTCATAAACAAACACATCCTTCTTCTCAAAGTTTGCAGTGTGACCACTAATGTTTCCCTTAAAACTAGACGGATGTTATAGCTCAGAAGGAGCACCAGTTAACTGGAGTTACTACAAGCTAGTTCTGATGAGGCATATCCCAATGAGGGAAGAATTGATTCTGATTACACAATAAGAATAACTTCCAGTTTTTGAAGAGCACGATTGCCAACAGAAAGAAACCCTAGGGTTATATACAAAAACAAATGAATGTTTAAAGGGACAGCTACCAAGTCCACTGAGGTCAATGGGAGTTCTTTTATGGACTTGAATGGGCTTTAGAACAGGCCATGTCTTGTCTACACTTCAGATAAGATTGAAGCAACCTTCTGGGGTTTGAATTAGCAGGTCTAGTGAAGACATGCTAATTCGAACTGAGAGGGTGCTCCCGTTAATGCCAGTAGTCCTGCTTTTATGAGGAGTAAGGGAAGTCAAAGGGACATTGTTCTCCCTTTGACTTCCCACAGTGTGGAAGGTGCCAAAATTCTAGTTAAGATACTTCGACTTAAGCTGCTCTGTTAACATAGCTGAAGTTGTGTATCTTAATTCAAACTAATCCCCGAGTGTAGACCACGGGTGAGTGAGATTCTATAAAAAGGATGAATGGTAGTTGTGATTATAAGCATTAGACAATCTAAGTTATGCTATAGACCATCATCACTATGCTAGAATTCAACCTGTGCGTCTCAGGGCAAGTCATTCAACTTCAGTATTTCACTCTCTGTAAAACAAGGATAATAATAACTATGCAAATAACTCCCTCCCCCCCATTTGCTGGTAATTCCAAAAAAGTTGGTTGAGTCACCCTTAAAGGAAGATTTTTCAAAATTTTCACTAATAAAAAGACTTTAAAATCTCATGTAGGGGCAAACTAAAAACATTGAAACATTTCATTTAAAAATGTCAAAAGGAAATATTTTAACTTTTCAATTTTTGGAAGAGAGGTGGAGGACAAAGGTTGAAATTCTGTGCCGCACCTTTAAGAGGCACAGCAGAGAGCTTGCAGCTCACAGGAAGGGATGCTAAGATAGCCTTAACCTACCATTGTGCCTTTCCAGTCCTAGGCTGCTTCAGGAACTGAAGATGCCTCTGAGGGGCTAAGGTACTGCAGTTCCTGGACCATCTCACAGGACCCTAACTGCTACTAATCTCCACCATACTGTGTGTCGTGGCCCTGCTCCTGACACAGTATGGTGCCTATGGTGGAGACAATCCTCCCATTCTCTCACCTGGGCCTCCTTATATATGGCAATATCTTGTTGGTATAAATTGGTGTTGCTCCATTGACTACAATGATGTTTTAGTTCATTTACATCAGAAGAGAATTTGGCCCACAGTATCTAAAGTTTTATTAGCAGCTAAATGGAGACAATAGAAGTAATTGCCATAATAAAATGTTTAAAACCCCTTTAAACATTCCTAAAAGAGTTTTCATAACACAGATGGCAAATTCTGATGAGGAGCAATTTAACACTTTTGTCACCATCTTTTCTTTGGGAAGACCTGGGTAATTCACTCCTGGGTTTGCCACTCATGAGTAATGCAGGTATCCCAAACTCATGCTGTTAACATCTTTATAATATGCCATTATGTAGTTGCTATTTTATGTGCACACACTTCCACAACAAAATCAATCCCGATAATCACAAATACCCCCAAATTATCCCCCTGACATAAAACTGTTGGGACTGTACCAAATTCAGTATTTTAATAGATCTCATGTGCTCCGTTGGAGCATGAAGAGAGACACAGTTTTTCTGTGCACTTAGGAGGAGCTGTACTACTAATGAATTTATCCAAGAGTGAGGTTTTTCTAAATTTGCCATAGTCATAGTGGTACATTTAGGATTTAGACAAATAATTCAATGAGATTTAGATGTGGGTTTCATATGCAAAATATTTCACTTACATTTACTTGTTCCGAGTTAATTTTTTCTTTGGAAGAAACAGCACAATGCCAGACTTGAGCCTGTTAAGCAACAAGGACCATGTAAAGAATAATTTCAAGTAAATAAAACACATAGAAAGAAGTCTTTCCTAAGGTATCACTGCAAACTGAGTTTGTCAGCAATTTTCTACTGTAGCTGCAGGCACAGTTAAGTATCACTGTAGATTTACTCCCTTGACTTTGCTATATTGACTCTTGCAATGACCCTATCTTGAGTCAATCAGATTTTTTGACTTTTCTCCTTTCATCATGTCCTATAGACCTTAATAGAAAATTATCCACCTGCTATCTCATTCTAGAGGATGATTAAAAACCACAGCTGAATCACATTCTCTATTAAATTCTGTAGATTTCTGGAATAATTTATTTAGAACCTGGTTAATTTTGTCAAATTCTGCAGACTGTTTGCATAAATGTCCTATTGTCAAAACACTGATACTTTCTTTATCTTCTCCCTCCCTTGCTCTTGAAATTCATTGTTACCGATAGCCACCGTTTTGGTGGAAGAATCCAACTTAAATTATTAACAAGCTCTCAAGAGGCTAGCACATTAAAATCTGGAGTTAAAACCAATTTTATGGTTTTGACACTTGTAAGGAGCTGAAATTTTTGTGCTGCCATCAGGGAATGAACAATTTAGCATCTAAAGAACCTGCTAGAACACTTAGTCAGGGCACTAAGTGATTTGGGAAAATCTTATGAACATTATTTTATACAACAGAATTGTCAGACACATAAATTAACATAATTTGTTGGGGGAAAAGCCAACCTGGTTTCTGTAAAGAGAAATCATGCCTCACCAATCTATTAGAATTCTTTGAGGTCAAGTTGACAGAAGGGCAACAAAAATTATTAGGGGGATTGAATGGCTTCTATACAAGGAGAGATTAATAAAACTGGGATTTTTTAGCTCCAGAAAGAGATGACTAAGGGGGATATAATAGAAGTATATAAAATCATGAAAAATGTGGAAAAAGTCAATAAAAAGAGCTATTTACTCCCTCCCATCATACAAGAATTAGAGTCACCAAATTAAATTAATAGATAGCAGGTTTAACACAAACAAAAGAAAATATTTCTTCACGCAACACACAGTCAACATGTGGAACTCCTTGACAGAGGATGTTGTGAAGGCTAATACTATAACAGGGTTCAAAAAAGATCTAGATAAATTCATGGAGGATAGGTCCATCAATGACGATCAGCCAGGATAGGCAGGGAGGGAGTCTTTAGCTTCTGTTTGTCAAAAGCTGAAATGTGTGACTAGAAATAAATCACTTTTTGATTACCTATTCTGTTGATTCCGTTTGGGGGCATTGTCCATTGTCAGAAGACAGGAGGCTGAGTTAGATGGACCTTCGGTCTGACCTAGTATGATGGTTGTTATTGTCTTATTTTCCCAGGTGTATTTCAGTCCAATTGAAAATGAAATTCTTTTGAGCTAAGCTGGACGCATGCCATGTATCTAGCCTTCCAAAAAGATTGGATAAGACTAATGAATGAATATTTCATTTCAGACTCTATAATTATGTCAGCAGAACAGGACCTCATTCATACCATGGTGGCTTCAATGTAACCAACATGATGCACAATTTTAACATCTGACTGGCATCCTCCTAACTCAGCCCTCCATCCTACCACATACCACTGTTTCATTAAGAAAAAGAAAAGACCACTTTACAATTTTGAAGTGTTGCTATAAACTTCTGAGTATACAGAACTTTCATATAATATGTTTGCATGGAATGAGGGAGAATATGAACCTTAAGCCAACTGGACATTTGTCAAGCTCAAAAAAAAAAAGCTAGTAAAGTCTAGCTTAATGGAAGCAACAAGTTATTAGGACGTCTGAACACACATGTGATATTTTGAAAAGAACATATCAAGTAAATGATATTAAATATGATTGTTGACTGTGTTTGAAAAATATTCTTTCAGATTCCAAATGTTTGTTTCAGTGTCCCCTTCTAGTTGAATACTCAAGGAGCTGATAGAGGAGGTATCTGAGCCTCTAGCTATCATCTTTGGAAAATCATGGGAGACAGGAGAGGTTCCAAAAGACTGGAAAAGGGCAAATATAGTGCCCATTTATAAAAAGGGAAACAACCCAGGAAACTACAGACCAGTTAGTTTAACTTCTGTGCCAGGGAAGATAATGGAGCAAGTAATTAAGGAAATCATCTGTAAACACTTGGAAGGTGGCAAGGTGATAGGGAACAGTTCTGGGCCCCCCACTACAAAAAGGATGTGGACACATTGGAGAAGGTCCAGCGGAGGGCAACCAAAATGATTAGGGAGTTGGAGCATATGACCTATGCTGACGGAGTTGGGTCTGTTTAGTCTGCAGAAGAGGCTGAGGGAGTTGGGTCTGTTTAGTCTGCAGAAGCGAAGAGTGAGGGGGATTTGATAGCAGCCTTCAACTTCCTGAAGGGAGGTTCCAAAGAGGATGGAGAGAGGCTGTTCTCAGTAGTGACAGATGGCAGAACAAGGAGCAATGGTCTCAAGTTGTGGTGGGAAAGTTCCAGGTTGTATATTAGGAAAAATTATTTCACTAGGAGGGTGGTGAAGCACTGGAATGGGTTACTTAGGGAAGAAGTGGAGTCTCCATTCCTAGAGGTGTTTAAGTCTCAGCTTGACAAAGCCCTGGCTGGGTTGATTTAGTTGGGATTGGTCCTGCCTAGAGCAGGGGGCTGGACTTGATGACCTTCTGGGGTCTCTTCCAGCTCTATGGTTCTATGATTCTATGAACAGCCAGCATGGATTTGTAAAGAATAAATCATGTCAAACCAAACTGATAGCTTTCTTTGATAGGATAACAAATCTTATGGATAAGGGAGAAGCGGTGGATGTGGTATACCTAGACTTTAGTAAGGCATTTGATATGGTCTCGCATGATATTCTTATCAATAAACTAGGCAAATACAACTTAGATGGGGCTACTATAAGGTGGATGCATAACTGGCTGGATAACCATACTCAGAGAGGACTTATTAATGGTTCACAATCCTGCTGGAAAGGTATAACAAGTGGGGTTCCGCAGGGGTCTGTTTTGGGACCGGCTCTGTTCAATATCTCCATCAACAATTTAGATATTGGCATAGAAAGTACGCTTATTAAGTTTGCAGATGATACCAAACTGGGAGGGGTTGCGACTGCTCAGGAGGACAGGGTCATAATTCAAAATGATCTGGACAAATTGGAGAAATGGTCTGAGGTAAACAGGATGAAGTTTAATAAAGACAAATGTAAAGAGCTCCACTTAGGAAGGAACAATCAGTTTCACACATACAGAATGTGAAGCGACTGTCTAGGAAGGAGTATGGCAGAAAGGGATCTTGAGGTTATAGTGGATCACAAGCTGAATATGAGTCAGCAGTGTGATGCTGTTGCAAAAAAAGCAAACCTGATTCTGGGATGCATTAACAGGTGTGTTGTGAGCAAGACTCGAGAAGTCATTCTTCCGCTCTTCTCTGCACTGGTTAGGCCTCAGTTGGAGTATCGTGTCCAGTTCTGGGCACTGTCTTTCAAGAAAGATGTAGAGAAATTGTAGAGGGTCCAGAGAAGAGCAACAAGAATGATTAAAGGTCTAGAGAACATGACCTATGAAGGAAGGCTGAAAGAATTGGGTTTGTTTAGTTTAGAAAAGAGAAGACTGAGGGGGAACATGATAGCCGTTTTCAGGTATCTAAAAGGTTGTCATAAGGAGGAGGGAGTATTTTGTTCATCTTGGCCACTGAGGATAGAACAAGAAGCAATGGGCTTAAACTGCAGCAAGGGAGGTTTAGGTTGGACATTAGGAAAAAGTTCCTAACTGTCAGGGTAGTCAACCACTGGAATAAATTGCCCAGGGAGGTTGTAGAATCCCCATCTCTGGAGATATTTAAGAGTAGGTTAGATAAATGTCTATCAGGGATGGTCTAGACAATATTTGGTCCTGCCATGGGGGCAGGGGACTGGACTCGATGACCTCTCGAGGTCCCTTCCAGTCCTAGTATTCTATGATTCTATGATGATTTGCTATTAATTGTTAGGAAGTAGGATTGTATTAGAGATTAGGAAATATAACCAAGAGTATGTGAACAAAATTATTCTGTATATGACATTTGTTACCTCTTCTTCATTATTTCTCATTCACCTTTTCAAAAATATTCAGTCATTCCCTCAGGGAATAAATATATTGACATGGGACTTAGGTGACTAGTCACATATCACAAAGACTTGAAGTGAACTGTTTGTAAGTTCTCCATCTAAAGTATGTTCATAGAGTTTGGTAAATACTTGCTGATAATGATTATATTTGAAGAAATTAGGATCAGTTTATGAATGGAAAGAGAGGTCTGAAATCAGTTAACTAATTTGCAATGATTTGGCTCTAATCCCAAGTAATATTGCTCTTGGAAGAGCCAGTTCCAGATTCAGTACTTCTGTGATTACAATGTTCTTAGCTTACATTCTTATTGCACTGATCACAAAGTTTGGGAACATTAAAGTGTCAAAAATGCATGGGTAAACTAAAACTAAAATAAACTATTAGATGAGATACTCTATTACAGATACTCTTTTCTGCTTAGATGAAGGAAGGCCTTAGATACTGAGGGACTCAACAGCCAGGCAATCCAGTTTTTTGATACCCACACATCTTGGATAAATTAATACCACTTTGCAAGCCAACTGTCTTAATACTGGGGCTCATGTTTCTGCTCAGGCCAGCATCCACTCCATTCCCAGTCTATGTAAGCCCAGTTCCTGGGCTGGGCCAGGCATGTAAAATAAATGCCCCATGGTCTGCTTTAAATCCAGGGCCTTCGTACAGGGCCTGGAAAAGCAGTTTGTAGTCTTCAGGTGAATGCAGGCCCTAGGGCAGGGCAGGGCAGGGCAGGGCAAAACAAAAAAACCCACTGTTTGTAGTGTAAGGGGAAACTGCCACCCAGGGATTGTGGTGGCAGAGGGTGATGCAGCCCCTCCCCATTCCACTCTAGTACTGCCACTGGGCTCAGCGGGGATCTGGCCCACAACACACTGACTCAAATTAAATCAGCCTGACTCATGTCGGCTTCCCCTAGGCCACTTCCAGAGTTCCCCTCGGGGTATACCTGGCTCCAAAGTTGATCCTTGGGAAGAGTCAGCATGGTTTCCTCATCTGTTTGGGGGCACGGTGGTTTGGGCCTGTCCTCAGTGGCCTCCCAGCTCGGGAGCATTGGACAGGCTTCTGTTTTCTCCAGTGTTTGGGAACTGACTGAGGATATGTCTACACTACCCCCCTAGCTCGAACTAGGGAGGGTAATGTAGTAATACGGAGTTGCAAATGAAGCCCGGGATTTGAATTTCCCGGGCTTCATTTGCATAAAGCCAGCCGGCACCATATTTAAATGCCGGCTAGGTCGGACCCCGTGCCATGCGGCTACACGTGGCACGGACTAGCTAGTTCGGATTAGGCTTCCACGAGGCGTACAGCTAGTTTGGATAGGAAGCCTAATCCAAACTAGCTAGTCCATGCTGCGTGTAGCCGCGCGGCACGGGGTCCGACCTAGCCGGCATTTAAAAATGGTGCCGGCCGGCTTTATGCAAATGAAGCCCGGGAAATTCAAATCCCGGGCTTCATTTGCAACTCCGTATGACTACATTACCCCCCTAGTTTGAACTAGAGGGGTAGTGTAGACATACCCTGAGCTCCTGGGTCTGGGCTTTTATTCAGGTAGTCCTGCCCCCTGACTTCCAGCCAAGTAAAAGGCAGGGCTATTTTTGGCCCACCAGGGCTTTGAAAGTGGTTTTTGCCCTTCTTGGTAAGTGAGCATCCACCCCTGCTCACTATACATCCCAATGCTAAGATGAAAACAAAACCCAAAACGTTTCTGTGGAGAAGTGAAACAAAGAGTCCTGCTAATTTTTTTTTTTGGTATTATATTTTCATTTTCACTTGCCATTACCCTTTTTCGTTGTGCTTAAAAGTGAAAGTGCCAGAACACTGAAAAAATGTCAGTAGGCTCTCAAATCTCATGCATTTATTTAAACCATATAAAAACTACATGGTCTTTCAACTTTATTGGTCACTAATGTCCTGTCACATCGCAGGATATTGCTATTTTGATATACATATGCAAAACAGAAAAGAAGGTTGTAATCAGAAATTACTTCTACTTTATAAATACACACAATTCAAAATAAAAAATTAAACCACAGAGGTTTTTCATTGTAATGATCATTTATCTCTTTATGTGAGCAGAACAAACAACTTTCCAAGTCTGTCTAACTTTTAGTAAGATGTAAGGCAAAGAGAGAAAAAGTCATTTCCCCTTGTAGTAATATAGTTTAAATTCTACCTTGATTGTATATGTAAATAGAGTTTTTCCCATTATTCAGGATAAGACATTCTATTACTTATGCATGCCAACAACACTTCATGAGATGTATTAGACAAAAAACAAAAAGACAAAAAAAAACCAACATAGATAAGCTTTTTAATAAGAACAGAACAGAAGTAGTGAATAAAAACCATCTAATTATTGATTTTTTTACCTGCAGCAGTTTTCCATGCATACCAAGTGTGCATATTTAGGAAGGAAAATTCCTATGTCTTCAGCAAAATATTATTCCTGCAAAATAAACCCTTTCCTTCCAAAGAAGTGTATGAAGTCTTGTCCATTTTAATTAGATTAAAATTGAGTTACACATATCTATTACTAAATTTAGTGTTGAACATTTTTGGTTTTTAGTGTTTCTTGATTTCCTTTTTTTTTTACTTAAGTGTAACCTGTCTTGCTATATGATATTAGAACCTTTTCAGAAAGACACACACACAAACACATATAAGGCAGTTATTATCAGCCATGATAAAGTGGAAATGAATTCCTAGTCAAGCCTCAACGAGTAATAAAAATTAATTTCCACATACTGCTTGATCACGGCAAAAGAAGAAAAGCTGAAAGCTCGTAAATTCAGTGATACCAAATCAACAGAATGTAGACAATTGCTTCCTGTTGCTTAGCAATATAGCCTGCTCCTTCATTGGCCCCAGCATCAAGAAGTTGTTAAGGTATACCTCAGAACTACAGCGACCCAAGTTGCTAACTTTACATACTCTCAGATGAATACGGTATGAGACCCACTCCACTTTAGTAAATACTTCGTGGAAAAATCCAGCCCATCAAAATATACCTTAATATCATGGATTTTTATTTCATATTGTTAATAAGAACTGTTCAAGATGTAGATTACTGCGTCATGGAATGTTGCTTTAGATATTGTTTAGGGAATATGAACATTATAATCAAGCACATATCCTCAAAAAGTAAATATATGTTATTTCTTACAGGAATATTCAAAGCCAAGGGAAGATCACATACCCTATCTAAATATTTCTAACCTGTCCCCTTACTATAATATCCACGATTCAAGAAAATGATGTAAATCAACAGCTAGTTGACAGCAGAGACCCAGGGAATGGCAAAAGTAGCAGCTCAGCAAGAGGAAGTGGTCCTCAGAATTGGAAACCCCTGAGGTTATTGTTCTCTTCAGCATTTTGTAAGTAGGGTGGGGCAGGGCCCTCCACTCTCTTAGCCAGCCTGGCAGATTTTTGTGAACAGACCTGCCTTGAGTGAACAAAACTAGGATGTTTGAACTCAGTCCCAAGATAGTGGAGAAGCAATGGAGAAAGTCCACCTTAACAAGGCCTCTTGGAGAGAATGGAACATTTTTGCTCACACAGATTTAATTTGAGTTTTATTTATTTGAGAGGCCACCAGTCTAGGTTGAAGCCAGGATGAGGTAATTTAAAAGGCCTCTTTGGTGTGAGCGACTTAGACACACAGCCTGCTGTACTATACGTACAATTATATTTTTAAAAATTGAGATTTTAATGTTTCTGTTTCTCACAGTCTATACTACAGGATATTAAGTTGTTGTTGTTGTGTGAAGAGCACTTGCAGAGATGGGGTTTACCATTCACTCACAGTGGCAAGATGTGTGATCATCATTGATTTCTGATAGGAGGTATTGCACATCTGAGCCTTCAAGCATCTCAATGGGCACTTTGAGCTTCACTGTCTGAGAAGAATGCAGCCAATGTTGATGTGTAATGGAGGGGGACAATCTCTGAGCTAGCCAGGGCCCTTCCGACTGAATTCTTTGCCACAGTCTTAAATTTAATCTGGTTAGAGATCCAGGGAAGTGTGCTACACATTGGAGTGATGTGCTCTCATTATCTTATAATGCTTTGGAAATCGGCTGCTTCGTGTTGGAAGAGCTGAAACTTCTACATGGCCTTCATTTTAATTGCCAGCATGATACATTGCTGTACTAAACCTTTGACTTGCACCGGTCACTGTGACTAACCTTGATTACATGATTACATCTTCAAAGGACAGCACTTGCAACAGCACAGTACCCCTTGTCATTATGTTGAGATGTTGGTTCAGTACTGACAGCATAAAGTGCCACCTTCTGGAGTCCCATCATCATTTTCTACAGCATCGTTGGTTTTCCCTGTAAATAGCTCATCCAAAAACTGACTTGGCTTCTGAGAATTCTTAGGCCTTGTCTACATTTACCTGCACTGTGGACCTACTTCAGCTATGCAAATTAGAGAGCTAGCAAAGATTAGCTTGCCTACTGCTCTCAGAATGTTCCCTTCGGCCCTTTACCTTGTGAAGAAGTATGTTACAGATGGTTCTGATCAAGACAGACCTACACTTCAGAAGAGAAATGTATATTGCATTCATCTATATATCACACGCACACATTAGGCAGGAGTTGAAGGGTGTGTCTAGACTGGCAAGATTTTGCGCAAAAGCAGTTGCTTTTGCGAAAAAACTTGCCAGCTGTCTACACTGGCTGCTTGAATTTGTGCAAGAGCACTGACGTTCTAATGTAAGAATTCAGTGCTTCTTGCGCAAGTATTTTGACGCTCCCGCTCAGGGATAAGCCCTCTTGCGCAAGAATACTTGTGCAAGAGAGCCAGTGTAGACAGGCACCTTAATTTTTTGTGCAAGAAAGCCCAATAGCTAAAATGGCCATCAGAGCTTTCTTGCGCAAAAGCGTGTCTATACTGGGCATGGATTCTTTTGTGCAAAAGCACTTTTTGCACAAAAGCATCCATGCCAATCTAGACGCTCTTTTGGGGGAAATTCTTTTAACGGAAAAAATTTTCTGTTAAAAGTATTTCCGCAAAATCATGCCAGTCTAGATGCAGCTGAAGTGTGTAATGTCAATACATTTTATATTTTTTTCAAAAATATTTAAAAACTTGGTTTAACATCCTTAAAGTTCTCCCATTCTCACTTGCAAGTTTCTGGATTTCTCCAGAAGTTCTCTTTACACTGAAAGAAGTAAGATATGCTTGCCACTTCCAGTGGCCCTCATTTATTTATGTCTTTTAATGTATAACCCATTTCCCAACATCCATAGTGATTTGGATGCACCACTAGGTTATACCTCTACTGTGACTGAGTGTTCCAGGAAAATTACTGTTTGCTCCTTACCTTCCATCACTGTTCAGAGAGTTGCTTCCATTTTAGGAATGTAAAGCAGTGAATCTGTCACAGAAAGTCGTCTTATCTAAAAGAGAGCTTAACTGAATATTGCATAAAGAGAAAATCATTTTAAATAATAGCAAATGGCATTGCTTCATACCTCAGAGCTGAGATATCTCCACTCTCAAGGGGTAGGTGGAATGTCTTTGGTGTCCTAAATACAATTCAATGTCGAAAAATCTCATATTGTGTTTAGCCCTTCTCTGTTGATTTCATTTAGAATCTGGATCCCGTGTTTCTCAAGATTTGCCATCTCCTGTCTCCATTTTTTATTTATTTTGCCCAGCATGGTTTCTTTGGCAAAAGACTCTAGTCCCTGCTATTCTCCTCTCATATCTTCTGAAGTCTCCTTTTGTATCCAAGAGTTAACTGGCACTACTCCATGGTCTATCATGAGAGTTTTTTATTCCCCCTCCCTCAAGATTCTTCACAAACCCATCTTCTGGGTTTTTAAATGCTAGCACTTTTAAATTACTTCCAATCACACTTTTCAGCTTATTCTATTTTCCTTCAAGAGACTTCAATGCAGAACGTAATGGTTTGTCTGCCTGGGCATGTTAGCTCTTTTATTTAACATTTTTGCATTGTACAGGACACCAACCACAAAAGAACACAAACCATAGCACCAAAGATGTCCCTTGGATTCTAGTTAATCCACTGTCCCCTTATGTATTAACACAGAGATAATGATGGGTACCTGTAAAGAGCACCCTTTGGCTGAGGAGAGTCTTATAGGATATGTCAACACATCAAAGTTAATTCAGAATAACAGCCATTATGCCGAATTAACTTCCACAGTGTCTACACAAGCAAACGGCTATTTCAAATTAAATGTGAAATTGCGGGGCGCTTAATTCAAGTTAGTTAAACCTCATTCTACAAGGAATAATGCCTAACTTGAATTAGCTAATTCAGAATAATTGCTGTGTAGACGCTTATTCTGAAATAGGGGGCCTCCAGCCTTCCCAGTTTCCCCTGGAGGCCACTCTGGGCCAAACCAGGAAAACTCTTCTCCCTCTCCCCAGCTCCGGAGCCCTTAAAGGGGCAGACTCTGGCCACAGTGCCTGTGCCAGCTCCAAGCCTGTCAGCCCAGAGCCAGCAGTCACTGCCCCGACCCAGTGGCCCCAAAACATGAGCCAGCAAGCCACTGGAAGCCAGCTCCCAGGAGCCTGCCAGGGCCCAGAGAAGATGGGCGCCTTCCAGGGTGGAGATCAAGGTGGACCATACTCAGGTTTGGGGGGATGCCCCCAACATCCATGATCTCCACACTAGACAGAGGAATGCAGCCGTCTATGGCAGGAAAGCTGCCAGCCTGGCTACCAAAGGCCCCAGTGCAAACTCAGGAGCAGGTTTGCATGAAAATCAAGTTGGTCCAGCATGACCCCCAATCCTGAGCTTGTCCTTCCCCTTCTTCCCCTTGCCTCCCCATTCCAGCTCCCTCTTCCCAGATTTCCCCCTCCTTTCTCCCACCCTCATTCCCACCCCAGTTTCGGTCAATAAAGAGAGTTTGTTTTCGTCAAGAAATGTGTTTTTATTTGACATCAGGAAGGGGGGTTTGGGAGGGGTAAGTGGAAGGAGGGAGGAATGAGGCACAAGCCCCAGGGAGGCACACCAAGAAGGCTCTTAGTGCTCCTCAGGATGGAAGCTCTCCCGCAGGGCCTCCTGGATACTGACAGCCCCCCAATGGACCTCCCAGATGGCAGCCTGCAGAAAGTGAAGCCAGGCTTGCAGCAACACGTCCACGAGAAGCACCAGAGTGCCCAGAGGCAGCTCCGGCTCCATGTTGCAGAGTGCTGTGGTGTCCCAAGTGAGGGCAACCAGAGCACACAGACACAGAAATGCTTTGCTGTCCCTCATCAAGGCAGGCAAGGAAGCAGGAACACCTGAGAACCAGCTGTCCCTTTAAGCACAGGCATCAGATAGCCTCAGGCAGCAGCCACACACAGACACTCCTGACCTGATGCCCTGCCTGACCTGGTTCTGGCTGGCCTTAAATCCAATTCTGTGTCCAGTCAGTGTGGATGCACTATTTTGAATTAGCAAAATGCTAATTCGAACTGCATTTGGTGTGTAGATGCGTTAATTCGAATTAGCTTAATTCAAATTAACTATTTTGAATTAAGATAACTCCAATTAACGCTGTAGTGTAGACATACCCATAGTCTTTACCTGACTGTCTGTGGGAGAGGAAGTGTCCAGTATGTGGCTTGGAACCAGGACTCTGCTTTTACCCTCTGTGTGATTGCTGGGGGAAGGGGGGAAACCAGGCTCACCCACTCCTCTGGGTCCCAGCCCAGGAACCCTATAGGTAGCAGTTACCTGCTAAGTCTCAAAGTGATTGGTTGCTGTCACATCCCTCGGCCACTTCCCCAGGAAGCTGCTTCATCCAGCCCTTTCTCTAGAGCCTTGTGGTCAAGTTACCCCATCCGGGGTTCTGCAAGTGTTGTCACTGGCTTCTTGGCTAGTTTTCAACCTCCGGACCTTGTTCTGACTAGGTATGAATTCCAACGCCCACTCAGAGCTGTCCAGAGTGCTGATATTCTCCCAGTTAGTTTTTAGGTCTGCCTGGGTCAAGCTTCAGAAAGGAACTGCCAAGTCCCGGTCTAGCACCTTCTTTTATATCAGCTGCTGTACCCTGATTGGCTGCAGCAGAGGCTACCACTCTGTTCTGCTTGGAGGACCTTGCTTCTGCTACTGTTGCTGGGCATGGTGTGGAAAGGCCTCCAACAGGGATGCTGGGCCTTGTTCACCCCATCACAGCACCTCACAAAAGTGAGGCATCTAAACTGAAGTTTGGATCTATATCTGTATCTCATTCATGTGGAAATATACTCCAAATGTCACAGCTTTTCAGTAATTCCTATCAGAAATCAAGGATGATTTTTGCTCTCCTCTCTCACTCCAGTGCTAGGATAAAAGTTTGTGAGTGGGTAAATGGAGAAAGTGTGCAAAATGCAAAGATGGGGGAGAAAAAAAAAACGAGCAGCTGGGTTAAGATTTAACATCGGTTGACTCATCTCTGCACTTGGAATTCCTGGCTGTCTTTGCTTAACTATGGAAGCTAAAACTGGCTAATGATACTGATCTAAGGCCTTTTCTATACTTACATGGAGATTGACACTCCATAGATCAATCTTCCTGGAGTTTGATTTAATAGATCTGATAAGGATCACTGATGACATCCTTGTTAACCCCAGTACTCCACAGGATCACAAGGAGCGAAGGAAGTCAACAGAAGAGTTTATCATGTTTACCTCCCATGGCGGGGATGCTGTGGAAACTTGAAGATATGTTGAGTTCTGCTATTTTATTCTCATAGCTGGAGTTGCATATCTTACACCTGGCCTTCATGAATGCAATATTTGGTGAGGTGTGCCCTTCTTTTTCTGATAGGCAGCATCTTCTGTTGTATAATCTTAATCAGAATATGGGAAGCTGTTGAGGCAAAACTAAGGAAAGAACAGGCTGGATTTTAACCCTATAGATCATGTGTTAACCAGATTTTCACTCTAAGATTAATCATTGAAGAGAGCATTGAATGTCAAAAATCAGTCACCATATGATTCATAGATTTCTACCCAGCATTTGGCAGACTACATCATGATTCACTCTGGAATATCTTGAAGTATTATGGTGTGACAACAAAAAAATTGTCATCAAGGCTTTATGTCAAAATACAGCTTACACAGGTAAAGTAAAGCAGGTTTGAGGAAATGGTTCAACACAGACAGTTTTGTTGAATAACAAAACTTGCTCATATTGTTTAGCATGGCCATTGCTTCCATTCTGAGACAATGTGTAGGCCCTGACTGGCTGAACAATGACACACTAGGGATATCAAGATTTTGCTGATGACCAAGCTCCTTTAAGTGACAGCTCAACTAACATGCTACTAAACACGAATGGGGCAGCCTCAAAAAAAGATCAGGCTAATAACCAGTTATGGAAAAAAGTCTAAGAAGTACCCCAACAATTTTCCACACAAGCATTCCATATGAAGGCAAAGAAATACAAGAGATGATTCAATTCACTTATTGGCAGTAATGTGCAATCCAAGGGGTCTTGTAGAAGGTAATACCCCTACAAATTGGCAAGTCAGCAGCTGCATTCACCAATTTCAACAAGATTTAACTACTGAAAAATCTACAAGTTAAAGATCAAACTACAAATCTTCTGATACCATTGGGCAGCTGGAGGAACATGTATAACAGCAGCTGACTGGAGGAATGCTCCATCAGATGCTTCTCAGAGAGGGGTAACTAATAGGGATTAACAGCCCAGAGGACATACAGGCTATGTCTACACTGCATGATTATTTCGGAATAAGCTATTCCAGAAAAAATACTCTGCATCTACTCTACAGGAAAACCTGGAAATTAGTCTGTGGCAGGCTCCCCTAATGTGGACATGTTACCTCGATTTAGAGCCCAGGATGCACTGGGGAGTAATTACTTTGAATAGCCTGGGGGAAGAGCTATTGCGAAATAGCAGCAATGGAACGTCCACACTACTGCTATTCCGAAATAGCTATTTCAGAAGAGGTTTAATTCCTTATGGAATTAGGTTTATAAATGCTGAAATAAGCTGCCAGTTATTTCAAAATTATTTCAAAATAAGGAACTGTCTGTGTATACGCTCACATAGTTATTTCAGAATAACGAACATTATTCCAAAGTAATGCTGCCGTGTAGATGTACCCTCAAGGAGCAGCCTGGGATAAATAGAGATGGCAGAGCCTTGTTTGTTCAGCTTTTTTCTGAGCTTTTTAGCTTTTCCTGCCCCAGTGTTTAATTTGTAAGGAATGAGATGTCAGAGATCAAGCAGTTTTTTTTAACTTTCATAACTGATGCAGAAACTAGAGGTACTGGGTTTATGAACAGCCAAGCCTAGAAGTGCCAGAACTCAGCGCTAGAAAGTCCTGGCACAAATTAAGCATTGTCATACCTTTACACACTCATTATATCCCAGTTCCATGTGGAAATTAGCTTTGGTACAGGGTAAATTAGACATTAAGGTTCCACAACACACTTCATCCAAAATCCTCCCACATAATAATTAGTATATCTACACAGTCTAAATTTTATAATTTGTATTACAAATAAAACCCCATAATCTCAGCCAAAAAAAAAAAAACCCCACATAGAAAGAACTGACACTAAAAACCTTTTCAATTTTTTCAATCCATTCCAAGTCAGCAAAGAAATATATGAACAGAATTCAAATTTAGGGGTGTGAGCCTATAATATGCAAGCTAACATTCCAAAGAGACAAGTCTGGTATTTATGGTATTAATGTAGGAAAATCAAGCAGCCATGCTTTATTACAAGATGCATGGCTTTTCAGTGAAAAATTAGCTGAAATGATTGAAGGATCACATCTAGTAGATTACTGTCCCTGAACCATGTTCAGCATACACAGTTAGTGCATAGGGAAAGAAATCCCATTTGAAAGTCCTTTGAATTGAATAAATCACTAATTTTAAAAAATGGTCTCATTGATCCTTGAATATTTAAGTTTATATTCACTGAACAATTGGTAAGCAGGGAAATAAATTGACCAGGGAACACGAAACCACCCACACTAATGGACTAGTGAACTATGTGTGTGACTGATCTTTAAAGAGACACTACTAAATAATTCAGCACTAACTTTAATGTCTAATAGGGAATGTATTAAAAAAAGTAGCCATCTGGTATGCCTCAATCAAAATAAGAATTGGTGGCTTTGTGCTGATTTTGTTGTTTTTCCATCATCAGTTAGCTCAGTTACTGTTTGGAGAGCTGCAGTTTCCTGGCCACAGAAGTGATGAACATGCAAAGACAACTTTCTGCTGCATTAGAAAAAGTGGATGAGGATGAGTGGGAAGGTGAAAGAATTTTGCTTGGTCTCTAAGGGTGCATCTACACTGCATGGTTATTTCGAGATAACTAGCATTATTTTGAAATAACAATGCAATCATCTACACAGCCATTCCATTATTTTGAAATAAATTCGAAACAACAGATGGCTTTTTCCAAAATCTGTAAACCTCATTCTATGAGGAATAATGCCTATTTCGAAATAAGGCTTGTGTAGACACTCTACTTCCGCTATTTTGAAATAGCCCCTCTCCAGGACCATTCTAAATTATTCCTCCCCGGTGCATCCTGGGGCTCTAAATCAAGATAGCACATCTACATTAGGGAAACATGCCTTGGACTAATCTTGAGGTTTCCCTGTAGTGTTGTTTTGAAATAAGTGTGCAGTGTAGACTTATCCTAGGAGGAGCAGCACTGGCTGATATCCACAGGGACCACACTACTGCACATGTCACAGAAGACACAGAGGATAGTGTTGTGCTGAAAAGTGCATTTCTGCTTTCTTATACTCTGGCACTTATCCCAAATTATTGGGCCTCCTAAGGATAGCGACTTGTACCCAATGAGTACATGAAATAAAATCTCCTCCCCGCCCCCCCAAAAATATTTTTTCCCACTAGATACAATATAAAAGCTATTCTGGCTCATGAGGATACTCTCAATCAAGACTTCTCGCCTCTGCCTCAGAACCCTACTTTCCTCCCACTCCCCAGCCTTTCCTTCTAATAACATCAGATCTGTGATAGTTTTGCTACATCTTTGACAATATTATGTTATAATGTATATAGATCCTGCCATAACATTAGGGAAATTTTTGACTGCTATCCTATAAATAAAGTCTGTCAATATTTAAGTCGTAAACACCACTTGAAGCATAAAATTCAAATCTTCATTTGTGTTCATACTCTCTGGGGAAAAATGACATGGTTTTTCTGCTTAATTTCCCCTTCAGCATATATTCACATGATTTACATAAAAGCGCACAGTTGAGAAAGGAGGTGGGAAAGCTTCTCCCACAGATTTTTCAGTGCACCTTGATCCTCCTGATTTACAAAATACTTTTTCCAGGTTTAAGGAGATAGTGTCTTTGCTAACTGGGCTAAACCTCACCAACATTAGGAGATGACTTGGCTTTTGATAAACATTGATAAACATTCTTGTCCCTAGCAGAGAGCTCCCTACCTTATAAGTTAAACAAAGAGATGAATGGAGTACCTGGCTCCCTGTGCTATTCACTGGCATTCTACACACACTCAAATAAAATTTTATAGACTAAGAACTTGATCCAAACCCCACTTAAATTATTATTTGCATTAGCTTCAGTGGGCTGGAGATCAAGACCTAAATACCTTTTTGTAATTTAAAAAAATATATATATTCAGAAATATGCGAAAAAGATTATGAGGCTCGTTCAAAATAAGCAGACTACTTAGCCTCCCTGCCTCAGTTGTTCTGGGCATATAAAGAAGATAATACATTATTTATAGGTTATTAAGCACTTTGAAGAATGTGAAGAATGTGCTGGGTGTGATCAATAGTATAAATATTAGGAGCTCAGTAATAGTACATTTTCCATATTACAAGAGAAACAAAAACAAATTCCAGCTGGTGAGGTTTTGAGTGATTTATGAATGGCCTCAGTCTCTGGGTTAGGCTGAAATATATCATATCACAACTCCCACTTTCTTCTGTTTCCATGAATACAAATGTCATATTAGTTTCTTTACAATTTGAAAATTATTAAAAGCTTTGGGAAGTGCCTGACACATTCCCAGAGAACACCTGTAGTATAACAAGGGTTTCATTATGTACTGGAGAAAGTATGATTTATTGGACTCATCTACTTGGTGAGTATTGTTACTAAACCACTAATTATAAAATGCCATCCTCCTTAGTCTGTTTTGGGCATTGACAGGATTCTGCTATTCTCCTCTTCTAAATGTTTCACTTATTTCTTTTTATAAATTTGGTGGAATTCTTATTTAATTTAAAAGCTGAAATATTCCCCCGCTGCCACCATCAACAGCCATGCCTTGAGCTTTTCTTAAGGAGGGATGTGGCTGTGCGAAATAATACCTAATCTTCTCACCAGCATTTATCACATCTTACTGTCCTCCCCATACCGGGCCTGCACACCATTGAGCACTTAACTCCCACCATCCAAAGCACAGGCTCACATCTCTACATATTCTGTAAAAACCTGCTCTACTTCACTCTGGGCACAGGGAGGGTAGGACTAGAAACAAGCCCCAAATAGATTTGATTTATTTTATTCAAAATTAATGGTTGGAATATAGTTTGCCTACTGTAGGATCAGATCTCATACTGATGAAAATTAGGAATAAATTCCATTGAAACCAATGACTTACACAGGGTAAATCACATTAAAATCAGAGCCAAGGATAGTAACTCATGTTTAGTATCTCACATTTAAACTCATTTGTCAGACAGATGTCTTTCCCCCTATAATACTGAATAAGTATATCACTCTCTCATATGTTTTACTTATGCTCACAAAAAGAGACAGAACTTGCAATTCTTGCATTTTTCAAACACAAATATTATTTTGTTCACATTTGGGTAACAAAGGGTATCTCATCATGTACTGTTACGTTAGCATTCTGAGCTGCTCATTTATACAGAATTTCCTACTGAAATTTTACTGCAATCCAATTGCTGTAGATAACACATTTCACTGTTTCATATCAGAGTGGATGTGTTCGTACTTATGGATGAATGGCTATCAAAATATAGGTAATGATCTATGTCTCTTATTTTCTTCTCGGCTGCAGCTAAAAAAGATGGAAAAATAGCTATTATCTTGCAATAAAGTTATCTGACACAGCTGTGGGCCCCTTCTGTCAGTCTCCCCCTCTTCTTTCCTCAAACCAACATCAGTTAATTTTGTCTTTAAATGTAAAGTGACCGAGGGAGGTTGGTCAGAAAAGAGCTATTTTTGTCCTTTCCTCATGCTGTATGCAGTGATAGGCACTCCACATGTTTTCACATATAATACACATATAATGTGTGTGTTTATGTGTGTGTGTGGAGGGGGGTAACACTCATATTTGGGGAGCAGGTACAGTAACAATTTGCAGCTATTAGATCTTAATGGTGTCTATTTTGTTTATTTTGCATATGTTGCATCAGTTCAATAAGTTCAATAATAACCTTAGGGCTTTTTCTTAAAGCTACCAAGAATTTCTCAGACTGCCTCGGTGCTCCTTTAAGCCATAAGCATGAACTGCACAGAAACATCAGCTTTTAAGCCGCAAGGATTTTTGCATTTGTCCTCTTTCCTAGAGTCTGCATTTGCACTGACTGCAGGCTCAGTATTCTGGACTTTCCCCTGCACTGGATTTCTGATGTAGGGTTGGACTGTCAGGCTCCCTTACTGGAAATCAAATACTATTGAGTAGCATTTCAGGGTTATTTGAAAGTTGAATACTTTCCTGAGGAATTGTTTCTGCAGTGATTGCCAATTTTCTGCTTCAGAGGTTTATGATCAAATAGTCTCTGGCAGGAGCCTTTTGTTGAGTTCCTTCTACTGCTGGTGTTTTGAGGACATTCACGAGTGAATGTTGAAAATTTCTTCTACTGCTGTTTCTGTTAACATTTACAGAACATATTTCAGTACCTGCTAGAAGATGAGGAACACAGAGAACACATGGATGGAAAGGAAATGGGATCAGCGGTGGCAGGAAATAATAAATAAAGTACTTTGATGATAAAGGTACGATCAAGTGATAGATGCTACAGAATTACATGTTATAAAGAAAAGGCTTTGTATTTATTGTAAACAACCGTCAAAAAAGATAGAAGCTCTTTTGCTTAGGAGGCAACTTCTGCCCCCAGTATCCTCTAAGGATATTTGTAATATTCAAATGTCGTTTGCAAGGGGATTGTCGTTTGCAACAATCATTCCTGGTATAAGTCTGTTATAAATTCTTTGATGGAGTGTTAATATCAATGCTAAGATGCAACCAAGAACTCAGTGGCAAACTAAAAAACTTACCATTAACACAAGACACGGAAGGGATGAAAGTTGCATATGCTGGGAGTGCCATGATAAAGCAAGGCACACTAAATAACTTGGCACTAGCATGGAAAGCAATGACAAAGAAATAGCTGTTTCACTCTTGTGCTGTCAGCAGCAGTGTGCTAAGTGAAATACACACGTTAATACCAGACACAAAAATAAGCCTGTTAGGAGGCCATTTTCTATATTATTTGCATGTGTAGATAGTCATTTTAAAATAGATGCACTAAGAAAATTGAGACACTCTGGAGGGACTGGAGATCAATTGGATTTTTTTGGAGAGTCTCTAAGGTGCCATAGGACTATTCATTTTTTTTTAAAGTTACAGACTAACACGACTACCTCTCTGAGACTTGGAAAAAGAGGTGTTACTACTGTTTTGCCTGAGAGCACTCAAGTTGTAGCATGGCCATAACAGCAGCAATCTACAAATGTTATTCTGTGTGTATTCATCCTGTGGTCATGTTAATTGGTTTTTGTTTAATGTAATTTAGTGACTGAGAGGCTTTGGGCTGACCACACTGGGGAAAAAAGCCCAACATCCACAAAACCAATGCCACATGGGCAGGGAGGAAACCAAGCTTCCCCATTGTCTCTTCAATGTTCTTCAGTCATAGGTTGGAGGAGACCATCACTATGAATCCTAACTGCGGATTCTGTGACATGGATACCTATCTTCCAGGAGGTGTGCTGAAGCCAAACAAGGTAGACACCCTCTCCCCATGACATGGCCATTGCTGGCCTAGGTCAGCTGGTTTAGACTACGGAGCAAAAAATTACCGAGTAGACAGTCTAGCTTGGGCTAGAATGACAAAAGCTTTAACATGGCAAGTACTAGTATAAATAGGTAGGTGTGGTTTCCTACCAATAAAACAAATACCACTCTTAAACAGTGGACATTTTCTGCTGGCAAAAGTGCTGACAAATTGTTTATGTAACCTACACACTTACTGAGCGTCCTATGTAGTGGCACTTAGACCACTTATAGAGAAAGAGAATGAGTTTCCTTCATAGCCTTAGCTGAGAGCCGGCTGATTTTTAGCTCAAACTGTAGAGTAGGGGTGGGAAACCTCAGGCCCAGGGGACAGATGCTGCCCCGGATCTGGTCCCCGAGGCTTGGGACTGCCCCCACCCTCACAGTGGGGGAGCCCTGAGCCGTGCAGGCCTGAGTCAGACAAGCCTGCAGTGGATCCAACCCACAGGCTCTGCCTGGTGGGTGGGGGAAGTATCTCCATGCACAACTGCACCCACTCCTTTTGGTGGGGAAGCAAAGCACTGGCTGGCTTTTCCCCTGCCATTCCTACCCAGACCCTACACTACAAGCCCTCTTCCCAGTAGCTCCCTCCCACACACTGAACCCTTCATTTTTTGGCCCCACCCCAGAGCTTAGAGGGTCCTATAAAATCTACTGACTTAGGCCCCTCTAGGCTCTTGTGTGCAAGTGGGGGAGGGGATTTGGTGGGAGGGTTGTTTGTTGTTTCTTTGTTTGTTTTTGCTTCTCACTTTTGTGTGGCCCTCAATTGATATTTCTGTGGGACTTCGGCCCCCATCCCAAAAAATGTTCCCCACCCCTGCTGTAGAGGCTCATGCACTAAGCTCCAGAGTTCCCAGGTTTTGGTTCAGCTTGTTGGTTTTACATTTACTCTGCCTAACTTTTAGCAACACAGCTGTGTTAACACAGCCATGTCGCTAAAAGCTGTGTAATACAAACATGCTTTTAGGAGCTGTAATAGACCACTAACCTCTACTATGATTGAAACTGGTTAAGAGGGAAGGAAAGGCTACTTATGAATGGATGCTTTCACCACCTAAATTACTACTGGCATTGTGCTTCAATGTTCTGCCTGTGAACCAAGCCACAAAAATGTCTCTCCAAACTGTTTTTTGTGTATGTGTTTTAGATTTCCATTGTGTTGAAAACTAGTGGTGCCTTCTGCAAGCATGTAACACTTTCCTGTGACTCTGGGTATTTCTGAATATGGGGATAAGGAGGACAGACAGAAAAGTGTTTGTAGTATCATGGAACAGATACTTATATGCCACTCAGTTTCATGTGATGTGAATCGTGAGGCCCAATCCTGATTTGAGTCACCAAAACATTCCATGCACTTTGTGTCAATTAATTGTTTTTATGAAAATTAATGAATAAATAAATAAAAACATGGGGAGATGTTGAAACATACTGATTTGACATTATCTAAGTGAAACATTTTGATTTGTCAAGTTAGCTTCAAAGGAGTGCTAGATAGCCCATAGCCTAGGTACTCAGGTGGGATGTGGGAAACACAAGTTTGAATCTCTGCTCTGCAACAAGGATCTTAATGCCAGTCTTCCCACTCCCAGATAAGCATTCTAACCACAAGGCTTTATGGTATTTAAAGGGAGAAGGCTTTCTCAATCATTCCAGTTGATGTTTTCCACTTTGTTTAAATATTGAAATATTCATTAGAGTAGGAACTGGAACCTGCGTGTCCAGCTAAGTGCTTGGACACTTGGGGTGTATCTAAACAGAAGCTCTTAACTCAAAATAAGCTATGCAAATGGAGCTACATCAATTGCGTAGCTTATTTCGAAATAGCTTATTTCAAAATTGAGAGCATCTACACAGCACATATTTAGAAATAGAGCACTCTTCCTAAGACTTCCCTTACACCTTGTACAATGAGGGTTACAGGAGTCAGAGTAAGAAGTCCTCCAGCTTGACAATATTTTGACATTATTTCAAAATACCGTATATTCCGGCGTACAAGACGACCTCTGAAGTTAAAAAACATCCCCCAAAAATCGGGGGTCGTCTTGTACGCCGGATGCCCCGCCGCCGGAGCCCCTCCGCGGCTTTGAAAGCCTCGGGGGAAGCCGGCGGGGGGGCATCCCAGGCGCGCATGGGCTGCCCGCCCGCCGGAGCCCCTCCGCAGCTTTGAAAGTCTCGGGGGAAGCCGGTGGCGGGGCATCCCAGGCGCGCATGGGCTGCCCGCCCGCCGGAGCCCCTCCGCGGCTTTGAAAGCCTCGGGGGAAGCCGGCGGGGGGGCATCCCAGGCGCGCATGGGCTGCCCGCCCGCCGGAGCCCCTCCGCGGCTTTGAAAGCCTCGGGGGAAGCCGGCGGCGGGGCATCCCAAGCGCGCATGGGCTGCCCCCCCTCCGGAGCCCCTCCCCGGATGCCCCGCCGCCGGCTTCCCCCGAGGCTTTCAAAGCCGCGGAGGGGCTCCGGCGGGCGGGCAGCCCATGCGCGCCTGGGATGCCCCCCCGCCGGCTTCCCCCGAGGCTTTCAAAGCCGCGGAGGGGCTCCGGCGGGCGGGCAGCCCATGCGCGCCTGGGATGCCCCCCGCCGGCTTCCCCCGAGGCTTTCAAAGCCGCGGAGGGGCTCCGGTGGGGGGGGAGCCCATGCGCGCCTGGGATGCCCCCCCGCCGGCTTCCCCCGAGGCTTTCAAAGCCGCGGAGGGGCTCCGGCGGGCGGGCAGCCCATGCACGCCTGGGATGCCCCCCCGCCGGCTTCCCCCGAGGCTTTCAAAGCCGCGGAGGGGCTCCGGCGGGGGGGAGCCCAGGCGCTCCTGGCGGCTTTGCTCCCGGTGCCTCTGGTCTGCTGGGGACCATCTCCAGCAGACCAGGGACACCGGGAGCAAAGGAGGCGGAAGGGCGCTGGGGTATAAGATGAAACCCTATCTTTTAATTAAAAAGATAGGGGGTCGTCTTATACGCCCAGTCGCCCTATACGCCGGAAAATACGGTATCTGCCGCCTGCTGTGTAGATGCGGACTAAGTTATTTCAAAATAACGCTAGTTATTTCGAAATAATGTTGCTGTGTAGATACACCCTTGGATCACAGAGCCAGTCTCACTTGCTTTGTTCTATTAATCCAGCCCTACATTTCATAGGGTCATTCAGTTTAAGAATGGAAGGGCCCGCTAAACCATCTAATTCTATCTATAACAGCCAACAATACTTTCTACACAGTGCAATATAAGACAGCCTGATTCAGAAAAATTCTGACCTTCAGAATATTAGAATAAAGTTTTTATCCCAGCACTTGCATATTAAACCAAATACGTACAAAATACATTCATCCCCAAACAAATGTTTACTGACTGTCCTGATATAAACAGAAATGAAAATTTACTATTTTTGGTTTTCTCTGGAGTAATTTTTTTTTATTTTAGAAACTGCCAGAGAACCCTCAAAAATCTGTTATTCACCCAGCTTGTGAAATAATAGATTAAGATAAATAAAACAGAGAAAGCACCTATCTTCAGGGCCAAACCAGAGCACAGTCTACTTGAGACAAAAAAAAAAGTCACTAGCCTCAGGAAAGAAGATGTCAAGAGGCACAGAACCTGGCCAGCAGAGAGGCAAAAATTCACTTCAAAGTACAAACTAAGGTACTGATTTGGTTAATTCCTCTTAAGGATGAAAACACCTTGCAAAATAAGCCAAATAAGAAAGCATAATGTCCCCTAATAATATACTTTTAGATTCCACAACCTTCCCAACAAATATCAAGTCTAATGGTAACATTAATAAGGAAATGCAAATCAAAAGGAATCCCTAGAGTAACTTACATCTAGTCAGCATGAGGGAACATAAACTATACTCTGAAAATTAACTATCTGTCACATGGCAATAAGGAAAAGAGAGGCTTAGAATCAGAACTTGGTAGATAATATACAGATATATCAATACTCTTACTTCTAAATTTGAGTTAATGTTACATCAATGAGCTGTTAATAAATCATAAGGTCAAAGATCACCAAGCTCACACTAATTGGCACTCACAGGACTGCATGATGTAGTGAGTCACTGACGCAAAACTGGTGCTTTAATCTTAGAGTGGTTTGACATGGCCATGTGTAGACAGTATAACTTCATAGAGTAGCCCCTACAAAGTCTGCTATAATTCAGAGACTAAACAATAAGTGATTGAATTGTATATGTTTCCAATTTTATCTTAATGAAATTGCTCTTATGCAACTACTCAAGGGACTGACAAATTTAATGCAAGTACTCTGCTAATAAAATAGAACAGGATTATAGTCATTCCATTTGCAGATAGTCTAATTTGGGTCTCCTAAGACTAGCTATGGAGCATCTTGAACAGTTTTTACTGCATGCCTGAACCACACAGACCTGTCTGAAGTGTAGGTCTCCATGGTCTAAGGTTCTGAGAATTCTGGCCCTGATCCAACAAAGAAGTCGAGCACATGCCTAACTCTAAGCATGTGAGTAATAATGATATCACTTACAGGGTTCAAGTGAAGCCAATGCTTAAATGATTTCCTGGATTGAAGCTTGAGAGCTCATCCTCTTGTATGAGTGAACCTTTAGTTCAAAATACAAACAAAAACAAAACATATTTGTAAGACACATAATTTGGAGATAGAACAGAGTCCTACAAACAACCTTCACTCTGACCAGAATGTTTCCTCACTGCCTTCTTAACTCCAGCCAGAATATTTCCTCACTGCTTCCTGTAGACCAGAAGATTCATTGCTACTACCTAGCCTAAGCAATCTACTTCTCTAGCACAGGCTGGATTCTTACTTTTCTCTCTCCCGCAGTAAATACGAACTTTCAAATAACCACATATCAGTCACAAATAAAACTACCTTAACCATTCTGAGGCAGAAATGAAAACCTTTCATTTCTTCTTCTCCAGAGAAAAAACCAGAGACCCTACAGTTTAACACTTTATCCTTCTACAGTATTATTAGAAACACAATATCCCTTATATCACCTTCTACAAGGTTACTACAACATAGATATTTTATTGAGTCCAGTCATGGTCCTCCTTGACCTGTATCCCACAATGATCCATATCAGAGCTTCAGGGAAAGTGTGCAGCATTTGGTAGTTATGGAGTGATCTAACCTATCTTCCACTGATGGCTTCTACTAGCCAAAGGTTTAGGGTCACCTTTTTATTATCAATAATTCCATCATGAACCCACAAAACCACATTTATAAAATTGGCCTTCTATCAAAAGACTCACTCTACCAACTTTACAGTCCAACTACTTCAAAAGGAGGAAAGACAAATTCTTCATGAGTGTACTGTATATTCTCATTAGTAGCTAGTGATCTCCTAATAGGAAAAGATTACTGAACCCCATTTTAATTTTGATATACTCATATTCCTGTCCACTAGCTGCCTACACAGAATTTATGGTCAGGATTCAGTTTGTGGAATCGTTACTCCAAAACACACAGCATCCACCCCAAAGCTTGAATGCAATTTATTCCTGAAATACACATTTCCAAAACTACTTTATAAGTTGGTTTGGGGAATGTTCAAGTGGGCAGCTCCTCAGCTGGTGTTAAATGACATAACTCCATGGACACAGGGCATACCTCCCCTGCCAGCTAATAAGATGTCCATTGGTATCCTTAAGAAAACACTCTAGAAGTTTTAAGATTTTTGCAGACAAACAACAATTTTTTGTCATGGATATATATTTTAAAAAACAAAGCAAGAGCATTTCAGTTAAGGAGAAGTAGTGGTCTCCTTTCACTCTGTAGGAGACTGAAGCTACATCCATACTGTAGCCTTCTTCCGCAAAAGCTTATGCAAATGAAGCGCAGAGTGGACTATCACCGTGCTTCATTTGCATAATTAATTTGCAGCCACTTTTGCACAAAAGACTTTTGAGCAAAAAGGAGCTGTGTAGATGGCTCCTTTTTGTGCAAAAAACCCTTCTTGCACAAGAGCCATTCTTCCTCATTTTTCCAGGAAGAACGGCTCTTGCACAAGATGGGGGGTTTGTGCAAAAAGGAACTGTCTACACAGTTCTTTTTTCACAAAAGCCTCTTGTGCAAAAACGGCCCCTAATTAATTATGCAAATGGAGTGCGGTGATATTCCACTCTGCACTTCATTTGCATAAGCTTTTGTGGAAGAAGGCTACAGTGTAGACATAGCCTCAGGGAGCAGACTTACTCATTTATAGTTTATATCTCTTCTAGAATTTGGAAGCATCACTGAGTTTGTCTTCAGAGCTTCTGGAGTTCCTGGAAAGAAAGATTGGCCCAGCTAAGCTAACTCTCCTATAGCATGTCTGCACTAAGAAATTATTTGAAATAATGTCTCTGAAGAATATACTATTAGATTCTATTAGATGTGCTCACGTCTCTTGGAGTAGATTTTTCCATACCACAAAATGGGGAGTTATAAACAGAGGAAGCACCTTGACTCTGTGTTTCTCTACTGCTCTTTGTAGCATTTGAATCTGCATATTTTCTGAATCTTGGTGTTTGAGGTTTAGCATCAGTCATGAGCATGATTTCTTTGCCTTTTATGCATACTGAAATTCTGACACTCATTTAGGAATGTTTAGTTGTTAAATAGACAGCCTTATGTGCAAACGTCTATGTTGGTTTAGCTTAACAAAGCCTTCTGTTCTCTGTGTTCATTCTCCTCAATTTGTTCTTATATTGCTAAAGTTTCACCATCTTCTCTATGAAAAAAAAAATTATTTTACCCACCATTATTGAGTGTATCCTTAATATAATACCTGGTCAGAAGCCAAACGTCTTAATTAGAACATTTCAACACAAATTCAGGAACTAGAAAGATTACTTTATTTAATGCATAATACTCCAAATACCATCAAAATAGCTACCTTGAACCTGTGAACAGGATGTTTCTTTGGCATGTCTTCATTAATGCAATCCCTTTTGGTAATAAGAACATTTACCTGGCAATCCATTAAATCCACTCTCATTTCCTTTCCACCCAATGCTTCTTTCATCATCTGATAACCCCTTTTTGCATTATGCCTACCTCTGTCTCTTTTTACCTAACACTCCCATTCTGAATATGTCCACCACATCATCATACGCTTCTCTTTTATGTACTGGTCCAATTATATTTCTATGGTAAATTTTGAACAAAATGATTTGATTCAAGGTGCCGTTTGGACATAATACACAATGTCTTGCCAAGAGCCCCATTTACAAGAGACTACGAAGAGAGACCAAAATGTGGTAAGTGACTTAGTGCATTCCATGTATTTTAGAGGCAAATCACTTATTACTTATGGACTTGTGGGTGAATTTTTTATACAATTCTGGTTAACAGCCAAAATGCTAACAAAAAAAAAGCAAAAAAACAAAAACAAAAAAAAAACCCCAACACTGAACAAGAACAATATTTAAAGAGAACTGCTATAGCACATGTAAACAAGCTTATTGAATGCCTACAGGTAGCTTTGTATCTAATTTTTCATCAATCATCAGATGCACTAAAACGTCTGGTGTTTGCATTTCAATTCTCATTTTTTCATTTTGTTGCACTTAAAACATCTCTAATTTGTGCAAACATTTACTCAATACCTGCAGTAAATTGTGAAACTATGAGTGCTTCCACAGTAGACAGAAGACAGAGCTTATCTCTCCTGGGATACTGTTGCTTCAGCAAACACAGATTCACTTCTCACAGTACATGGAAAATATGCCAGAGAAATAAAGCTAGATGTGAGATTTACGCCTATCTCATATATTTTGCAGTCACTGTAGCAGCCATGATGATAAACATGAGGTAAGCGAACTGTTTTTAGTTGCCTCCAGAGCAAAAATTAAAAGCTGCTACGAGAAAGGCTATACTTTTCCATGAAACAAAAGAAAACTAAAAGTATCCTCAGGCTGTGTCCTCTGCATGATGGATGGCTGTACTTGGTGTTGGTAATAAGTGATTTTGCAGTGTGAACAGCAGTGAACCAACTAGTTAAAGTTGAAAAGTTCTTTACATTTTAGCCCTGTGTTATCTTGCACATAATTTCCTAAAAAATTCACTCGCCTGGCTCTAATTCTCCAGCTTTTCTCACTTTATTCCAAACTGATTTTTTTAAAATATGAAAAACCATAAAACAAATAATTATTCAAAATGTTACAACTAGTATAATATTTTCCACCTTTATTCTGAACACTTTTCTTGTAATCTATCACTTTTTGCCCATGTTGTATTTGCCTAGTATATTTATATTACAAATTCCTGGGGCTAGGGATGTGGCTAGCACAATGGTATTTATATCAGTCTTGGGGCCTCTATGTATTACTTTAATTTTAAAAAAATCAAATAATGATAATAATGATTTTGCATGGCATTTAGCAACTCAGACAACAATTCCAATGACACAATCCATTGTTCTAACTGAGAGGAACAGTCCAAGAATACAAAGCAGACATAAGAAATCATATTCCAGACATCTAATCTCTATATGCCACATAGGCCAGAAGCAAACAGCATAAAGCAACATAAACTAAAATTGTTGCTGATTATATAAGGTCATCCACTAACAAAACCCCCCAGCCCCACCAGTGATGAAGCACCCAATATAGCTTGTTTCACCAAGCCCTAGCTGGATGATACTGAGTCCTGCACCTGAGCTTCAGCTTAAAGATCAATGTTGAGAATGTCACAGCTAAATCACTCTTGTGGGCAGACCACCACCTCACTGAGACAGTGATAGATCCTCTTCCATCTCCTAGGCATCATGAAACACCTATCGTCCCAATACAACCATAAAGATGAATGTATGGACTCCATCAATTTTCAAAGTTTGCATGCATCATTATTGTTAGGCACCAATTTCAGAAATTGATGCCCTTGCTACTGCCTATCACCATATGGATACAGATATCCTTAGTTTTCTGACATCCTAGTCCAGAAGAAGAACGAGAAAGAAGACTTAAGCAACAATGGTGGAAAATGAGGAAGGATATACACAGGGGGTACGTCTACACTGGCCCCAAATTCCGGAAAAGGGATGCAAAGCAGGTAAGTCAGCATAGGGAAATCCGCGGGGAATTTAAATATCCCCCGCGGATTTAAATAAACATGCCCTCCGCTTTTTTTCCAGCTTGGAGAAAAGCCAGAAAAAAGCGTCTAGACTGGCGCGATCCTCCGGAATAAAGCCCTGAAGGTAGGAATAAGAGATCCTCGGGAAAAGGGCTTTATTCCGGAGGATCGCGCCAGTCTAGACGCTTTTTTCCGGCTTTTCCCCAAGCCAGAAAAAAAGCGGCGGACATGTTTATTTAAATCCGCGGGGGATATTTAAATTCCCCGCGGATTTCCCTATGCTGACTTACCTGCTTTGCATCCCTTTTCCGGAATTTGGGGCCAGTGTAGACGTAGCCAGGATGAAACACAACAAATTCTTCCAAATATATGCTGAGGCTGTATTACAGGCCAAGAAAACTTTCCTTCTAGCTGCCACTGAAGCTGTCAAATCCCACCGAAAGGAGCTTTCATACTGGTGCACTGCTTCATCAACCCTGAGTATCTATATTCAATTTCAGAGCTCCTACGTGATGCTGGCCAAGTCACACAGAACAATTTTTTCACAGGGGGTCACTAAAAGTTTGTTTCTCATTCTCTGGGCATCCAACCCAGGACCTCATTTGCAGCTGTGCTGAGTGCTCACAACTGCAATTTAAATCTAATAGAGTGTTGTATATATAAGGGCACGTCTAAACTACATTCCTCTTTCAAAAGAGGAATTTAAATGAAGCAAATCGAAAGCACAAATGAAGCACGGATTTAAATATCCCATGCTTCATTTGCATATTTGCGTCCTAGCACTTTTTTGAAAAAGGGTATTTCGAAAGTGAAAGCGCAGTCTAGATGGGGTTCTTTTGAAAAAAAAAACCCACTTTTTCAAAAGAACCCATACTCCTGTTGGACACAGACTGGCTAACCTTGTGAGGAGGACTTTAAACTAGGTTCGACGGGGACAGGTGAGCAAAGCCCACAGGTAAGTGCTGAATGTGTGGGACTGGGAGATGGGTTGGAAATGGGGGGGACTACGGCCTATAATGGCAAGGAGAAAGGAGGGTCAGGGCACAACAGGGAGGCAAGATCAAATCAGTATCTTAGATGCCTATATACAAATGCGAGAAGTATGGGTAATAAGCAGGAAGAACTGGAATTGCTAACAAATAAATACAACTATGATATCATTGGTATTACAGAAACCTGGTGGGATGGGACGCATGATTGGAATGTTGTTATGGAAGGGTATGGCTTGCTCAGGAAGGACAGACAGGGAAAAAAGGGAGGAGGGGTTGCCTTGCATATTAAAAATGTACACACTTGGACTGAAGTGGAGATGAACGTAGGAGATAGCTGTGTAGAGAGTCTCTGGGTTAAGCTAAAAGGGGTAAAAAATGAGGGTGATGTCATGCTAGGAGTCTACTACAGGCCACCTAGCCAGGTGGAAGAGGTGGATGAGGCCTTTTTTAAATAATTAACAAAACTATCCAAAGCCCAAGATTTGGTGGTGATGGGGGAACTTCAACTATCCAGACATATGTTGGGAAACTAACACAGCGGGGCACAGGCTATCCAATAAGTTTCTGAACTGCATTGGAGACAACTTTCTGTTTCAGAAGGTTGAAAAAGCTACCAGAGGAGAAGCTGTTCTGGATTTGATTTTAACAAATAGGGAGGAACTAGTTGAGAACTTGAAAGTGGAAGACAGTATGGGGGACAGTGATCATGAAATAATAGAGTTCATGATCTTAAGGAAAGGTAGAAGGGAGACCAGCACAATTGAGGTAATGGATTTCAGGAAGGCAGATTTTGATAAGCTCAGAGAACTTTTAGGTAAGGTCCCATGAGAAGCAAGACTGAAGGGAAAAACAACTGAGGAGAGTTGGAAGTATTTCAAAGGGACATTGTTAAGGGCCCAAAAGCAAACAATTCCGCTGTGTAGGAAAGATAGAAAATATGGCAAAAGACCAGCTTGGCTTAACAAGGAGATCTTGCATGATCTCAAAATAAAAAAGGAGTCATATAAAAAATGGAAACTAGGACAAATAACAAAGGATGAATATAGGCAAGCAACACGGAAATGCAGGGGAAAGATTAGAAAGGCAAAGGCACAAAATGAGATCAAACTAGCTACAGGAATAAAGGGAAACAAGAAGACCTTTTATAAATACATTAAAAGCAAGAGGAAGACCAAGGACAGGGTAGGCCCACTGCTCAGTGAGGAGGGAGAAGCAGTAACAGGAAACTTGGAAATGGCAGAGATGCTCAATGATTTCTTTGTTTTGGTCTTCACCGAGAAGTCTGGAGGTGTGCCTAACATAGTGAATACAAGCAGAGAGAGGGTAAGTTTAGAAGATAGGATACACAAGGAACAAGTTAAAAATCACTTAGGAAAGTTAGATGTCAGCAAGTCACCAGGTCCTGATGAAATGCATCCCAGGTTACTCAAGGAGCTGATAGAGGAGGTATCTGAGCCTTTAGCTATGATCTTTGAAAAATCATGGAAGACAGGGAAGATACCAGAAGACTGGAAAAGGGCAAATATTGTGCCCATCTATGAAAAGGGGAATAAGAACAACCCAGGAAACTACAGACCGATCAGTTTAACGTCTGTCCCAGGGAAGATAATGGAGCAGGTAATTAAGGAAATCATATGCAAACAATTGGAAGGTAATAAAGTGATAGGGAATAGCCAGCATGGGTTTGTGAAGAACAAGTCATGCCAAACTAATCTGATAGCTTTCTTTGATAGGATAACGAGCCTTGTGGATAAGGGAGAAGCGGTGGATGTCATATACCTAGACTTTAGTAAGGCATTTGATATGGTCTCGCATGATATTCTTATTGATAAACTAGGCAAATATAACTTAGATAGGGCCACGATAAGGTGGGTGCATAATTGGCTGGATAACCGTAGTCAGAGAGTTGTTGTTAACGGTGCTAAATCCTGCTGGAAAGGGATAACAAGTGGAGTTCCTCAAGGGTCTGTTTTGGGACCCATACTGTTCAATATCTTCATCAATGATGTAGATATTGGGATAGAGAGTACGCTTATTAAGTTTGCAGATGATACCAAACTGGGTGGGGTTGCAACTTCTTTGGAGGATAGGGACATAATTCAAAATGACCTTAGCAAGTTAGAGAAATGGTCAGAGGTAAACAGGATGAAGTTTAATAAAGAGAAATGCAAAGTGCTCCACTTAGGAAGGAACAATCAGTTCCATACATACAAGATGGGAAGCGACTGTCTAGGAAGGAGCATGGCGGAAAGGGATCTAGGGGTCATAGTGGACCACAAGTTGAATATGAGTCAACAGTGTGATGCTGTTGCAAAAAAAGCAAATATGATTCTAGGTTGTATCAACAGGTGTGTTGTAAGCAAAACTCGTGAAGTCATTCTGCCGCTCAACTCTGCACTAGTTAGGCCTCAGCTGGAGTACTGTGTCCAGTTCTGGGCGCCACATTTCAAGAAAGATGTGGAGAAATTGGAAAGGGTACAGAGAAGAGCGACAAGAATGATTAAAGGTCTAGAGAACATGACCTATGAAGCCAGGCTTCATGAACTGAGCTTGTTTAGTTTGGAAAAAAGAAGATTAAGGGGGGACATGATAGCGGTTTTCAAATATCTAAAAGGGTGTCACAAGGAGGAAGGCGAAAATTTGTTCCTCTTGGTTTCTGAGGACAGGACAAGGAGTAATGGGCTTAAAGTGCAGCAAGGGAGGTTTAGATTGGACATTAGGAAAAAATTCCTAACTTTCAGGGTGGTCAAATACTGGAATAAATTGCCAAGGGAGGTGGTGGAATCTCCCTCTCTAGAGATATTTAAGAACAGGTTAGATAGACATCTGTCAGGGATGGTGTAGACGGAGCTTGGTCCTGCCTTGAGGGCGGGGGGCTGGACTCGATGACCTCTCGAGGTCCCTTCCAGTCCTATCATTCTATGATTCCTCATTTTTCAAAAGAACCCTGTCTAGAATGTGCTTTCACTTTTGAAAAACCCTTTTGCGAAAAAGCGCTCGGACGTGAATATGCAAATGAAGCATGGGATATTTAAATCCGCGCTTCATTTGCACTTTTACTTTGCTTCATTTACATTCCTCTTTCGAAAGAGGAATGTAATCTAGACATAGCCTAAATGATTAACATCTCAAATATTCCCAGTTGGGCACCTGATATTTCACTTGTGACATTCATCTTTCCATGCCTCAATTCCCATGTATAAAATGGACATCGATTCCCCCCCTACATCTCAGACAGAAGTAGTGAAGATAAATTCACCAATGTTTTTGAAGCACTTGGATACTACAGTGATGAGGACCATAGAAAATCCCACAGTAAATTAATAATTCTTTCTTCAGAGCAGGGTTTGACTAGTGTGCAGGAAATAAGGCCTAAGACCACACACTGGACAATGAGTAGAAAGCAAAATACTAAATAGCTGCTCATTAAGTAAGCTCTGTCCATCCTGCACACTGAATAAACCAGGGATCCTTTGGGGGAAAAAAATGAGAGAAAAAAAGACTGTACCATAATGCATTACACACAAGCATGCTAAATAAACCTGGTACAGTCCGTCTGAGTTTTGCTACTCCCTAACTTTTGCATTCTTGATTATGAAACCAGAACTTATTTACTAAAGTGGTTCTGTGTACAATAAATGAAGATAAAGCAGCAAGAAGGAGGCGAGGACAATGGGGCTGCAATGCAAGTTAATGATCAGTTGAGTGGGGAATGTGCCTTTTTAATCCCATGTTGTTTTTAGTTTATACATTTAATATTTGTTTGGTTATTATATTGTGCAGTGTGCTTAATTCTAGGACCATGAGATGAGGTAAGGGAGAAGAGGCAGACAATTAGTAGTGGAAGGTACTGAAATGAGTTTTCAGGGAGTATCTCAAGGATGAATGTAAGGTTTCTTGGCTTCTCAGAGAAGCAAGCAGTTAGAAAAAACTGCAGTCATCAGCAGGAGAAGCAGACAATCCTCTCTGGAAGGTAGGCAGGACTGGCAAAGTATTATATGAGATAAAGTAGCAGCCAGAAGCAGACATGTTGCTAAAGAGAGTGCTTTACAGGGCCTGAAAGATAAGAAAGGATTTTATCTTTATTCAAAGCAAGATAAGAAGACAGCAGAGAGAATCAAAAAGAAGGACTGTGAGAGGTTCAGAGCAGTGGACAATGAAGAGGACTTCAGCTGTAACATGTTGGATAGATTGGAATGAGTAAAGATAAGGCACAAGAAGACATTATCATCTTGGCCAATATTCCAGACAATAAAAATTCTCACAGAAAAAAAAAACTTTCATCTAGAGTTTCTCAAACGGGGGTCTATGGACCCATGAGGGCCCCCAAATGTACCCCAGGAGGTTGAGAGGCTTTACTCAGAAACTCTTCTCCCTCCTTCCCTCCCAGTGCCTCCTTCATGCCCGACAATCCCTGAGGTGAAGAAAGCACTGGGAGAGATGGAAAGAAGCATGAACCTTGGCTCCATGCCATTCTCAGAAGTGGCTGACAACATCTCAGCACCCCCTGGGAAGCAGAAAGGGGATCTCTGCATGCTTCCTCAGTCCCAAGTGCTAACTCTGAAGCTCCAATGAGAGTAAATGAGAGCTGGAGGGGCCATGCCTTCAGGCAGAAGCAGTGCCCTTAGATCCCTTGTCCCCCGCTACATAGGAGCCACTATCATAGGGAAGTGCCATTTGGGAGCCACCCACGTGCCGACCCTCCTCATCTCCTCCCACACCCAAACTTACTCCCAGAGCCCACACTCACTCCTGCACCTGAGTCCCCTGCTTCAGACTGGTAAAGTGAGTGAGGGAGTGGGACAGGGACTGAGGCAGGAATGGGGAATGGAGTGAGTGGGAGAAGATCCTCAGAGAAGGGGGAAAAGCAAGGGTCTGGCCTCAGAGAAAACAGAGGGACAAGGGCTGAGCAGGATAGCTTGGAGGATCCCTAAAAATAATTAAGTAAAAGTGTCCTTGGATTTCTAAAGTTTGAGAACCACTGCTCTGGGCTAGTTTTATGCTGATGTTTTTTAGTAAATATCCCTACTAATATACAAGCATTTTTTAAAATGCAAATACTATTTGGAAAGGAAATTGAATTATTTCCTCGCATACTAAGAAGAGATGTTCAGCACCTGATCCAGAAATGTTTCACAAAATTGTATATAACGCAAAATGGGAAAGTACCAAATAATGACGTTTCAATCCTTATATTGTTTAAGAAGATTCATTCTGGAAACCTGAAGAACTAATATGCTTTTAAAAAAAAATAAATCTCCTCAGAATCATGCTATTGAAGGGAATGTCTACATAGCAGTGTTATTTTGAAATAACTCACATTATTTTAAAATAACAGAGTGTGTGTCTACACAGCAAGCCCATTATTTTGAAATAATTTTGAAATAACAGGCATCTTACTCTGACTTCTGTAACCCTCATTTCATGAGAAGTAAGGGAAGTCAAAGAAAGAGTGTTCTTTTTTTTGAATTCCTGCACAGTAGATAGTGCCAAAAGTCAAGTAAAGGTACTTCAGCTTCAGCTATGCAATTAATGCAGATGAAGTTGTGTATCTTAATTCAACTTTAGCCCACAGTGTAGATATACCCGAAGAGAACTTCAACCTTCGTAGCTCCACAAGAATAAACACAGAATTTTCAGTGCAGAATTTTCAGCATGTCAGTCACCCAGAAGTAATATTTTTGTAACTGATTACTAGTAATTTTAAAACCTCTCTATATCTTAGTAGAGTTTCCCTAGGAGATCTGTGTTGTTCTGGAGTCTGTTGCCACAAAATCTGCTTTTTTTCAAACTGAACTTACATGCAAGAAAAAAGTTGCTTGACTACAGAGAGTTAGAAAAATTAAAAATTTTAAGAGGAAAGAATGTTCCTGAACAAAAATATTAGTATTTTGTGAAAAATCTAACATTTAGATCAAAGGAAAACAACTCATGTGTAATAATGGAGTAAGTGACAGAATACAGTGAAATAGAAAATCCTTCCAGATATCTGGAAAGTAAGTAAGGTGTGCAAACCAAAACCTATTGTCATATAAATCACATGGCATTAATTGCAACACCAAATTTCACACAAATAGGCATGAAAATAGATGAAAAATGTCCAGATTTCTTTAAAACAGACATTGCATACCTTGCTGATTACCACAAAGAGAATTCATGATGTGCAAACAATTTAGACCATTCAATTATATCTTTCTTTCAACAGAAATCTAACTCTGACAGGCATCAACTTAAACTAAGTTTTCATCTAGAATCGTTAGGCATTTATCATTCATTGGGTTGGTTTGTTTTTCCTTTCTCCTTCCTTTGAACCTTCAGCCTTGACCATAACTGGAGACGGCATGGGCCAGGGGTCTGAGGTGATGCAGAATACTCTCTCACTCAGTTGTTTGGCTAACTGGCTCTCTCTCACATGCTCAGGAGCTGATTGCTATATGTATCACCTTTGTGTTTTGTCACATTCCTCTGCAGCAAATGGTTGCATCTCATTTAATCACTTCCCTTTCATTGCAGAGGCCTCAAACACTGTTGCACCTAAATTCCTCCTGTTCTGTGCCTGTAATAATCTAGTCTCCTGTGGGCTGTAATTCTTTGGTCTAATTTTGGTTGTAGGATTTAGTGTGCAGGTGCTGGGTGGTTTTAGTGGCCTGTGGTATACAGAAGGGCAACTAGATAATCCAGTAGCCCTTTCTGGCATTAAACTATGACATAATAAGAAGGCTCAGAGGAATGAATGCAATAGAAGCTTAGATTCCTTAGTCTATGCTTTGTTTTGTATGTGAATTCAGAGCGGGGGAGTTTATAGATACCTTTACTACCTGGTCTGTGAGGTAAATGTTGTTTGATTTTGTGATAGGCTGCATGAAAATTTCCTACAGTTTAAAATCTCCTGGCTCATAGTAAAACAAAACTTGATGAGAGAGAAAATAATATTTAAACTAAGTAAGTAGTATGCAGAGCACATCTAGTCTAAAACTCTTCTAATGCTAATCTAATAAGGTATTATTTGATCTTATTACAGGGCAAAAGCAACATCTTGTATGTCTAGGGGATGCATATTCACTGCACGGCTTGTACCATTTTTACTGATGTTTTATGGTCATCAGTGTATCTGAGATCCATTTTTTTGTCTTCAGACTCAGTAGACATCACTCCCCATTGCAACTCACAACATTGTTATACTGTTCCAGGTTCCTATTTCAGATGCATCCTATATTTCTAGCTTATCTTGGTTTAGTCTCTTTCAACATTTGCTCAGTTAAGTCAATTTTGAGGATTGTACATGACATTTTTATTCTGTTTCTTTTCTGTATCCCAATGAAGCAATCCCATTCCAGGCACATCCCATTTTCCTGGCACCTCCAAACCCTTATGTTACTTTAAGTTGTGACATGAGGAAGCTGTGGATCGAATTTAGTGATCCTAGCTCTTACTGTTTAGGAGTTCTTGATCAATCAGACAAACTCTCAAATATATGGTAAATGTAAGATATATATGCAAGTTTCAGCTTCATAAATATGATCGGGTGTTGTGTGCAACATACTATGAATTAAAAGGTAAGGGGCTCACATACATTCAGCATTTTCATTTCATTCAAGTTTGTCTTTTCTAAAACTATGGACTTCAATTACTTGGATTCACGTGTGTTCCCCAGAAAAGATAAACCCATCCCATTTTTTTTTAAAGGGTTACTCTCTCTTAAGTTATTCTGTGTGGGTTAGATGGAACAGAGTACATCCAGAGGGAATAGGAAAGTTTTTCAGCAATCACCATAGCAGAAACAAGCAGCTAGCAGAGGGTGGGGGTGATTCAGAGACTAGACAATTGAAAAATCATAGGTAAAAAAGTCTTGACAGGTTACCAGAAAAGTCCATTAAAAAGCAAGCCATCAGATCAGCTGCTCCTACATCCAAGTGCTATATATTTCATGTAGTTGTTCCTATAATTTGCTTTGAAAAATAGCAATGTTCCAGCTGAAAGCTTCTGTCTAGTCTATCTTGTGAATGCAGCGATTCTTATTTCTTAAAAGGATTTTTGAAGTGATTATTTTTTAAAGAAGGAGTTTCTTCTTGCCATTTTTATTATTATTTTTAATAGGGAAAAACTGGTGTATGCTTTTTTTTTTCTTTTTGCCTAAAATAGCATTTCAAGTTTTTAGATGAAACCTCATCTGATCATAAATTCTGTTGATTACTGTAGGAAAGGTAGGGGCAGTAGAAGATTTGTTGTTTTTTTAATAGCTGTATATGCTCTGACAAGGGAGTTTGAAATAGAATATTTTATGCCTTATTCACAAATATATTCCTGAGTGAATGACAAACTCTGTCATGGGGCAAAGAACAAACAGTACTAAAAGGCAAAGATTTTCCAGCTAATTGTATAGGGTTTTTATTGGACTTTTTTCTTTTGTTTTCTTTTTTCTTTAAACAGAAATTTTACCAATTATTTGCAATCTAGTTATTTAAAAATGTATGTACCTCTCCTGCAGACTTACAATTACACTCACTTATAAGTAGTCCAGTAAGGATTTGCTAGTTCAGCCTTTAAATTTGCAAAATTCTTCTACATTTATGACAAAGCACCAGTCTTATGAATCATTGTAACCCAGGAACCACAAAGCATTTGTGTACTTTACCCTCTCTTCCCTTTATTGTAAGCTCTTTGGAGAAGGGACAGATTTAATTTCTTGGCATAAATTACTTGTTGCATATCCTCATGGATATTTACAGTGAGATATAGACAATATTTGATTTTGTTTAAAAACTATTTAGTTTCCATGGCATAAAATTGAGAGAAGTCTGAAACAAAGTAATCAGGAGCAACAGGAAAAAGAAATGCTGCTACCATCACTGCACTGCACTGCACTGCACTGCCACTGCTTCTTTTACAGAGAAGGTTTGACTTGACGGATGATGGACCTGAGAAAAGCTGGACCTTTCATTGATGCACACTTTCCTTCCCCACTGAAAGCGACTCATTTCCATCTTCCATTTCCCTCACCCTTCTTCCCTCCTCCCCTTACATTTCACTGCTACTGGGATCCCATAGGCCTGGTCTATACTAGCAACTCCATGCTTTATGATGTGGCATTTAATGTTTTATGAAAATATGCTTATGATATGGATATGACAGAACTGAGATTCACTTTGAAACAAAAAACAGGACTATGTATCACTTTAAAGACTAACAAGATGGTTTATTAGGTGATGAGCTTTCGTGGGCCATCACCTAATAAACCATCTTGTTAGTCTTCAAAATGCTACATAGTCCTGTTTTTTGTTTCAGCTACATCTCTATTGAGATTCACTTTGTGTAACATGGCACATGTAAGGTATCATTTGAAAGGTTCTTATTTACTAAATATAGTTGTCCCATTCAAATGCATGTATCATTTTTGTACATGAAATTAGGAATATCTACCTGTGTATCATATTTGCTGCTTCAGATCATCCCACTGCTGATTCTTCAGAGATGACAATGGAAAATCCAGACAGGGCATGATGGCCCATCAATTAGTACAATGGACCATGACAAGGCTGGCCTTCTTGTGAACATTCCATAATTCTACTGATATATGGATGACAGAATCAGGTGACCTGGTCACCTGATACTAACCTGCATCTTGGATGGCTGAACTGTTTCACAGGGCAGGTATGTGTGTTTGGAAATCAGAAAAGGATTAAGAACATAAGAACGGCCGTACTGGGTCAGACCAAAGGTCCTTCTAGCCCAGTATCCTGTCTACCGACAGTGGCCAGCACCAGGTGCCCCAGAGAGGGTGGACAGAAGACAATGATCAAGCGATTTGTCTCCTTTCATCCCTCTCCAGCCTCTGACAAACAGAGGCCAAGGACACCATTTTATCCCCTGGCTAATAGCCTTTTATGGACCTAACCTCCATGAAATTATCTAGCTTCTCTTTAAACTCTATTATAGTCCTAGCCTTCACAGCATCCTCTGGCAAGGAGTTCCACAGGTTGACTACACGCTGTGTGAAGAAGAACTTTCTTTTAAACCTGCTCCCCATTAATTTCATTTGGTGTCCTCTAGTTCTTCTATTTAGGGAACTAATAAATAACTTTTCTTTATCGGCCCTCTCCACACCACTCATGATTTTATATACCTCTATCATATCCCCCCTCAGTCTCCTCTTTTCTAAACTGAAAAGTCCCAGTCGCTTTAACCTCTTCTCATATGGGACCCGTTCCAAACCCCTAATCATTTTAGTTGCCCTTTTCTGAACCCTTTCCAAGGCCAAAATATCTTTTTTGAGGTGAGGAGACCACATCTGTACACAGTATTCAAGATGTGGGCGTACCATAGTTTTATACAGGGGCAGTAAGATATTCTGGGTCTTATTTGCTATCCCTTTCTTAATAATTCCTAGCATCCTATTTGCCTTTTTGACCGCCGCTGCACACTGTGTGGAAGTTTTCAGAGAACTGTCCACGATAACTCCAAGATCTCTTTCCTGATTTGTCGTAGACAAATTAGCCCCCATCATACTGTATGTATAGTTGGGGTTATTTTTCCCGATGTGCTTTACTTTACACTTATCCACATTAAATTTCATTTGCCATTTTGTTGCCCAATCACTCAGTTTGGTGAGATCTTCTTGGAGTCCCTCACAGTCTGCTTCTGTCTTGACTATCCTAAACAGTTTTGTATCATCTGCAAACTTTACTACCTCACTGCTTACCCCTTTCTCCAGATCATTTATGAATAAGTTGAAAAGGATTGGTCCCAGGACTGACCCTTGGGGGACACCACTAGTTACCCCTCTCCAATCTGAAAATGTACCATTTATTCCTACCCTTTGTTTCCTGTCTTTTAACCAGTTCTCAATCCAAGAAAGGACTTTCCCTCTTATTCCATGGCCATGTAATTTACACAAGAGCCTTTGGTGAGGGACTTTGTCAAAGGCTTTCTGAAAATCCAAGTATACTATATCTACTGGATCCCCCTTGTCCGCATGTTTGAACCCCTTCAAAGAACTCTAACAGATTAGTAAGACGGGATTTCCCTTTACAGAAACCATGTTGACTTTTGTCCAATAAATTATGTTCTTCTACATGCTTCACAATTTTATTCTTTACTATTGTTTCTACTAATTTGCCCGGTACTGAAGTTAAACTTACCGGTCTGTAATTGCCAGGATCGCCTCTAGAGCCCTTTTTAAATATTGGTGTCACGTTGGCTACCTTCCAGTCATCAGGTACGGAAGCTGATTTAAAGGATAGGTTACAAACCACAGATAATAGTTCTTTTAGAACCCTTGGATGAATGCCATCCGGTCCCGGAGATTTCTTAACATTAAGTTTTTCTATTTGTTCCAATTTCTATTTGTTCCGATTTCTACCTTATGCAAATTCTATATAAGGTGGTAGAGGAAAACATGATTGTCCTCAGCTTGCCTTACCTCTGTAACAAAGAAATACTTGAAAACACTTGGAAACAAAAGTATTTTTACTGAGAAAGGAGAAATGCTGGATCCAAGCTCACACTTACCTGGCCTATGAAGGACTCTATTAGAAGCAATAACTAGGGTGAGAAGTTGTTATTCATAACCAGATTTTTAGTGAATCTAGCTTACATTGTATGCTTTGTATTATTAGTAATCCAATTTTTCTGTTTTCTATCTCTTTGACCACTTACAATACACCTTTTCATAGTTAAACACATTTCTAGTTTATAATATAACAGTTTATGTAATTTTCTAGCTGGAAGGGTGAGATATTGTTCAGGCCTTCTTTCATATTGAGGAAGGAGGTGAACTTCATATAACTTTTGGATTTGTACTCCCAAAGGAGGGGAACTGACTGCCTCAGCAAGACCAGATAAAAAAGGGATCCAGGCTGACAGAGAAGTTAGGCTCTGTGTTAGCTTAGTGTCAAGTATCAGAGGGGTAGCCGTGTTAGTCTGAATCTGCAAAAGTCTATAAGGTGCCACAGGACTTATTAGTCTATAAGGTGCCACAGGACTCCTCGTCGCTTGTGTTAGCTTAGGCACTTCAGTGGGCATCTCAGGGTTACCATATATGCTTTCTTTATGAACTTGGAAGATACAACAGAGAGAAGTTAGCCATAAATGTTGAGGGAAAAGAGGGCGAAGGAGAAAGTAAGAGAGGCCACAGCTCTGCTGACCAATGAAAAAAACAAAGGTCACATAAACAGTGCTGGCATATTACTACTCTGCTGTATGCCCCTAAAGGAGAACTCTTTGGCTACGTCTAGACTGCACACCTTTTTCGACAGAGGCTTTGTCGACAGATACTGTCGAGAAAGCATCTGTTGAAAAAGGGTGTCTAGATTACATTATGTTGATCAAAAAATCGATCCTCTTTTCCAAAAAAGGCATCCAGACTGCCGGATGCTCTGTCAAAAAAAGAAGGCACCTGGAAGTGCTTCTGGCAGGGATGGGAGCAGCCTTTATTTCCAGGTGCTGTTGCATGCCCTTTGCAGGGACACGTGCTTAAAGGGATTCCCCTGGACAGCCATTGCTCTGCTCCTGCTTCTGGCTTGCCTACCTCCTAGATGGAAAGCAAAGCTGCTGCAGTTCTTGCTCTGTTTGCCCTGCTTTCTTGGATACTGCAGTAGTTTATTTGCAGGGTTTTTTCTGCTTTTCAGTTTATTTGCAGGTTTTGGCCAGAGTGCCTGAGCTGCCCCTGGGCAGGCGTTGGCCCAATGCTGCCATACTGCAGCTTCTGCTGCATCTGCATGACTCTGTCATGAATCTCCTGCCCCATATGGACCCAGAGCACATGGAGGAGACCCTCCTCCTGGATGCAGGAGCTCTGTCCTTGCCCCCAAACTTTTTTGGGGACAGGCAGATTTGGAGACACGAGACGAGTTTGGACGGTGGGACTGGCTCGTCATGCAGCTCTGGGACGATGACCACTGGCTTCGCAATTTCCGGATGCGGAAGGCCACATTCCTGGAGCTGTGTGCCTGGCTTGCCTCTGCTCTGGAACACCAGGAGAACCACCTGCAGCCCGCCATCCCCCTGCAGAAACGGGTCTCAATCGCCCTGTGAAAGATGGCCACCACTCCGTGGGACACCAGTTTGGCATGGAGAGGTCTACCGTCGGGTCCATCTTGATGGAGGTAAATCACTGTCGGGGGACAGGCCCTGCTGAGTGGGTGGATTGAGAAAGGGGGACTGCCAGGCAAGGGCAAGAGGGAGTGGAGGTTAGAGGATGGAGTGGCACTCGGAGGCTCTGATGCAGGGGAGGAGGGTGTCCTGACAAGGAGAGAGGTAGGTTGGGGGGGGGAGGGTTCTCCTCCCAAGCGCTCAGGTAACCTAACTCCCTGGTTTCTGTCTGTATATTTGTCTTGTGGTGCAGATGCTGAGGGCCATCAATGCGGAACTGCTGAAGAGGCTCATCTGTCTCAGGGACCTGGACAACATTATTGCCAGATTTGCCACCTTTAGCTTCCTGAACTGCGGAGGACCCCTTCATGGGACACACATTGCAATCCGCACACTGCCACATCAAGCAGCCCAGTTTATAAACAGGAAGGGCTACTGTTCCATGGCTGCAAGCCCTCGTCGACCACCAGGGACACTTTATGGACATTTGTGTCAGGTGATCAGGGCGGGCACATGATGCCCGCATATTCCGCAACTCCTACGTGTATCACAGGGTGCAGGCAGGAACATTTTTCCCGCTGCAGCACCTCGTGCTCAGTGACATGCAGATGCCGGTGTGCATAGTGACTGATGAGGCCTACCCCCTGATGCCGTGGCTCATGAAGCCCTACACAGGCCACCAAGGAGCTTTTCAATGTGCATCTTAGTCAGGCTCACATCCAGGTGGAATGCGCCTTCAGCCAGCTGAAAGGGAGGTTCCGTTGCTTCCTCACATGGCTGTAGATGGGCGAACGCCACATCCCAGAGGTGGTGGCCTCATGTTGTGCACTCCATAACCAGGTGAAGAGGAAATGGGAGGCCTTCCTGCTGGGGTTGGGGACGGGTCCTGATGGTGAGGAGAGGCAATTTCAGCAGCCCCAGATGGCTCCCATCCGCCAGGCTCACCAGGGTGGTGTCCAAATCCGAGAGGCCCTGAGGGAGAGATTCTCAGAAAGAACCCACTGACTATCCCCAACCGCCCCCCCACCCACTGGGGGGGGTTTGGCCTGGCCCACCCCTACCTTTCCCTCCACAACCCTCACTCTCTTCCCATTAAGAAGACACATAAGAGCTGGTTTTCTCTGCAAACAGAAATTTGTTTTATTAGAAACACTAGCAGTAAAGAAAATGTGTGAATTGTTTAACAAAATTTTCTCTTTTTACTGTTCAACTGTTTATAAACAAAGTAAATCTGTCCATCAAAAATAAAGATTTTGTAACATAACTGAAATGTCCTTTAACTGGGATAGTAGGGGTCTGAAAACCTGGAGGCGGGAGGGGAACTGGAGGGGGGAGGGAGATCAAGTAGGCCACTGCTTCCCTTATCACAGGGTCCTGCCACCTTCCTGCAGCCTGGCATCGCCACAGCTTTGGGATCAGGTGGAGTGAGAGCCAGTCCTGGCCTGGACAGGAATGTGGGGGCAACTGTTGGGCCTGTGAGAACTCAGGAGCAGGAGGAGCTGGGGGCAAGAGGGGGCTGGAGAAGCAGGGTCCTGGCGTGCTGGAGGAGCAGTTTTGTCCATGACAGAGGCAGGCAAAGTGAGGACCTCCCACATTGTGATACAGATGTCAGTGTGCTGCTGGACCAGCTTGTCCAGCAGCTTGGTGCACCACTTGGCCTCTGCCTCCGTCATCTGCTGGAGGGTCCTGTTCAGGTCCTGCAGGGCCATTACGTTTTCCCTCAGGAGGTCCATGTAGACCCGCCATTGCCTGTGGATGCCACGGGTCCGGGATGGTGGTGGGGCTGGTGTGGTGTGTCACGTTATTGGATTGTGAGGGGAGCAGCCGGGTCACTGTTGTGCCCATAGGGGGGGTGTTCGCCCCAAAAGTGGTACAAAGGGGGCCATGTGAGGGGTCAAATAAAAGCTTACTTTCTTCTGATTCTGTATCTGCTCTTCATATATCTATATAATGTCTGTGTGTGTAGGCAGGAAACTGTAATCTGTATGGAGACTGGAAGTCTCTCTGAATATGGTTGAGCATTGGGCAGAGCGCGGCCTACAGACATGCTAATTAGCGAGGCCCTGTGGGACAATAGCACTCAATGGGCCAAGGACACACCTGGGCAATGGTGACCGACACCTAAGGGCTACCAGCAGGGAACACAGTGATAGGCCGCTGGCCAGGTGACCTGCTGCAGCCAAGAAGAGACCAGGAAGGGTGTATAAGGATGCTATGTGTCTGACTCCATCTTGGTACTCAGCTCAGCACTTCATCCCAGAGGCAGCAGTGCAGGGATCAAAGAGCTGGAAAGAACTGTGGACCCATCCTGATCCTAGGATGCGCGCAACAAGAACTTTTAAGCCAGCAGCTATAACATCTCTGCTAGAGCCTGCATCAAGAACTGGGAGATTCGATGCATGTAATGTATGATACTTTAGCAACCTCACTCTCATGCTTTTCTTGTGGTTATAAACCTTTAGATGATAGATTCTAAAGGATTGGCTCAGCGTGATTTGTGGGTAAGGTCCAGAGGGTAAATTGACCAGGGATCTGTCGCTGGTTTCTTGGAACCGGACAGAACTCGTTCGGGATAGGTGGGATTGGGTGCTAAGACCCCCCCCCACCTGTGTATGAGGCCCGGGGCTATCTGGGGCACGGATATTGCTGGTGTGTTGGAGGGGTTTTGCTCGTAAGGCTTCAGGCAGGCTGCTAAAGCACTCTGTGGGACTGGTTTGTGTCCTGTTTGGAGAGGTCACCAGTCTGGGGGCTGTAAGGAGCCCCAAAGTTGAGCAGTTCGCCCTTAGCGGATGCCCTCTGACATGGCCCAGTCTGTCACATGATGCTCCCCTGTTGAGGGTAGAGGGTCTGGTTGTGGAGTAAAAGAAGAGGAGACAATCAATGTCTGTGTGCATCCTTGATGTCTCCGAGAGCATGCTGTGGCTGTCAGGGGCTCTCCTTTGGACTGGAGACTCAGGGGTGTTACAAGTGACACCACGTGTGAGTTGGGCAGTGGCCTGGAAGCCTCACAGGGACCCCACAGTAGCAATGGGACTAGATGGCCACCTGCCCATGTGCGGTGACCGCTCGAAGCACTCACCTAATATTCCCTCCCCGCTGTCCATGGATGCCTGGGAGGCCTCTGGGTTCTGGAGGACTGGCTCCTGGGAGAGGGTCCCTGCTGCCTCCTTTTCCTCCTCCACCTCTTCCTGGTGCAGCTCTCCTGCCTCATCTTCCTCCCTCGGGGGTCAGTCCACGCAGTGGAGTCTGGGCTTCCCCGCCGCCCAGGATCTGCTCCAACTCCTGGTAGTAAGGGCAGCTCTCTGGGGCTGCCCAAGAATGGGAGCTCTGGTCCTGGGCCTTGGCATATCCCTGCCGCAGCTCTTTGACCTTGGCTCTCACTTGTGCCATGGTGCGGGGGTGATGCCCTTTGGTGGTCAGTCCCTAGGCCAGGTACTCAGAGATGTCTGCATTCCTGCGGCGTGCCTGCAAGGCCTGCAGGACTTCTTCCTGGGACCAGAGCTCCAGCAGGTTTTTGATTTCTAGCCCTGACCAGGCTGGTGCCTGCCTTTTGGTGCCCTGGGTGGGTCCTCCTCTCTGTCCCAAGAAGGGCCAGGGGGGCCTTGAGATGGGTGCTCTGGCTAGCTGCTGGACAGCAAGGCCTGGCTGGGTGCCTGTGCCTTTAAGAGGCTGCGGCCAGGAACCACAGAGATGCTCTACATGTAAAGGCTAGACTATCCACCACGGCTTCTTCCTGGAGGTCTTTTTTTTCCCAACAGAACTGGTTTCCTGACACACACCCTTTTGTCGACAGATCTCTCTCTTCCTCGTAAAACCAGGTTTACCACTGTCGACAAAACTGTCGCGTTCTGTCAACTTACTGTTGACAAAACGCGGCGGTAGTGTAGACGAAGGTATAATTTTTTTTGACAAAAGACAACAGTTGTCGAAAAAACCCTGTAGTCTAGACACACCCTTTGTTGCGTTACATGAAACAGAACGATCAACAAATACACATCGGCCAAAGCCTCCTTTTAAAATCCTACTTTTTCTTACCTCTGACAGAAAGTAATATGACGATAATACTTACTCTCCTAATTATAGGATTAATTAGTTAATGTTCGTTCAGTGCTTAGAAGATGAAAAGCTATATCAGTGCTAAGTATTATTGTAAGAGGCAACATGAAGTAGAAAATAGAAAACCTCCACCTCATCAAAAGGAAGGCTTTTGGCACTTCTTAGCTATCAAGTGATCCCCTCATTTGTCATTTCTTTATTCAGGGAGCCTATCTTTGTGTTGCTAAGTATTATACTTCAGTGGATATGAACTAGGACTAGTAACAATAGGTTTTTTATATGGTTAGATAGCAGGGAGAAATAACATAACATCAATATGACTATACCATATGTCCTACATCTTTTATAGACATTTTACATATAATGAAGGAAGAAGCAAATGACAGTATTCAATAATAAATGTGATGGATACAATGTAAATACCTGAAAATCTGTCACTAGACTGGTCTCTAAAGATAGAACAGCTGTAAAGAATAAATAGCCCAGGGAATCCCTGAACAGTGCATTTACCATCATTTCTTTAATAGAGCTGGGTGGGAAGCAGCTTTCCAGCCTGTCAATATTTTAGAGAGTTCTAAAACTTTTCCCACTTCCCATTTGGACCAAAAAAAAAAAAAAAAAGAAATCTCAAAAATATTTTGAACAAATTTTTTTAAGGCTTTGTTTTAGGTCAATTGAAACATTTCAAAATATTTCATGTTTATAATAACCTTTTTTTAATCCGTGTTTCAGTCTAATTAGATCACATTACAAAATGACACATCGTTTTGAAATGGAACTTTGAGTTTCAAAATGATCCAAATGAAACATTTCAACAATTTTGAAACTTTTTCCTCAACATTTTTTCAAGTTGGGAAATTTGTCAAACCCAGCCCCTTTTTTCAAGTGATTTAAGTTTCAACAAATCTGCCTTTTGTTTTTTTGAGGGTGGTCTTCATTTGGGGGGGATTTTTTTTTAATGAAAATGGCTCATCAAAATATTTCTGACCAGCTCCTGTCCTTATATCACAATCAGGTGCCCTTCAGAAATATTTACACTACATCATTCTAAAATTTGTTGAGGATGATAATTTTACTGCCTTATCCAGAAAAGCACTTAACAACAGGCTTAAAGTTATGCACATGATTAATTGCTTTACTAAACTGGGTTTTATATAATAGTAGAGAATCATCTCCTCCATTGGTGGAATTACTCAGTGGAATTCTCTGGTCCGTACTACGAAGGACTAGCTAATCATTACGATCCTGTTTGCCACAAATATGCTAGTCTAATGTGCTTGCTCATAATTCTAAAGGGTTATATGCCTGTGGAGAAAATCTTCACTGGTCATCCCTCTACTGACAGAAAACTCATTTGAAGGATTTCAAAGGCTCTTTATGGTTTTTTTGTCTGTGTGTTTGTTTTGTTTTTTGTAATAAGGTCTAGAAATTGGTGTTCTTTTGTTTGATAACTCTTCCCTTGTATAATATTTCACTTTTGAAGTTAGGGGCTTCCATCTTTCCTCAATCAGTTAAACAGAGTTTGGGGTTTTAAAAAAAAGTCTTTTATGCAAAAAATAACTGAAGAGCTCATTAGCAGTGACAGGAATTTTAGGATTGTAGCTAATAATGTGTACATTACTGGTGGTATTTAATTTTGTTGAAACTGTAGTTGAGAGACCCTGCACTTCCAAATGCTTATCAGTGCAGTACACGTAGCCTATGGAAAGACAAAGCCTAGAAGTTTTAAGTGCCTATAGGGTTGTGTTCAGTGTCTCCAGTCAGAAGCTCTACTGCTACAATTGCCTAGTCCCAATACATAGATTTGAACACCTTTCTCATTAATATTAAAGCTGTCAGCCTAACCAAAGAAGGGAAGCCACTGGGGAAAGCAACAAGTGTGTTTGTGTTTTAATGGCCTTGCAAGGCTAATGTCCTCTTTATAATTAAATGGAACTGTCTACATTTTGTCAGTCCCTGGAGTACAATTATATTTCAGTGGTCTTTGTTCTGTCTTGTAGATTTTTTCTGTTTACTTCCCCTTTAACCTTTCAGGTGTAAATACAAACAGAAGATAAATTTCTAATTGGAAAGGCTAGCACAGCAGATTGCTGCCCTCCCGAAGAAGTGGTTTCTCTGCAGGCAACTTGACCTCAAGGTAACTTTATTATAAATTCGTATTTCAATGTTTAATTTGAAATAAACTTCTAGTTGAGCAAGGCTACTCCTATAAACACAAATATATATTTAGATCCACAAAGGTATTTAGAGACTTAATTCTAATTGATTGCATTGGAAGTCAAGCACCTAAATACCATTGAGACTCGGGCTTCAATGGTTGACTCAATGGTAGAATTCTAAATGAACATACTTTTAATGAACAATGATTCTTCAATATATAAGCAACTAACAGTTAATAAAATCCCAGCCCAGTGGCAAGCCTGGGAAACCTTATTAGATCTCTGCTTAGCGGAATCTGGAGCAGTAGCCTATTCACCAGACAACTGTTGACCTTATAGTAACAATCTCAGATTTACAAATTCCTACCAAAGCTGAAGCATTTCACAATCTCACCCCCTGGAAGCATCTGGGCCCAAAATCTTGTTAGAGTTAAATCATCTATTGGAAATAACGAGGCTTCCACATTGCTGGAGCTAAAATGCCTAAGTACACCTTCTTTCAGTAAAACTAGAATAAATCCATCAATTTATCAAAGTTAAAGCTTTTCAATACCAAAAAAAAAAGCGTGTCTTAAAAAAAACTGTATGTCCATCACCCCACTTTGAGAAGAAGCTGCCATTGGAAGGATTAATGGCTTCCAAGTGATTATGAAAGCTGTAATCTGCACTTAAATAGCAGAATTCTCCAAAGTCTCCAAGTATGCATTCTCCTTTTCATAGCAAAAGGCAGAGCATTATTCAAGTATAGGTTTTAATGACAAAAGGACGTTGTTTTGCAGGTCGATTGTTTATCTCAGTAGTGTGGGGCTAATTGGATGTCACTTTAAAAGATCAAATATCAAAATGCAGCGTGTTTGTTCAGAGTCACAAGCTAAGCAACAAATATGGTGAAGAAAAGCAGAATGCCTAAGATGAAGAATTATAAAATTGAATGTAGGGAATAAATAGCCAGACACACGAAACCAGGACCGGCTCTATGTTTTTTGCCACCATAAGCAAAAAAAATTGTGGCCGCCCCCCCCCCCCCACCCTTTTTTTGTCCAGGGAAGGACTTGGGGACACGGGCACTGCTAACACCAGAGTTCCCCTTCCTTAGACAAAGGGAGAGGGAGAATCACCTGGGTCCCAGGCAGGGGTGAGGTTGTCAGGACACAGCACAAGGGGGCTGGGTTACTGAGAAGGGGGGTGTGTGTGTGTGTGTGTGTGTGTGTGTGTGGAGGGGGGAGGGAGGGTTACAGGGCCCAGAGAGTAGGGGGAGGAGGGATTGTTTAGAGAGCCAGACAGGAGATGGGGACCCAGGTGGGAGGTGGGAGGAGGGGGGAGAAGAGGAGACGGGGTCCCAGCAGGCAGGAGTGGATGAGAGTTTTGTGGAGCCCAGGGCAGCACAATTTCTCCGGGTCCCCCTTTGGAGAAAAAAATAGAAACAAGGTGTCAAATGCACAAATTGAAGGCTATTTTCATATTAAATGTGAATTGGGTAAATTTGATAGAAACTTAATTTAGTTGGATAATTTGTATTCTAATTATATTGTAATTCATTTCATTTTTAAACAAAATTCTGCATTAATAAAAAGGGGGGTATGTCCAAATGTTGAGCAAAAAAAGCGCCCTTCACCTCCCCCCCAAAAAATAGTCATGGCACCTTTAAATCTCACACACCCCATCCCCACCAGACATGGCAGGGGAAGAATGTCCCAAGTGGCTTTCCAGCTGAGAAACTGAAAATACCAGACATTTTACTGGTCCGGTATTTTCTGGGGTTTTTTTACCTGACAGAAGCCACAAAAACTGCACTGTCAGGTCTAATACCAGACACCTGGCAACCCTCGTCGTAACTCGAGCCTGCATTTACAATAGGCCAAGGTCATAAGTTGGGGGATTTTGGCCCCTTCCCCACTTTGGAAAAAGGTCATAATGATGGCGGGGGGAGGATCGTAAATCAGGCTGTTATAAAGCAGGGGCCTCCTGTATTTGTGGCAGGGGTGGGAAACCTCTCTTGGGTTAGGGGACACTGACCCTACAGAAAAATCAGCTGGGGACCACACAAACAGACTGGGGACTAGCAGGCCTGGAGCGGATCTGGCCAGGGCTTTGGACTGTGCCCCAGGGCAAGGGATTGGGGTGCAGAGTCTGGGAGGAGGGTTATGTGGGTGACGATATCGGAGTGGGAGTGGCTGGGGGGGCTGGACACTTACCTAGAAGCTGCTCTCCCATTTCTCCCACAGGAGCTGCCTAGCCATGTGCTCGGGGATTAAAAGCCTGAGAGGAGCGGTGATTGGTGGGTTCCCTCAGCTGCCATTGTCCAGGTCCAGCCAATGGGCTTGTGTGGGGGGGGGAAAGGGGGACGGAAGCAGCCCTGAGGGACCCTCCCCTGCTGGCTCGCAGCTCCTGCACCACAAAAGGCCCCGCCGCGCTGCTCTGTTCTGCGTGGGGGAGGGGCTGCTGCTGCCTCGTGGTCGGACCCGACCAGCGCGGGATTTGCTCCGGCCGCTGCAGCGCCTGCGCGGGCTGTCTGCTGCAGTGAGGGTGGGTCTCAAGCTTCCAAAGTGCCACATTGGGCTCCCTCGCGGGCCCCAGGCTGCCGACCCTGCTCTAAGCAGGGCGGATGGGAGTTTTAAAACACTTGAACTGGCACGGGGCCTATTAAAGCGCGGAGCATGGGGCAGCTGCCCCGCTCGCCCTGCCCAATATCCGCTGCTGGCAGCAGGGTTGCAGTGGGTCAGGAGGTGGGGACGGCAGTTGCTGGGCAGAGGCCGAGCTGAGGAGGAGAAGACAGGGGGGAGGTAGCGGGGCTGAGGGGGGTTGCAGGATAGTGAGCAGGGGCTCACAGGCTGGGGGGGAACAGCTGGTCAAGGGGGGTTCACAGGCAGGGGAGTTGTGGGGGAGGGAACACAGGTGGGGAGAGGGAGAAGGGGAGTTGCGGAAAGGGCACACTGGAGGGGGGATTGCCGGCCGGAGGCAGGGGCACACTCTTGAAGTCGAAGAAGAGGCCCCCAAGCTCAGCCTCATCAGCTGCAGCCAGCCCCCAGGAAGTACCCGGGGCTGCCCACGCAAAGTTCCCAGCACTCTGGGGCCAGGCGTAGGCTCCGAGCAGCTGGGCACAGGGCACCTTGCTCGGGGAATGGGTCCCCGCCATGGTGGAGCCCCTGAACTCTAGTTCAGTGAGCCGGCTGCCGGGAGAAACCACCATAACCGTGGCCTGCCCCGCCAGGCTCAGCATCACCAGCCGCGGCTGCTCTGCACCGGGGCCAGGAGCCCCATCCTCCCAGCAACCCATCATGCCCCGCCTTCCCAGAGCCCTGCCCCACCCCATCCTCCCAGCGCTCCACCCCACCCCGGTCTGACCTGCCTTCCCAGCGCCCCGGGGCCAGGCGCAGGCTCTGAGCAGCCTGGTGCAGGATTCCCAGCTCAGGGCGGCCTCCGCGGGGCTCCCCGCCGCCCTCCTTCTCCTGCGGGCTGGAATGCCACCCCTGGCAATGTGGCACTCCAAGCACCTGCTTGGTTTGCTAGTGCCTGGAGCCGGCCCTTCACAAAACACAAAGCAATAGAAGGCTTTTACCATGTTCATCACATCTAGTATAACATGACAGAGCTGCATTGAACTGTCACAACTCACACCAGCTAAAGCTCTTCTGTGAGGTGTTAAGATTTTATTCTGATATAAAAAAAAAACAAGCAAAAAAGACTTTAGCGCAATTCTGAACTCCCCACCCAGCCCCAAAGACAAAAGAAAGAAAAAAAAACTTAAAAAACCTAAAGAGGGCACTTAAAAATATAATATGGAAACATGAGTGCCCCAGGTGCCAGAGCAAACATCATATAGTAAAGAAAAAGGCCCAGTATGACATGGACAAGTTAGTATTCAAATAACAACCTCAGGTGAAATTGCTTCATTAAAGAGGTTCCCACACCATTCAGGAAAACATTAAATTAAAGCTGAGATTTTAATTTAGGATTCATCTTTGATATGTAAGTGATCCAATTAACCACTGAAGTTTCTGTTTAATAAACATAATTAGTGAGAACTGTGCATGTTTACATGTCTATGTGCCAGTGTATCTCTATATGCTAAGACCCACTGAAACTGCTAAATTATACGTAGGACATAACTAAGGCTCTGATCACACAAAGGTTTATGCACATGAACCATTCCAGGAATTTAGATAGGTAAACACTTGCAGGAGTCATGTCAGGCCTCATCCTGCAACTTGTGCATTTTGGTGCATGTGAGAGGATCATGCCCCTTCCCTCCTTGCCAACCCCTATTTTTGTTATTTGCATCAATGTGGTCATAGGTACCCACTTCCTTTGGGTCTGGGGTACTTAACCTCTATGCCCATCCCACATCCCCCACATCAACTTCCCTCAAGCACTCATCTCTTTCTGCTAACTCTTCACTCCTCTTCCAAGTGATCATTGGGGCCAATGGTGAGCGGGAGGTGCTGGTAGGAAGAGGGATAGCTGGCTGCCAGTGGCTCCTAAGCACCCGCTTATAGGTGCTCCAGTCCTGGACCACCCATGGAATCAGCACCTATGACCCTGGTATCTTAAGACTTCAATCATAGATCAAGGATCAGGTGTGATCTTCATGTTTGGGCAGCTACAATGAGTTCCTGCACAGTCACCAAGAGCTGCTCATATGGCTCCTCTTCCTGGATCAAGATAATAGATTATTACTCTTCAGGCAGGGTCTGTGTCTTTATCTACTCATCACATATTTCCATGATAAACTATAGTAATATTGGGAATTTGACTCTTCCTTACTTTGTGTGTTTCTTCATCTTTTGTTTTATGCTAGAATGTTCACAGAAAATCTTACTGAATTATAGGAACATTTAAAAGCACAGCTTGACAGGCACTAGGCAAATTTAGTACATCATCAGAAGTAAGCCACCAGTATTTATGTGCTAATTTACATAAAAATCCCGCTTTGTGCTGTTTAATTTCTCCCTTTTGTTCTTTGTAAAGTACACAATGAATGAAGTAATGAATGAGGCACAGGCACAGAATTATTCCACCTATCCACTACTCCACTTTTCTATTATTGTTATACAGAACGATTATTTGGCAATAGTTAAAACATTTCATCATCATTAAACTGTGTTGCTTATTCTTAGCAAAAGCTGAGTAGTGTTGTTATTACCAACCTTTTAGATGGCCTCGTATATTGTGCTTCGCAAACCTAGACTCCAATTTGGCAAATCAGACTTCTGAGAGTAGGCCTAATGTGCTTGTGGCGCGCCATGCTGGCTTCTGTTGAACAGATGGTTAGATTGTAGGCTCATCAGACCCATAGACAAAGACATGTTCTGAAGCCTGAAAAGAAGTTATATTCCAAATTAATGTTACGTTTTTATAAATAATGGAAAATATTTAAACATTGGGAAAACGTTTGATGTTAATATCCATAATATTGAAGAATGCTCATTTCTAGTCGAAGCGGTAATGTGCAATAAATGTGCAATTTTAATGGTAATTAGATGAGATATGAAATGAAAATCAATTTTGTCTAAAATATCAAACCAATGATCTCTTCTTGGCCCAATTCCAGGCTCTAAAGCATTGAGACTCCAGCTGGGCATCTGCAAAATGACACTGGGCATTACCATTAATGGAGCTTGGTTTCTGAGCGGAGGAAGGATGCGAGTAATTTTCTATTCAAGTGCCCCTTATGAAGCAATCTATGATGAGCTTGGCCTTGGATGGAGGAAAAGTTACTTTCATCATGATAGCTGCTGATACAGAAGGGGGTGGGAATAGTTTCAGAGATAAATGACTTATCAAGGTTCAGATGGCATCTGTCCTTATTCAGATACAGACAGGGATCCTATTTTGTCGTGTATAGATTATATTAATGTTTGTGTGATGAATTAGTATTTCCATAGATTTCCCCCTTATGTTTAGTGAACATATAGTTTAGTAAAAATGATCACTCCAGCATCTACAGCAGTTGGGCTGTGTCCAGACTCAGGGGTTTTTTCGAAAAAAGTAGCCTTTTTTCGAAAAAACCTCACCTGCGTCCAGACTCAAGCCGTGTTCTTTCGAAATTAAATCAAAAGAACGCGGCTTTTCTTTCGATGGCGGTAAACCTCATTTCATGAGGAAGAACGCCTTCTTTCGAAAGTTCCTCTTTCGAAAGAAGGCGTTCTTCAATGTAAATAGGGCTTCTTCGAAAGAGAGCATCCAGACTCACTGGATGCTTTCTTTCGAAAAAGCAAGCCGCTTTTTCGAAAGTTCAACATGCAGTCTAGACGATCTCTTTCAAAAGAGGCTCTTTCGAAAGTTTCTTTCAAAAGAGCCTCTTTCGAAAGAGGCTTGCAGTCTAGACATAGCCTTGGTGAAGAGTGACAAACATATTACTCTGTATTTAGTAGTATGCTCAGCACATACTTAAATCAGAAAGACTACCTTAACATTAATTCTGCCTTCAGACCACCTAAGATATTTATACACACATGCACGTATATTATGGAATTTTGATACAGGAATCACAACCAAGAGTGATCGAATTAATTGGTTTTATTTATCTATCATGGTGCCATTGCCAAATCTTCTCTCTATTTACTATAACATAATTTTGTTCAGATGTCAGACCACTAGTTTTCATTTATAGTGATCAGATTACACCTGCAAAGTTTCCATATTGAAAGATATTTCATGTCCTCTGTAATTCTGACAAACACATATTACTGAGCAGAATTTGTTTTAAAAATGACTCAATTCAGAGCGTGTTTCAAGGCAATATACAAGCAAGGAAGATGCCAGTTTTAAGTAATTTTGTATATTAGGTGATCTCTATGATTTGTAGGCAACAATTTTATAAATTTTAAAACAAATCTTGCACTGTGCAGCTTTCCTTATCAGCTATTACATTAGATAGTGTGGTGCACATCAGGAGGTTATTTGGTAAGGCAATCTGCAATTTGCAGTTTTTCTGTGTAGAAACTTAGTTTGCAAGCATAAGCACACATCTCTAGAATTTAGTAATGACTTCTGACTTCTTACTTTTTAAAAAGACATGGGCCCATAATTTCGTGGGCACTCAAAATGTAGCTCAGGATCAGGTCTCTAAATTTTATGTTAAATGTCCTTGAGTCAGATACAAAATGCTAGATTTACAGTAAGGCTGTTACTAAAACTTTTGGTTTGCATTAATGAGATCAAGAAAATACTGTAAATTCTCTGGCCAGCCCCCAAATTTGCCTATTTTGACACAGTAGTCTTACTTTGGACATTCTTCTACCCTCTCAACTGCATTAGAAGGGAGGAAAATTGTCTTAACCAATTTTGGCTGTGTTTTCAGTTTGGCAGAAATGAAAACAACTTCACTTCATCCTATGTGGAAAGTGCATTATTTTAGTCAAGAACATAGGGAGGAGATTATATATATTAACTATATTAGGGTATGTCTACACTACAAAGTTAATTTGAACCAACAGCCGTTAGTTCGAATTAACTTTAATAGCGGCTATACATACAATTTGAATTTAAATCGAACTAGCAGAGCGCTTAATTCAAACTAGGTAAACTTCATTCTACGAGGACTAACACCTAGTTCGAATTAAGTAGTTCAAATTAAGGGCTGTGTAGCCACTTAATTCAAACTAGTTGGAGGCTAGCCCTTCCCAGCTTGCCCTAGTGGCCACTCTCGCCAAACCAGGGAAACTCTTCTGCCTCCCTCCCGGCCCCAGAGCCCTTAAAGGGCCATGGTCTGGCTACAGTGCTTGTGCCAGTTGCAAGCCTGCCAGCACCCAGCCAGCAGACCCTGCACCTGGCACAACATGAGCCAGCCACCTGCTGCCACCCAGCCCTCCGCCTCTTCCCAGGACCAGGCTGGTGGCTCCCAGGAGCCTGCCTGGGGCCGCAAGAGGCGAGCGCCCGCCTGGTCTAGTGCGGAGATCAGGACCTCATCAAAGTTTGGGGGGAGGCCTCCAACATCCATGATCTCCACACTAGCCACAGGAACGCAGCCGTCCACCATGGAGCAGCAGCTGGGTGTCATGCAGGGGCCCTGGCCTGTTCCCCACATGCTGACCTCACCTTGCAGAGGGGGGCTGGGTTTCACCCACTGTGTCCCCAGGGAGAACTGACCACTGCTCTTGTTCCACCACAGCTGCAGCACCTGGGACTGCAGGGCACACCACCCCGCCTGTAACAGCCACCTGCACTCGGGCCAGCAGGCACACCAGGAACCTGGAGGACTACCATCAGCGGCACCTGCAGCTACAGGAGCACCAGCTCTGCATCCAGGACCACTGGGTCTGGGAGGACCTGCGGCTGAGGAAGCAGAGCTTGGAAGTGCTGGAGGAGCAGAGCTGTGCCCTCAGAGGTCACCTCCAGACCTTGGTGGACAGGTCCCTGCCTCCTCCTGCTCCAGCCCCTGCAGCTGCCCCAACTCTAGCTCCTCCTCCCACCCCTGCTCCCCTTCCCACTTCCTCCACACCCCCATCCCTCCTGCCCCACCCTCCACACCCACTCCACCCCAACACCCCCGCACCTGCAGTGCTGCGAGATGGGAGAGCCAGCAGGACCCCCAACCCTGAGCTTTCTCTTCCCTTCCTCCCCTTTCTCCCCCTTCCAGTTCCCTCCGGCCAGGTTTCCCCCTCCCGTTTCCCACCCTAAATCCTCCCTCCCCTCACCCCAGTTATGTAAAATAAAAAGAGATTTTTGTTGGCAAAACAGGTGTCTTTATTTGACATTAGGAAGGTGTGTTAGGGAGGGGAAAGGGGAACGAGGGGAAGGTGGAAGAAGGCCCCAGTAGGGCATGCAGGGAGAGTTCAGTCCTCCTCCACATGGAAGCTCTCCCGCAGGGCTTCCTGGATCCGGATTGCCCCCCCCCCCCCGCTGGGCCTCCCAGACAGTGGCAGTGTGGGGCTGTGCATACTGGCCAGCCATGCACTCAGCATCAGCCATCGAGGCTGGCAGGAAAGCCTCCCTGTTCCATTTGCATAAATTGTGCAGCACACAACATGCTGCCACCATGGGAGGGATATTGTGCTCGGCGAGGTTGAGGCGGGTGAGGAGGCACCTAAAGCGTGCTTTCAGTTGGCCGAAGGCCCCCTCGACCACAATGCAGACCCTGGTGAGCCTGGCATTGAAGGCCTGCCGGGAGGGGTTGAGGTGCCCCGTGTATGGCTTCATCAGCCAGGTCTGTAGGGGGTAAGCCACATCCCCCACCAGGCAGATGGGCATGTCCACGTCACCGACCCTGATGTGGTGGTCGGGGAAGAAGGCCCCAGGCCTGCAGCCTCTGGCACATGGAGGAGTTGCGGAACACCCTGGAGTCATGTGCCTTGCCGGACCAGCCCACATTAATGTCCGTGAACTGGCCCCAGTGGTCAGACATGGCCTGCTGGAGGACGGAGAAGTACCCCTTGTGGTTGATGTACTGGGAGGCCTGGTGTTCCGGGGCACAGATGGGCCTGGATGACCGTGACTGGGTCGGCAAGGTGGACCACCCTGTGGAACAGCACCCAGTTGATGGCCTTGACCACCTGCAGAGAGACACAGCAAACAGCAAATCACAGGGGTGCCCGTGTGGCTGGGAGTGTTCATTCCGTGGCACTGCCCCGTGCCCCACTCCCAGGAGCAACCTCCTGCGGGCAGTGTGTAGTACGGCCGGGACAGACCGAACACTCCCATGCAGGGCACTTTCGCTTTCTCCCCCCCCCCCCCCCGCCATTTTCCCTGGTGCAGCCCATCCCCTCCTTGCAGCCCCTATCCCCCCCGACCCAGTGGCCGGTGAGTGCTGTACCTGCATGAGCACTGCTCCAGTGGTGGATTTCCCCATGCCGAACTGGTTCCCGACAGATCGGTAGCTGTCCGGCGTGGAGAGCTTCCACAGGACGATGGCCACACACTTCTGTAGGGGGATGGTGGGCCTCATGCGAGTGTCCCGTCACTGCAGAGCAGGGGTGAGCCACTAGCAGAGCTCCAGGAAAGTGTCTTTCTTCATCCTGAAGTTCTGGGTCCACTGTTGGTCTCCCCAGCGCTCCAGGATGATGCGGTCCCACCAGTCACTGCTGGAGTCCAGATGCCAGATGCGGCAGGGCACTCTGGCATCTGGGCACTGCTGCTGCTCCTCCATGACCCCCAAGGAGGCCAGAGGGAGAGGCAGGAGGCTGACGTGTACCAGATGGTGCCAGGCAGCTTTCAGCCATTCCTGGCAGACTTGCAGCAGCAAGTCCAAAAACTGGAGCAGCATGCTCAGGGCGAGCTCTGGCTCCATCGTGCCAACTGTGGCAGCGTCCCCAATGGGAACCACTGAGACAGACAGGCAGAGAGGAAAACACTTTGCTGTCCCTCGGCGAGGTTGGCAAGCAAGCGGAAAAGCTGAGAACCGGCTGTCCAGGGGGTCCCTTTAAGCACAAGCCTCAGATAGCCTCAGCCAGCAGCCACACAAAGCAACTACTGACCTGATGCCCTTAAATGTGACCCAGCGTCCAATCAGTGTGGACACGCTATTTCGAATTAGCAAAATGCTAATTCGAATTAGTTTTGGGGCCTAGATGCACCAATTTGAATTAGCTTAGTTCGAATTAACTAATTCGAATTAAGTTAGTTCGAATTAGTGCTGTAGTGTAGACATACCCTTACATACTTGTATAGATTATAATATGTGAAAGAAGCTACTTTCAAATTCACTCCTCATGAGTGAGTATATCATCTATAAATTCAAAACATTCTATTTTTATAAAATATTTGCATTCTTGATGTGTTTAGCTTCACTTATAGAAAATACCCCTCTTTCAGCCTACATAACTGTACCCAAGTTCCCTCCATGCAAGGGGGGCGGGGAGGACTGGAACATGGGCAGGCAGCTGTCTGACTTTGTCTCCACTTTGGGTGCTGGCTTGCAGGCAGAGACTGTGGACAGCTGGAGCCAGTCCTCACACCATCCATTTGGAGCTTCAGAGCCGGGGGATCATGCTCCTCACCTGCAGCACTGTAAGCCATGGTTACCTGCCTACCTACCTGCTACTCTAGGGCTCAGGCTGGAGGCAGGCCTGCCTACCTACACAAGAGACACTCTGGGGCTGTGAGGGGGTAGCTCTGGATTCCAGTGTGGGGGATGGGTGGGAGGGCAGTACCCCAGGTGGGAGGGGTAAGTTGGTCAGAGACTAGCCTCCTCAAGCCTTCAGTTCACCTGCTGCCCAGGCAAGGGCAAGATCACCAAATTGGCACAGAGAGTGGTGGCTTTTTTAGTTTTAAAATAGCACATTGAGAATCACATTAACTATGCATTTTGGGCTCAATATACAACAAGACATAGGTGATAAAGCAGTTACAGTCTTATTGTGTTCTGAACTAGGGATGTTAAGGACTAGTTGATTAGTCAACAGGATAGTTGACTAGTCGTTTCCTCCCCCACCCCTGCTCCCACTTGCAGACTATCAAATAGAGGCAGTAAAAGGGGGATACTCAAAGTGGCAGTACCTCAGGGAACCTGGGCTCCATGCAGCACTTTGAAACGTCACTTCAGGGTTTCAAAAGGGCAGTGCCACACAGCTGATCCTGGGTTCAGTGTGGCACTGCCCCTTTGAAATGCCACCATGGCGTTTCAAAGGGGCAGTGTCGCACGGAGTCTGGGGTCAGCTGGAGTCCCCAGCTGACCCCAGGTTCCATGAGATGCTAAGCCCAGGATCAGCTGTGCAGCACTGCAACTTAGTAACACCATGGTGGCATTTCAAAGGGACAGCACCATGGAGCCCGGGATCAGCTGTGTGGCGCTCCCCCTTTGAAATGCCAGCATAGCATTTCAAAGGGGCAGTGCCACATGGAACCCAGGGCCAGCTGGGGAATCCCCCGCTGATCCTAAGCTCCATGCAGTGCTGCCCCTTTGAAACACTGTAGTGGCGTTTCAAAGGGGCAGTGCCATCCTATCAACTAATTGAATAGTCAATGCAAAAATGCATTGACTATTTGATTAGTGAAATGCACACAACTTAACATTCTTATTCTGAATAACTGCTCTTAGCTATTTTCATAACAGAAAGGGAAATGTTTTAGGTTTCAGCCAAGAACATTTCTTCTTTAACCCCCCCTTCATAGCAGGCATAAAAAAAAATCTTTTTTCTAATCATATATGCACACAAACACTCTCACATATCATTATCCAAGTGACATGGACTTGATTATCCAAATACCTACATACCCACTGGTGTTTTCTAGCACATCCAACCCTACAGAGAAGTCATGTTTGGGCTGCCCAATTGAAAGAATATTATGAACCCTTACCATGATGTATTATTTTCCAGTTCATGAAGATAAAGATGTTAGCCTGATGGATACCAGTAATGCCAAGAGCTTTAATTTCACTTTGGAGGTCAATTGGACTGCCTTATAACAATGTCTAGAGGAAGCCAGCAGATCAGTCTACTAGGTACAACAACCCTGACAAAAGTATCATACACAAAGTCTGGCTATTTTGCATCAAATATTTTGTATTAATTGGAATATTGTTTGTTATAAAGTGCTGAATGTGTTGTTGGATGAAGAAAATAGACCTCAAATTGAAACTACAAGACCAAATTGCTTTACAATACATTGCCTTAAAACAATTAAGAAAGATGTGGCTCATTTAATACATTGATATTAAAGGGTCAAAAGGGGATAATATAGACCCAAAAGCTTTGCAGAGAAAATTGTTTTAAGTGATAATTTTTTAAAATAGCATTTGCATTTATTTTGTTAGTATATATTTTGAAGTACTAAGAAGAAATAGTGTTTGGGTTATTTTATTTTTAGTAGTAGTAAAAATTATTTTATTAAGGATTGCTTAGCTTTGCTTTGCTCTGGAAGAAGGCTTGTTGATTTTTAAAATTATTTATTAGTTTCTGTGTGAATGGAGGCATGTATCTGATATGCTAACAGAAAGAAGTAGGAGGCACCAGTGACAGATCGGGAGGGGAGTGAAGGACTCAAAAGGCACCACCCCAAGTATCAGAAGGGCTGAAGAGGTGCAGATGGACAATGCTAAAGCAAAGGCATAAACCATCCCAAGGAGGAGATAAAGAGTGGAGCCAGAAAGACAAGATAAAGACCAGCTTTGGGAACTTACAGGACCAACCTGAAGAAAAAAAAGTCAATTGGGAATAAAGTTGTGGTACCACCTTTGTGATTAATGGCTTCACTGTGATGAAGCACAGCCAATAGACTAACTTATTGTGATAAAGGTGTATTGCATTGAGGACTCTGGATTCATTCTGCAAAAACATTTGTGCTTTGAGCATGTGCAACAGAGGCCCCAGCTCCCCTTCCCTTGTGTGCAATATTAAGGACTAGAAATATAAGAGCCAGCTATTGAACTGTGTGTGTGTGTGTGTGTGCGTGTGTGTGTGTGAGAGAGAGAGAATGGAAGCATATTCTGAGTTTAATGCCTAAATAATATTCTTAATAAATGTTGTGTATTGCCTTATCCCATTGAAAAAGATTCTATGTGCTTCTTATAAGCATAACATCACATGACAGTCCTTTTTACCCATATGCACTCTCATCAGCTCCCTTCTCAAAAGCTTGGCACAATACATAATTTTGACAATATACTCTCAAGGTCAACATGCTTAGAGGCTCTGTCAAACCAAGCAGAGAAATTAATTCCAAGAGTCAAGGACTCCTCATTGAACACTGTGCTGCCAGTTTAAACCCATGAACTGATAGTTCAAATGACTAGGTACAGCATAACTGCTGCACAAATGCATTAATAGAAAAACAGCGTTTGTGGTATATAGGACCCAAGCCATTTCAGGCTTTTAAATGAGAACCAAAAACCTAAATAAATTACATATGCGTTTGTTTCCTGGGGGAGATTTCCATTCAATCACTCATGACAAGATGACATTTCAGTATTGGAACACTTTTTATCATGTGCATGATTGTGCCTTTCTTCAGCTCTAAGAAATACACGTTACAGAATTAAGGGGAAAACCACAATGTTCAAAGTCATCCCATACACTGATAGGCTTAGTCAGCCCCAGTAAAGATTAGTGATTGGCTACAGTCACATTTTATTCCTGAATTCCTGTAAAACATAGGATCTTTTGGCATCAGCCCACTAGCCTGAAAATGGATATAAATTGTTACCTTATATTTTAAACATTGGTCTCAGAGGTCCTGATTTAATAGGATTGCTTGGAAAAGGAAGCTGCATGCAAGTTAAAGCATGTTCATGGTTTATAACAATAATAACTCCTTATGAAAAAATGAGATACTTTTATTATATGAGGGGCACTGCTTGTTCACAAGGGACTAGCTATGTTCAGTGATTCTGCGACTGCTGTGTACTTAAAATGTTTTGTAGAGTACTTGGATGTGTTTGCCTTGATAGTAAAACTTGCTGTAAAAATGAAAGTTGTGGTAATGGTGTTATTGCAAGACATTTTTGCCTGCCAGAATGAACGATTTCTAAATGCCACTGTGTGATTAAGCTGAAAGGCACAACAGGTTCTATTACAGTGTGAAGCCTTAGGTACACTGAAATTACCTTTCAATAGCACACCCGGGAGTATCTCTGGGAGATTATAACATGATAACTTTACTGGTTTTTTTTAAATGAATAAATGAAGTCATTAAAAAACATTCTTTCTAGATAAAGTTAAGTGCCTCCCTTCACCCAGTGTACAGTCATTAAAATCTAATGTGCTTTTTTGTGGAAATATTTCAAAGTGATCCAGGGTTTCCTTATTCAGTGCAGTGGTAATAGCAAAATTTGTTAAATAATAGTTGGTAGATTTTGTTTCTGTCTTAACAAATAATGGAAGCACAATTACTTTCTGTTTCAAAATACAACACAATCATATGAACAATAAGCACCATACATTTTTATTAACATATTTTTCAATCTGATTTTTTTCTCCTGATATTTCAGTCAATATGGCTTTCCCCACCTTTCCCACTTTCCAGGGTTAGTATCACTATGAATATTATCACTGGCCTATTATATGCCACTGATTTTTCAGAAGTTGTTTTCAGGAGATCGTTCTTAAGGCCCACTAATCTTTGTTCATTTTCACATATTTTCATTAATTGTGGATGGTCATCTCTATCCTATCATCTTAAAAATACGTATATGAAACCAAGGGAAAGACACAAGGGTGAAATGCCTACAGTTTTTCTTTATCCTGGTGAGATTAGCAAGATCATGTCAATATGATATAGTGACACCAGTCTAATAATTTAACAATCCATTTAGGTGACTGCATAGGTCACTCAAGAATGCAACTAGAAATCAAAGGGGAAGAGAATGTAAGGCCCTGTCTACCTTAGAGTCATACCAATATAATTAGAGGGCAAGTAATTAAATTCTGTGATTATGTCCCACTTTACATTCCTGTAACATGTCTACATTAGGGATTTGTAAATTTCACCGATATAGGTATCGTCTCAGAAATATAAGGCCCCAGCAACCCCTTTCTCTTCTCCCCCTCATAGAAGAACCAGGGAACAGCACTTTAAAATCCTCAGTAGCCCCACTAATACTATGAATTGGTTTGTAGAGATGAAAATGTGAGAAAGTGGGATAGATAAAGAATAAGCGCCTGACAGAAACTTCACTGCCTTGAACCACAGTGTAAGCAGTTTTTACTCTCTGTCACAGATCCATGGAACTTATGTCCTTTATAACTGTTGTCCACTCTATGCCCTGGATAGACCACAGAAAAAAGACACAAATCGCAGAGTCCAGCATCCTGCCAGCATCCTCTTCCTGGGATCTGGAATCTCAGGGGAAGGAGTTTTTGTACCACGAAGGGACCCATCATCTGAGGGAGCTGTGAGGATCAATTGTGTGTAAAATATAGAACTTATAAGGCAAGATAGTGAATAAGATTGAGATGGTTACACAGAATGGAGGAAACCCACAAATATATTAAGAAAGCAGAGGATTTGTTAGGCATTTTAAAAATATAAAATATTGGAAGGGTTTAAATGATTCAAAATCAGCAAATTATGTAGATTGTTAGATGAGCCTCTCTTTATAGAGATTCCAGAGCCAGGATGAACCATTATGATCATCCAGTCTGACCTCCTGTAGAACATAAGCCATAAAACTTCCCCAAAAACATTCCTAGAGCATATGGGCAGCCAGTAATGTAGCCAAGGGAAGGCATTGCCTTCCCCAAACTACCCAGCCCCACAGGCATTGCCTTCCCCAAACTGCCCAGCCATGTCACATGATAGCCTGGCTCCCCAGCATCTGGGGAGGGCTGGGACCATACCATATGGCAGCCCAACAGCTTGGGAAGGCTGAGGCCATGCCATGTTGCCCACCAGCAGCTGGGGAAGGCTGGAGCCAGGCAGAAGCTGGGGTTAGGTGGGGCTTGGATGGGGTGGCAGGGAGGTTGTTTAAGGGGCATGGTCTCAGGGGAAGGTAACAGGGCTTTGGCTACCCTGCTGGGCCTTCACCTGCTGCCCATGCTAGAACACATCTTTTAAGTTCAATATTCTCAGTGATGGAGAATCCACTACAATCCTTGATAACTTTTTCCAAAGGTTAACAACTTTTTATGTTAAAAAATAATGCCTTTTTTCCAGTCTGGATTTGTCTAGGTTCAGCCTCAGCCTCTGGATTAAATTATACCTTTCTTTGAAGAGTCTATTACCAAATATTTGTTCCTCATCTAGGTACCTGCAGACTGCAATCAAGTCATCTTTTAACTTTTTCTTTGTTAAGCTAAATAGACAGAGCTGTTTGAATTATCATTCTCTAATATGCTTTTAATCCTTTAATCATTATTGGAGCTCTTCTCTGAACTGTCTCTTTTTTATCAACCTGCTTTTTGAACTGCCAACATGAAAACTGGACATGTTTTCCAGCAATGATCACACACTAGGAAGTACAAAGTTAAAATAACCTCTCTGTTCTTACTTTGATTCCCATATATGTGAATCAAAGGATCACATTATCCTTTTATTGGCTATAGCCTCATACTGGAAGATGTTCTTCAGCTAAGGTGACTGGGTCCTGATCTTTTTGGGACCATCACAATATTAGTAGCTTTGTCTTATAAGAGCAACTATACCATCCACAAAAAAAGTGTTCTGATTTTTCAGACTTGTTATCTGGCCCCTCTATCTTCAGGTGATTATCTACCACAACCCCCAAATCTTTTTCAGTCATTGATTCCCTATAATCCTATAATTCTGGTATCCATTCTTTTTCATAGTATACATTTTTTTAAAAAACCAACAACCATTTTTTTATCCTCAACTCTGCTTGCCACAGATATCTCCTTGTGGTACTTTCCATTACTTTTTTTTTTTAATTACAGTTTTTAGTTTCTGAATTATATTCATTATTAGCAACTTCCCCACATTTATTTATTTTTTATAGCTGCCGCCACTTCACCACTAACCAACTCAGTGTTTTAATCAATACGGTTGTCTCATTGATTAGGAAATGGTGGTTTTTGGTGAACCAAGTAAACCGTTCTTAAACAATTCTCAACTATTGCTCACATTTTTTCTGATAAAAATTCTTCCTCACAACTGATTTGGCCATAAAAGTTTTCAGCATTCTGAAACTGGCCATTATAAAACATCAGGTATTGTATTATTGATCTGGACTTTGTCCTGTTTGTCCACAACAAATGATCACGTGTATCTAAGTTCCATTAATCTTTAGTTCTGTGGTCAGTTTCTCTTTATCTGTCAAGATAAGAATTAATACAGAATTCCTCCATGCAACCCCTTTTGAGTTAGAAAATTGCCATCTATAATATTTAGAAATTCCAAGGATGTTTTAGCAGTGCAGCAGACCTCAAGCATATTTCACTCAAATTAAAGTCCCCAGTGATCACATAGCTTTTATTTTCCTGTACCTGATAGACAGATGCATAAGGAGCTTGTCATCCTGTTCTCATAGCATACACCATGTAATAGTACATCTTATTCTTTGTCTGCTAAGACATCAGTCCTAAGCATTCAAGATCATTTTTGTCCAAATTATCAAATGACATGGCACTCTTTCTCCCATTTTATCTACTCAATCCTTCCTAAATGGTTCGTCATCATTGATTTTAACATTTATATCACGTGGTCATTATTATTATGGTATTGTCAATCCTGTTAACTCAAAATGTATTTACTGAAAGCCAAAGCTCCTCAGCAATACACTTTGTATGTTTATTGGTTAAGTGGCACCTTTTAAGCTGAGGAAGAGATTTTATAAAGCAGGGAAAATGAAAGAAGTAACACATTCAGTACTATGTGCTCACATAAAGGTTCTGTTTCATCAAACACATTCTTGGCATAATATTATTTACATTTCATAGTTTCCACTGGCACTAAACATGTGCATTTTGAATGCCCATGCCCTGAGGCATGCCCAGCTCTGGGGTGAAAGGAACCCCTCTATGATAAAGGGAGGGTCTAACTACCCAAGCTAGTGCTATTTACAATACAGCTATGCTAAGAAAAACTGCTAAAATAGAGAGAGAAAGCCATTGAAAAATATCTTGCTGAAGCAAGAGGATTTGTTTCAATAATTGTGATGGGCAGAAAAAATAAATGGAGATGATGAGGGGCTAGCAGTTCCCCTTATATCTGTTCATAAGCACACAGCACCAGGGAGCGGAAAAAGTTTCTGGCAATGATGCATGAATGATTTAGGTTTTGAAGGCAGATGAAGCTGAAGTAAGAAAAATGAAAATCTCTCTATTGGGAAGAATTGATTGACCACAGATTTGATCAGATGTATGTGAACCATAAATTACAGCATTTAATACTGTAGCCTATAGTGCTAACCTGCTCACTCACATACAGATGTATAACTTTATTATTTTCCTATAGTTTGGATGATATGTTTATTATAACAAGTTATGGTAGGTTTATAGTGGCAGTTTGGCTGTAACACAAGAGACTTACAGGTCACATCCTGTATGCTGAGCTAAGGCAAAGTTACTATTTTTGTCTGGAACCTTTCACCCAGATAGCACAGTTAGGTCACGTATGTTTGGGATCTTTCACCTAGATAGATGGTGGTAAGATAGAAAAAATAAATTTGACAGACAACCACAGAAGGCCCATGGTAATGACTAGACACATATGATAATAAGTTGAGATCAATGGTATCCTGGCCTATTGGAAAAAGACATTTCACCATTACTAAAGCAAGGAAATACAAAAACAGAGAAAAGGAAACAGCCACTACTGAATATGCATCAAACATAACAACGTCAGTGTAACATATGGTAAAAGTGGCATCCCAGCCGATGGGTGGTAGGAGCAGGAGATTTAGTCCTTGGGAGGTGTTGGAATGATGGCCCTGGTGATGATGGGGGAGGTGCAGAGGATGAGGAAGATGGTGGCTAACATCTTGGGTTGTTCTAGAAGGAATGGCATGAGTATATGGTATGGAAATATAGATGTACATTCCCTATTTATCTTATGACATGCGGGTGTTTGTGACTGTGCTAAATGTATTAATAAACTATATTTGCAATTATACAAGAGTTCCTGTAGTGTGTGTGTTGCATCTGTGCACATCAGGGTTCCCAACCACAGAAGAACTGAATGCTGATCCTGATCCTGGGACAAAGGACCTGTCTATCCTGAAGGTGATAACTGGAAATTCATAAGCAATCTTAGATCAGGCAACAATACAATATTCCTATTTATGTCAAATGCCACAAAATTAGACAGGTTTTCTGTTAAAGGCTCTGTACAATATAAAAATTAATATCATGAGACAGAGATAGGAGATAAGCTAACAAGTCTGTCCTATCTCCCTACAATAGGTTCTCAGTGATATAAACATCTATTTCCAAATCATTCTGAGCTAGTGCCTCTGCCAATTTCCTCTACAGACTCTTGCATTTAGACAGCTGTCACTGTAAGAAAGCAGTTCCTCATTGCCACCCTCAGTTACCCTTTGATCAATGTCAGCTTATTATAGTTCCATGGAAGACCAAACTAGAGAAACATTTCTTACACTGCTTTTATGTTACTATTACTGGTACATATTGCATGGCTCAGAAGCTTCAGTTAGATACTAGGTTCCCACTGTGCTAGCCACTGATACAAACTCAGAACAATGAACAATCTCTGCTCCATGTAGCTTGTATCGACTTGAAAAGGAAAAGGAAAAGGAAAATAGGGTACGTCTAGACTACATGCCTCTGTCGCCAGAGGCATGTAGATTAGGCTACCAGGCATAGGAAAATGAAGCGGCAATTTAAATAATCGCCGCTTCATTTAAATTTACATGGCTGCCGCGCTGAGCCGATCAGCTGTTTGTCGGCTCAGCGCGGTAGTCTGGATGCGCGGGTGTCGACATCAAAGGCATTTGTCGACCACCCAGGTATGCCTCCTATCATTTTCTACCACTGTCAAGCTACTTAACCAGTCCTTAATTAGGAAATCTGATCAGAGATGTCACCTAAAAATCTAGGGTGCAATGCATTCTTTTCAAATCCTATACTTTGCTTGTAATGTCTGGATTCATTGACTCTGAAAGCTTTTAAGAGACTGTGCAATAGTTTTATGCCAGAACAATCTGTCCTGTACCGTCATTTCCACATCTCTGGGAGATATTCTGTGTAACTTCACGTTGGCCTTTAATATATCTTTATAATACTTATACTGACTGCCAGTGGAACATTTTCTACAAACAAGCTAGCCATAGAAGACCATCTTCAGTATTTACATGTCGTCCATCTTCAATCCAGCGAAACTGTTTGTCCATAAGCATTAATTCCATGACCATGATGCCTTCATGGACCTTCATGTTTAGAATTTTGTTCCACCAATTCACGTGGGCAATCTTCCTGAGGCAGCTCATGCAGAACTGATCAAGTTTCTAAATGTAGTGACAATATATGGTCCATGACTCCGACCATCCAGCAAGATAGTTAGGACAATTGCCTGATAAAGTGCTACCTTTGTATGAAAATGTACACCAAGGTCAGAGCATAACTGTTTAGTCAATCTTCCAAAGGCAGCATAACTTTGGCTAATCAAAGAGCTACAATGTCGCCAACATTTAAGTCTGTAAGGTAGCAGAACTTGTCAATAACCTTAAGGACAGTATTAGCGAGACACAAAAAGGTATCTCAGAAGAAATGTTTTTGTCTGGCCTTGGTAGGAACAGAAAGTCCTGCCATTCATTGAGCTGGTCCATCCTTATGGGAATACATGTATTAGTGGTCAGTAGAATGGGATATTAGTAACATGGTTTGTCAACAATAAACCAGGTTGTATGTCTTTATAAATTAACAAATCTTGTGTAATTGGATAGTTCACTCAAGGTCTGTTGTACCAACTGCCTGCATAGAGCTGAGACAGAACACAGGGAGAACACGTGCATACAGTTGAACATTTACCACAGGTGTCATGGAATTAAATTAAAAGGCAGCAGATTTAAAACAAAAAAACAGGAAATTTTTCACACAACACACAGACAACTTATGGAATTTCTTTTTCAGGAGATGTTGTGAAGGACAAAACTATGACAGAGTTTGAAAAAGAACTAGATAAATTCATGGACTATGGATCATTCAGTGGCTATAAACCAGGATGGGCAGGGATGGTGTCTCTAGCCTCTGTATGCCAAAAATTGGGAATGGCCAAGGGGATGAATCACTTTATATTACCTGTGCTGTTCATTACCACTGAGGAACCTGGCATTGGCCACTGTTGGAAGACACAATACTGGTCTGGATGGATCTTTCATCTGAACGAGTATGACCATTCTGATGTACTGAGTTCTGCTTGAATCAAACTGATAGCCAAGAGGTGAAACACACAATATATTAGCTCCAATCCCCTTGACTTTTCAATTCCACTATAGCAAGATGAATAATAAATATTTTTGGTTTCCCAGCAATTAAAAATATTTTTAAAAAACTGTTTAGAATAGAAATGAAAATGAAGGTTTTTTGGAGAATACAAAAGTTAAAATATTTTCATTTTGGTTCAGAATAAAATGTTCTGTTTTCTTTTTTCATGTTTGTAACATTTTTTTTTTAACAAAAATGAAAGAAATGTTGAAACAAGAAGTCATTTGGAATGGACAAACAAAAATGCTTGCCAAAATGACCTTTTTAATATCTAGTTTTTAATGGTTGTTCTAACCAAAACAATTAGGTGACACCAACATTAATTTTCTAAATGCTTTGGTGTCACCAAATCTGCATTTTTCTTTAAAAAATTTTGTATGAATAATTTCACCAAACTCTAAGCACTTCTCCCACCCTAAAATTATCGTTCTTCTAAGTCTCCTACAAAGCTTTGATACAGAACATTATAGATAGCCTATTATCTTATTTGAGTTTCCTTTCATTTATGCTTTTATGCATGATCCTTAACATTTTAAAATTAATATATTCTAAGTTTGATTAAAATATAAGAATTATATAATAATGCTAGGGTGGGGTGTACATGGGCTACATTCTCTACATGGGCTACATTAATTAATTAATTCCAAGGCCATAAGAGACCATTCTGATTGCCTGGTGTGACGGGGTGAAGCAACCCTGTCCCTGTTTAGCGCCGCAAGCCGCGGGCGCCGGAGAAGGAACCGCTGCCGTCAGGGCTGCCTCAGCGCAGCAGGGGGCCGGTGACTGGACACGTCATCAGGACACGCCTGGGGGGGCCTCTGACGTCACCGGTGCGCCTGAGGGAAAGGAGGAGGGGCACCCGGAAGTGAGGGGAGCGCCGGCCAGAGAGCGGAGGATAAAAGGGCTGGACTAGAGGAAGGAAAGGAGAAGAAACAAGGAGGGACAGGTATGGAGGCGGGAGACTGATGAGAGGTCACAAACCGGTAGCTGAGCGGCGGATTGGAAGCGACCCAGGGCGGGCCGTGGAACCCGAGAGCAGGTGTGTTTGGGGGTCATCACCCCGCCTGCTACCGTCAGGAGTCACTTCCCTGACGTTAGGGCCCTTGGTCGGGGTCCGGAGAGAGTGTGGGCCCGGACCCCCCACTCCGCCCCGGTGGGCTCTAAGTGCTGGACAAGCCTCTCGGTGGGCGCGTAGCGTGACACCTGGTCTGACCTCCTCTAAAACACCATCCAATGTACTTCTTCCCCAAATAACTCCCAGTGCATATCTTTTAGTAAAAACATCCAGTTTTCATTTTAAAATTATCAGTGATCCCATCAAGCTCAATCTAAGCAGTAGTTGCCAACTTTGTCCCAACATGGTTAAATCAAACTCTGAAATATTAATTCAATCAGCTCAGAATTTCTCCTAAACATCAGCTGGGTTTCTAATTGACTGGTAGGATGGTGTTTCTGTGATAGACAGTTTTCAATTTGAAATTGAGCAGGGACCATTGAACTCATTTCACAATATGAAATGTAAGATGGCAAGGTATGTAAGGCCACTGATTTCTACCGACTCCTACAGTCTGAAATGCAGTACCATGTGATTGTGAAAATATTAAAGCCACATAATGATTGTGTATCATATATTTACCCTCACAATGAGTGTCAGTGGGAAATTCTAATTCAGCTTTACTTGTCTGGTGAATTAAATTCCTGTTAATGTGATCATGTATGGAATCTTGACATTAGAGATATGTAATAATGTCAATTGTAAACTACAATGTCACCTGCAAAAATGCTACAAATGAAACATCATTATGGTTCCATTCCTGGAGGAACTTTTTGTGCAAACATGTCCTTTAGCAAAATCATGTGCAGAATCTCAGTGCCAGTCCTTTGCTCCCACACTCATATTTATTAGCCCACATATAAAAATATGCATGGAACAGATTTGACAGAGCACAATGAAGCATGAATTTCAAATCTATCCCAGCTGCAAACATCCAATTGCAACATTTCCTGTTTGTGTGGTAAATTATAAGGAAACATCAGAAGCAAAACAAAATTGAAACACTGGGTTATTTTCCTTGTTCCCTATTGTTAGACTTTTTCGGGGGGAGGGGGGAGTGGAAAAGGGATGTATGAAAAAAGTAGGAATGTGGTGAACAGAAAATGACTTTTTCTGTGAGAAACCTTTGCAAAGATACATAGATTTTAAGGTCAGAAGGGACCATTATGATCATCTCGTTTTCTCCTCCTAGATAACACAGGCCATATAGTTTTAACCACCAATTCTTCAACCTAATCCAAGAGGTCATGATAGAACTATAATATATTTTTATAAAATTCTGTCCTGATTTAAATACTCCAAGTGAAATAGAATTTATCACATATCCGGGTAATCAGTTCTGAGGATGGATTACTCTGACTGCTAAAAATCTGGGCCTAAAGCATTGTATGCTGAAATTTCATTTGTGTTGGGTTATTATTTTGTGCATCAGCCCAAAGCACGCCATTCAGGAGGTCTTCAGGAGAGGGGGCCAACAGCTTCCGTTGGCCCTTAAAGTGTGTATGGGGTATCTCTGTGCTCTTCTCTATAGGGGGCAGAAGCCATCCCTCAGCACCATCTGGACTGGACCATTACCTGCCACCCAGTGCACAGAGCCTCATGGACCATGTGATGTAGTGCTCTGACAGAGATTTAAAGAGCTTGGGGCTCTGGTTGCAGCCACTGCTCTGGGGCAACTGCCCTCTCTCATGCACACACCCATCACATCAGCAGGTCTGGTCCTCAGCCTAAAGATGCATGCTATTTAAGCATCAGAAATGTGTGTATTTTTGGGAGAGGGAGGGGGAAGTCTGTCAGATGTTCTAGTTAGAATCATTCTGGAACCAAGGAGCAGGGGGGAAAGGATGTGAGGGGAGGACAACCTCCACTGTTGCAGTAATTGTAATGTCTGTCATAACATTTGCTCTCCACGGTTTTTCACTTGCAAAATGCAAGCAAATAAGTGGATTGGCTGGAGGTTGCTGCAGATCTTGCTTAAAGAAAATGGTTACTTCCCTTCCGTAACAGTTGTTCTTTGAGATGTGTTGCATATGTCTATTCTTGGTGTGCACATACCCTGCACAAGGTTGTTGGAAATTTTTCTATCGAGGGTTCCCATCAGGATTGCAAGAGTAAAGAGCCAAGCCATTTCAGTGTGTCCGATTTCCTTCTTGCCAGAGAACTCCAGTCCTCAGAATGAGTAAGGACAGATGCAACTCGTCTGAAAGTACAACCATTACAAAAGATCAGTAATTGATTTTTCTTTTTTGAGAAAGCCCATCTGCATTCTGCTCTTGGTGACTCACAAGCTATCAAGCAGGAGGGAGGACCACATTTTTATGCCAGTGACCTCTTTCACTCAGAGTAGGTCTACAGGTCCGTGCTTCCTCTTAGGCATTGAGGAAGGCAAGCAGTGCTGGGTCTCAGATAGAACTGAAGTTATACTCCTAAACCAATGTTGAAGAACTCATTGCCAAGTCAGGACAGCAAAGATCTCATGAAAGCCTCCGGGTTGCTGCCCCCAAGCAAAACTTTAACTGGCATCTCTATTGTTCCTTGGTTTAACGTCTTTGCAGATTTGACAAACGATCCTGAATTTGAGCTTCCTTTAAATATTTCAAGCACCTTGAGCGTGGCTCATCCGAAAGTATCAGCCTAACACAAGAGACGTGAGATTTGAAGCTCAGTGACCAAGGCATTCCTTGGTATCAAGAAACGGAAACCTCAGAACTTCTGAGAATTTGGAAAGGGACAGTTAATATATTCCTCTTAACTTATTTACATTCTGTGTACATTCACACCTTCCCACTAGACCTAAACTATGCTCCCCATCCATTTCTACCCTTGTCATGTCCAGAAATGATAATATATTCTGGGATAATATATTCTTGGGTATATTCACAGAAGAATTACTGTCATTTATTTAATTATAAATAGACATTTTAGATATAATTCAACAAGATCTATAAAACAAAACAAAAATAAAACAAAGATGAAATTCTAAGAATGAGTCATATTTAGAGATCTAACCAAACACACATCAGAATATTTTAAAAATAAACAACACTTGTAATTTAAAACCTTTGACTGATTTTTATCAAGTTCCTTCCTCTCAAAGAAACTGTATTCTGGGACAAGATACTCCAAGCAAAGTTTTAGAGAAGTAGAGCACTGTGGTAGAAAAATTAGGTTATATCTGAAAGCTATTTTCAACCCTACACTATTCAAATGATGAATACATTGGGGCTGTGTCTACACTGCACTCCTTTTCCGGAAAAGGGATGCAGATGAGACAAGTCGGCAGCCATGTTTATACAAATGAAGCGGGGGATATTTAAATCCCCCGCTTCATTTGCAATTCCGACTGGTCTCATCTGCATCCCTTTTCCGGAAAAGGTGTGCAGTGTAGACACAGCCTCGAGGTTTATTTGAGGCGGGAAAGGAGTTAATTGTAGAGTGATTATTAAGCATATTTACAGTGAAAGGGAAAATGACAATAATTTCAGTGTCAGTGGGCTATAGGACATGAGCATAAAAGAACTCCTGGAAAGACTTCTGCATCTGGGAAGCACCTGAGAAAAGTTTATCATCTCAATGATATCAGCTTAGAGATTTCACTTCTGGAGAAATCTCCATTGTTGCAGGATTGAATTAAACATGTTTTTATTTTCATACCCCATGGAAATTCATATATAAGAAATGTGGGACAGAAAATTAGGGGATAGTAGCAGTACATGTAAAATAGTGGACTACAGGTTGGAACTCCCAAAACTGGGACTCCCTCCTCCAGCAACATCCATGATCTGGCAGAACTATGGGTTTTCTAGATCAACGAGTCCAAGCTGAGAGCACCAGTGGCAAGCGGGCTGGCAGCGCAGACCCCAGCAGCGCCAAGGCTGGGACCAGCATCATAGTCCTGGTAGCGCTGCAGCGGCCATGGCAGAGCCAGTAACAGGGCCAGAGACGTGGCTGTCACAGCAGCCCCAATAGCAGGGCTGGGCCCAGAGACATGGCAGCCCTGATAGTGGGGCTAGGGCTGAGGCAGATTGGGTTGCAGCAGCATGGCAGCCCAGCAGGGGTGTGCAGCTGGGGCCAGTAGCAGGGAGGGAAGGTGGTCTGGGGAGCTAGTAGCCAGTGTTGGAATGCCCTTGGGAAGTGCTGAGCAATATTAGGTAGTCTGCAAAGAAAAGACATCCAGAAGATCAAGGCTTTGAATGCATTCCTAGGTTAGAATAGATTCTTCTCCTCTTGATCCAGGAAATCAATACAGTGAACACAGGCTTGAGAAGTCCACATTTATATAATATCCATTTGAGGAGAGCCACAAAAGAAGAGTGGCCTAATTCTGCATGGGTATGAGAGAAAGAAGATAAAGAAATGTGATATAATCACATCCAGAAGAAAAGAAATTCTTTGCTAGATGCCCAGAAATGTTTTCAGAACAGGAATGTCTAACAAACAATGACCAAATTGCAGTCATTTACCCAGCAAAGGTAAGAAGCTAGGAATGCTGCCAGCTGAATGAATACAAGCAAGCAAAACCACAGACTTTTTTCTAGTCTGGAAGTTTTTGTGATTGTGAAAAGTTTCAGTGAGCAGTTCAAATTTCCCTGTGTTGGGGTATAGGAGAAAAAGTGGCAAGAAAAATACTATTTAATCTGGTTTAGCACAGATAAACTGCACACACTGGTATAAATTAAAACTGCTTTGGCAGTAACAAACACCCAAGCTACTTGGGCCTAATGCTCTCAGCAGGGGTCATTGGAGGTAGTGCTCATCTGGATGACGTTGTAGAGTAGGAAAATTAAACATGTCCTAGGTGATTTCCTCTGAATGAGCTCTATGTAAACACCACACTGTATTTTGAACAGGAGGTTGCAGCAGGGGCAGCGTGACAAGCTCTAGGCTGTATGCCAAGGTATTTATTTACTTGCCGTGTCATGACAACTATTAAAGCACATTCTAAAGTCTTGTACAATGGCTTAAACCTCTAAAGGGCTAACATGAGGGATCTTTCTGTGCCTCTGACAGGATGAGAAATCTCCTCACAGTGAGCAAGGAGTCAATGTGTATCAGTGCCCCAGAAGGTAGAGGTTATTCTTCATTGCTGCAAAGGAAATGGTTTCATTATTTCCAGCAAATGATTCAGTGCCTATCATGTGATTTTCAAATGTACAAAACACTCCAGCCTTTTGTACAGTTCAGAGGTAAAACAAGTTTGGCTTAAAAGAGAAAGAAAAAACAGGATTTAAATGTTGAAAGTCTACATTTAAGGAGAATCATGTTTTAAATCTTAAATCAAGGGAATTGGCTCATATCAGGCATTTGATGATTAGAAAATGAAATTAACTTCATGGATTAATTGTAAAAGAATATGAATTGTCTGTTACCTAACTGGTTACTTGTGTGACTGGAGGCTCATTACCTATTATTAAGAAAAGCAACATAACTTACGGGACAGTTTTAAGGAATAGGATACATAAAGTAGATGCATTATAAAACCAATGTCATGAAGAACATAATTCACCATTTTAATTTGCATAGGCACTGAAAATGGTTGAATCTGGACAGGATGAATGCAGAATTTCATATATAATCTGCCAAATGACACTAATAATACATCAATCACATTGCATGAAAACCTCAAGCAGGACTCAGTTCAGTGTTAAGAGGAAAACACAATTTAGGCAGACACTAGAAAAGGGCTAAGTGATATTTCAACACATTTCTGCTTAAATCCCTTCTGAATGAAACTTTGAGCTGATGATCTATGCTCAAATCATCATGAAGAGCATACAAAAGTTGTTAGATTTAAACTTTCTGTGAACCTTTTAAGTGCAAGAACCAATCATTAAAAACATATGTCCAGTTTTCTATGACTTACCACTGTTGTCTGAGTTGGCTCTTAGCTTAATAATCTCTTGAGACATTATGTTGCCCTATATTCAAAAGTTCCAGAAATATTGCTCCTCTCCTCTAGATCTTTGCTTCTAGAGCCAAGCACACTGGAGAGCAGCATGGGAATGACATACAAGAGATCATTTTTCCATTGTCTTTCTCTAGTGTAACCATGTACACTGGTGCAAAGTGGTAATAGCTTATACCCATTTTACACAGGTGCAAATGAGTAGACAAGTGACAAGGCAGTGAAAAATCAGGCCATGAAGTCCAGAAGGGAGAAAGCAGTTTTCAAAACCTTTCAGTACCTTTTACTGTCTTCTTTAGATTATAAAGGAAAGATCCTCCTGTTCTAAATGGTTTGTACAACATTTGAACCAGATGCTGTGGAAAAATAAGAGAGGGAAAGTGTCATAGCTAGATGAAATTTCTGGCAAAAACTATTTAACCTTATCCCTGCCCATCTTCCTGAACTCATAACAGGTTAAAAAATTGCTTTATTCACTGAAGAGCATCTGTGAGGCAGTTCTAAAGATTCAGGCTCAGTGTCCTACAGTAACATATGCTGTGCACCAACCTGTCTGCATAAATCAGTTTAATGTGAGAGGTTTTATTTTATAGACAGACCTGGATGTTAAACTGCAAATATTGTAAATGAAGATCTAGATCAAAAAAGAACAGAATGGGAATCAGTTCTGAATGACACTGTGAGCTGGTGATCCATGCTCAAATTCTCATGCAACACATACAAAAGTGATGAGATTTAAATGTTTTGTGAATTTTTTAAATACACAGAATTTGTGTCTTGAAGTAATAATTAAGAAAAATATATCTGGCTTTCTATGACTGCCAATTTTTGTTTGAGTTGTCTAGCATTTCTGCCAAGGGAGAATCAGGTATAGTTATGCTGCCCACCTCACTAAATTGTTGTCTCTATGCCTAGAAATTGCTGGGAAAAAAATTAGGTCTAAGAAACAGCAGAGAGGGAGAGAAAAACAGCATCTGACTACAAGACTGTTTTCAAATGTCTGCTGACATTGCTTTTATAGTCACAGGAAAGCCGATGGCAGAGTAAAATTTAAATGTTCCACTAGCAGCAAAATGTCACTGAAGATTATAATTTCTTCAGCTCCTTCACAGTTTACACCATCATTTTGCTATCAGTATTTCAGTTCACATTATTGTATTTTTTTTCAGCCCTCACCAGGTGTGATGTTAGAAATACTTGTTCAAGAAATAACCTTCATTTACCAGTAATAAAAATGTAACTTGTAGTTTTCAATAGAGACTTCATCCTATCAAATTAATCCCGTTTGGGGTTAATTACATCTACTTCCACCAGTACAGCCTAGAGAAATATGAAAACCAGTAAGTAGAAAGAGGTTGCATCTGTCTGTCCTAAATCAAGATACAGGAATATACTCTCAAACCACTGCAGGTAATTGAGCAACATTAACTGATTAAGACCATAAATTCGGATTTGAGTATTTGGTACCACACATATTACCAAAAACAATAGATATCAGAGGAGTCACAAGAAAGATCACATCAGAATCTAGTCAAACTGCCACAGTCTGGAAATTATTTAGAGAAATAAAAAAACCCAAGGGAAAAAAAGAGAGAAAAAGTGCTACTCAGTTTAATTCAAAGAAGATGGAAGAGGAAAATAATGGCATGTCCTTTCTTTATATGTTTTAGTTCTGTGTACTTTTAATTTGTGTTTGCATTGGTGAGAGCGTAGTGTTAGCATTGCTATATTTTTGTTATCCCTGTTAAGTCACTGATAAGTGAGATCAAGCAGTATCAAGATAAAACAGAGGTGCGTGCGTACCTGAATTGTTCTGTAATGCTGTGGACAAGAGTGATATATAACACTTCCTTCAGTGATATATAACACTTCCTTTTCCCCTGAACTGTTCCAACATGTTCCAGGTTCTGCAGATGGATCAGCAGCTGATACATAGGAAGTGTTATATATCACTGAACATTTCAGAGTCTGAAAGACTGTTTTGGTAAACATTCAAAAGAAAGTGTTAGAAAGATGTCCACTCCCATTGATAATAACCTGAATAATATTGCACAAACAGCTTGCTGCTGAGACCAAACTCTAGTAAGCATGCAGCTTATTGTATATTGTTAGCCAAGTGAAGGTTACACATTTTAAAGGAAGCTCCCAAAGTGGCTTCCTAAAATAAATAAAGAGACACTAACCCTTTTCTTCTAAAATAGGCTTGGACTTGACCCAAAGACAGCAAAAGCACTGTCTCCACTCTGACCTCTGTTTTCAGTCACCATCAGATTTGATCCTACTCTCCACAAGAGAGTGGAAAGATGTTGGCTGTGAAATTAAAAAGGGCCAGATATTAGTACTGTGCTTTCCACAATGTTCTTTATGTCTCAGTCCCACCCTCACCCCTAAACTGCTCTTGACCTTAGTACAGAAAGAGGTGGAAGAGGGAGGAGTGTGCCTCTAAAATTATTCACTGCCATGGTTTCTTCAGGATCATCATAATAGAGCCATCAGTGACTAGGCAGCCTAGTGGCTAGATCACTGGTAGCAGAGTTGTCAGGGGACTGGATCACTCTTCCTGTCTTTGATCCTGACCTGGGTTCTATGCTGTTCACTCCCTAACCCAGAGAAGTAGATCTTTTCCCCAGGCAAGGTGAGGTGTTCATGATTGTTCCCTATGTAAGTCCTTTTAGTTTGGGATACTGCCCCACTGGTCTAGTAACCCACATTTGCGGCTTACCCACAGGTGCCCTTTGGCAGGGAAGATTTATTTGATCCCAGTGGCTACGTTGGCCAGCTGGCTGCCATCAGGCAGGCAAACAGAGAGCTCCTGCCTCATGAGCATTCAGCCCATCTCACCCCTCCAGACCTGCATTGCCTCACATATGAGACAGGTTTAGCTGAACTCACAGGGTTTTTTTTTTTAACCTCTGCTGTGCTATGTAGCAGTTTCTCTATACCTTAGTTATCTCCCCAAACCCCAGGACATAAGCAAAAAAACATTTGGTTGGGAGATGACAAGAAGAAACATCCTCTCTATCCATGCAAGTTATTTCACTATTGTCTTTTTCTCCCAAGTATCTGTTAGCTACTGTAGGAGGCATTGTACTGGACTACATGATCAGAACATCGAGAAACTCCAGCTACCACAAAAACACAACTATGTGTTTGCTTAGCATCATTTCTCAGAGAGACCACCTACTTCTTTATTAAAAAACAATGAATAGTCTAGCAGCACCTTAAAGACTAACAAAACATATAGATGGTATCATGAGCTTTCATGGGTACAACCCACTTCTTCAGATGACTGTGTGAAGAAGTGGGTTGTACCAACGAAAGCTCATGATACCATCTACATGCTTTGTTAGTCTTTAAGGTGCTGCTAGACTATTCATTGTTTTTTAAGTTTTTCCAGATACAGACTAACTCGGCTACCCCTCTGATACTTCTTCATTGTCCATCCATATCTTACCTTCCTTTCCAACATTCCATCTAGATCATTTGCTAAGATTATCTGGGTAGATAGCGCACCAAATCAATTTCCTGCCATTGCATGGGCTTTGGACACCTCAGTCCCTCCTATTTTGTTTTGTCTCCTGGAAACATAATATTTTAGTCTAATCCCAGTTATTGAGCTCCATACTGGAGTAAACAGGTGGAATGTAGTGTCTTATGATGTGCAGGAGTTCCAAGTAGAAGCCATGGTAGGCCCTTCGGGGCTGGAAACACTATAATTATATGTTTCCTCTAAATCCCTCCTTAAAATTCTTCTCTGCTGTAGTATCTACAAAAACCTGACAATGATTAAGCATCCAGTATGCTGTGACCAACTTTTTTTCCATATAATCAGTATCATATCATTATTTCCTTGTTCTTTGCCTCTCTGTTTTATCCACTTGTTAGCTATAATCTTGTACATAGATTGAACACTCTTCAAGACCAGGATTGTCTTCCCATTACACAGAGAGCTGGCTGGGCATTTTTCACCAACAATTTTTTCCCTATCAAAATATGCTGATTTATTAAAACTGCGACTTTTCACTGAAGCACACTAGCTTTGATAGAACTTTCATTGGGAAGGTTGTACAGCTCCAGGATTGAATTACTGGTCAAAACTAAAGAAAGAGACCCATCTCTGATTTGGAGTACGGATTAGAATCTGGGTCTCCCCCATCCAAGGTGAGGGCCATAATTACTGGTTACAGAGTCAGACCTCACCCTCTGGCCCAGTAAATAGTCATTTTTTATACGAAGTGCAACAACTACAACAGGAGGATTGATTCTATAGCCCGGTGATTTGAGCACTCTTCTTGGAGGTTGGAGATTCACATTCAAGATTCCTGGTCTACTTGAATTATCATGTACCCTCAATCACTGGGGTGTCCTGGGGGGTCAGTATGTCACCCTCATAAACAATTTCACAAGATCTTTGGTTTCATCCAGCACAGCCACACCAACGTCCCTCCACCTTCCTTACCCTTTGAGTGTTATGTGAAATTAATTTTTTTTTTGGCCAGCCATTATTATATATTTGTACAGTGCCTTGCACTTATTGGGCTCTACTCTCTGTGTCTTACCATAATACAATAAATAAATAATAAATACTGCTCTGTCATCCATGGTCTGCACTGATTTCCATTCACCATCCAGATGGAATCTAAGGTTTTGCTTTCACTATGGACATTTCACTATGTCTTGAACAAAAATGCAAGGAAAAAAGACCATCACTCCAGGTTCGTTAGAGGCCACACACAGGAAAGACTGCATCCATCCTCAGGGAATATTGCAACAACTGAGCATACCTTATACTCCAGAATTAACAGATCACTGATTTAATTAAGAAGGGGTCATTTTCATTGTGAAGGTCCTGTGTTTTGGAATTTGCCTCCTTCACCATTCCACCAAAGCTTGAGTTTGTTGAGTGTCAGTTTAGGTAACAAAGCACATCTTTTCTAGCAGGCTGTTTCTGGGAAAGTCAGTTGAATCCACTAGTGGGTGAGACTTAGTTTCAAGGGGTTGGGGAGGATTTTATTTGTGGGGCTTTAGTACTAAATGGTATTTTATTTCATCTACATGCACAGAGCTCTGGATGGTCTTGCTTTTCATTAAACCAAAATAATGAATAAGGTGGCACTAGAATGCCACTGAAAGTATGACACTTACTTTGTGTACTTACATTTTGCAACAGTCCTTAGTAGTTTTGGAAGAGTTGGTTCCAAATGGAAGGAGGAGGCCAAGGGAGGACAAAAGGACAGGCTATCATAGATTTCATTAAATGGTCTGGTAGCACTTTATAGACTAACAGAACATGTAGATGGTATCATGAACTTTTGTGGGCACAGCCCACTTCTTCATATGACCGTGGGCTGTGCCCACGAAAGCTCATGATACTGTCTACCTGTTAGTCTACCAGACCATTTGTTGTTTTTTTCCTGTACATTACAGATTAACTTGGCTACCCCCAGAAGCTACAGATTTCATTGTAATTGAACACTCTGGCTATTTCGCTTTAGCTGTCAGCTGGCACTGAAACCATAGTTACTTTTGGTGAACATAAAGTAATGATAGAAGTGACATCAGGCTCCATTAACATGGGCTTATTTTGCATAACAATGAGCATTTGGGAGTGAGATCCAAATAATATGCTGTGGCCATAAATTCTCTCCTTGCATATTTTATTTTGATTCAGACTGAGAATAACAACCCGATCGTGTGAAGTCCACTTTTACTAATACGTATAGGACTTAAGATTGTACAGTGTCTCCCAGTAATAGTTTCCTGCTCCATGTGCTCAAGTTCAGAAATGGTAGTTTTACAAAAACTTCTCAAAAACTTCCTTCGGATATCTTCTGGTCTTTTCTGTTAAAGACTTATCTGCCCTTCTGTTGGTGCAGCTTGAACTGTGATAGTAAAACAATTTGATACCCCTTATGCCCATGTTTACAGACAAAAAAGGGAAAATAAAAAAACAACCAATCAGTTTGTAGGTAAAAATCTATTTGCTGATATACCGTTCTGATCCTACACAATCATTGCAACAGAATGACTTTCTTGAGTAAGAACTACTCTTGGGATCAAGACAGAGTTCTCATTTTTTTACAGATATATCATATTTCTGTTTGCAGTGCTTTATTGCAGCTAAAGATTTCTGCTTGTCTTTCAAACACATAATTCAAAAACCCACTTGAAAAAATGAATTTCTATCCCTTTTTTTGTGCCAAGAATAAACACAGAGAAATGGAATCCCTGTGATAATCTGGGAATTACATAGGCAATGAAAATCCTCTGCCCAGTGCCTGCAGAGAGAACACAGAAATTGCAGTGCAATTACTACTGTACTGTGCGGTAGTTTCCTCTTGCATATGGACACAGGCAGAAAAACCCTATAATTCTTTAATTTTTTCTCTCTGAGATATTTCAACCCCAGCAGTCAGCTTCTGAGAGAAACAGCCAATATCTCTCTCCCCCCGAACATTTTCCCACAACGCTGCTACTTCAGAGAAAATTATGCATAGCTCTCCAAAACAGAAGAAAAATAAACCTATAATTGAGCCCTCTCTCTCTCTCTCTCTCTCTATCTATATAGATACAGCCTGCTATATATATATATATATATATATATATATATATAGAGAGAGAGAGAGAGAGAGAGAGAGAGAGAGAGAGAGAGAGAGAGAGAGAGAGAGAGAGAGAGAGAGAGAAACTAGTGGGAGTTACCTGGCGTTGCTCGGGAAAGTGGAGGAACAAAATGTAGAAAAAAAGTAGTCCATTATCATTTTTGGAATGGTAGAAAAGTTGCACTGAGTTCTATAGGGATTAAAATAAATATAAAAAAGTATAAAACAACCATTTTTACATGTTATCATCAAAAACTTTATTTTAAACTATATTTTGTTTCATTATTCTTAACAAATATGTACACATTTTTTCCACTTCCAACTCTTGAACACGCAACATAGAGTTGTCCATATGAAAAGCAAGATGTCTCCAAATCAATTCCAACTACTTTAAGTGACTGTCCTTGCACTTTGTTAGTATACATTCTTGAAATATAAGTTGACAGTTGATATAACTGAGGTGAGGAGCCTGAAGGGAGGGAGGGGGAAGGGAGCCGTGCGCTTGCCACCGGTCCCCAAGCCAGCCCTCCACTTCCTTGTCCCTTTGCCAGCCTCAGTGAATGACTGGCCCCGCCACTTCTCCCGGGAAGCCACTTCTCCCCACACTGCCAAGCTCTGTGCAGCCCCAGGGAGAGGCATCGATCTCTTATCTCTTCCCTCCCACAGTACCTTAAAACCTTCTCCTGGATAAAAGGTTATTCCATGCAAAGTTTGGTTGTGGTAGCTCTTATAGTGTCCAAGTTATTAGCGCACAAACATACAAACATTCTCATTTATATGATAGATAGATAGATAGATAGATAGATAGATAGATAGATAGATAGATAGATAGATAGATAGATAGATAGATAGATAGATAGATAGATAGATAGATAGATAGATAGATAGATAAAGCAAGTTTCAGCCTGATTTGAGACAATCTGAATTAGGGGCAGACAACTTTAATTTTATATAGCCTTTCTTATAGACATAAAAATGGAAAAGGCTGCCAGCCAACAGAAGAGATTCAGATGAACTACATGACAGGATGAACAAATTTGGAAGCAAGATAAGTGTTTTAATTAATATAGACTCCTTTGGGAAGGACACTATCACATTTTCACTGGCAAAGAGAAACCTGGGGAGGATACAAAGCTCTAGAAAACGTTCCAAAATGTGGGCAGCAGTCAACTAGTTAATATCTGATTTGCACCCAAGTGGCACAACTGAAAATTAAAACCTCAGAGATGCTAAACTTAGCCCTTTTATGGGATGCATTCAGCTCAATCTAGAGATCTAATGTCTTGTCTGCACAAGAAAGTTGTGTCAGCTTAACTGATGAATTAGTTGAAACTGATGAATTAGTTTAAACCAACCTGAAGTTAATTACAGGCAGTCAAACAAACAAATATCTACATTACTTTAAGTCGAAGGGTGATTTTTTTCTGCATCTTCTAACAGAAATGCTTCACCTTTGAAGTGGATGTTTTTTTCTAAGACTTCTAAGGTTACGTCTCCACTTGCCACACTGGAGATCAATCTTCTGGCTTTCAATTTAGATGGTCTAGTAAAGGACCACTACATCGAATGCTGAGGGTGCCCCCAATCGACTCCAGTATTCCTACTCCTTCATGAGGAATAAGGGAAGCCAACAGGAGTATTTGCTCCTGTTGACTTCCTGATTTGGAGACAGCTCTCCAAGCTCAGTTTAAGGTCTGTCAATTGCAGCTGCATTATTTACATAGCTGGAATTGCATACCTTAATCTAGTATAGCTCTGGCCTTAGAAAAGAAAAGCAGGTCTTAGGCACAATGATAGAACTGTGAGCCACACCAGAGAATATGACTGGACTAAAGAAGACAGGAACCCTGAAAGGCATGGAAAGAAGAATCAGATGACTGTTCTTCTCTTACTTCACCTGCAATAAATGAGATGAGGAATAAATGAGACAGAGAGATCCCAAGTTCTATTCCTTGGATCAAAGCATTGTGATGGGGTTACTAGTATAAACCTCAGTGAACTTGTGACAGCAAAATAAAATTTAATGTAATAGTGACTACTCCCACCTCTCAATAAATCTCAGAGACTGGTTCTCCTGGCCTGTGAATCATCCAGGCATGGTCTATTGGCATTTTCATAAAAAACTGTATCTGACTTATGAGATAATAAAATGCTTTCCCTGGAAGAGAAAATGACTCCTTGCTGCGTGGTCACAGACCTTGCCACATGCAACTCTGCACTCCCACTTCTATCCCCCACTATGTAGTTGAACTATAATGGTTTAAATGTGAGCTTGGGCCTTGCATGCCAAGGCAAGTGTGAACTATAGTTCCAAGCTAATGGGAAAATAATCGCTGAGTTTTGAAAAAAAAGGTATTTTCTGAAGTTCTATTAGTGCTGAATACAGCATTGGTTTTGCTCTGAGGCATAACACAATTTAGAGCAATGGATACATTTTTAGCTTTATCTAATTCTTCACCACAGAAAACAGCCCTCATAAATGGGTAGCTCTTTTTACAAATTATTTTGGAAACGTAAGTCTATCAACTCACTACAGTGAATTTGGAAGTTTCTAAACAGTTAGCAAAATAAAATATAGTGAAGGTCAGGGCTTATACCAAATAAGGACAGTTAACTTTTTTTTTCTTAATTGATGGTGTCAAATCCTGCATGGAATATACTCACTAGAAGAGCATGTTGAATGTTACAAAAGCCACCAGAAAATATTATTTTTAGATTTCAAATGGAAGTTGTGTTGCACAATGTTCACAGCCAGTTTTAGATACTGTTTACTAGGCCTGATCTAGACTACAAACTTAGGTGATGGAAGTCACCTTACATTGATTTAATAATGTATGTGTCTACCCTGCTAGATTCCCCTTTACCAACCTAACTTACCTGTAATGCTGATTTAATTACTCTCCTCTGCAAGTAAGAAAGTTTTGCAGCCACTGCTCATCATCCCATAGCTATGAAACTATGTGATCCTATCAGTCAGTACTCGTTTCCAGAAACCAGAAACAGTGTTCCACCATGTTCAGCTGCTGCATGACCACCAGCAGCAACTGGTAAATGTTTCATTCTATGACTTACTTTAACTCTACTTGAATGACATTGTAACATTCCATACTAGCTCCTGTTTTGGCTATGGAAATTCAACCAGACTGCACAGTTGAGTGGGGTCCATGCTTCTTGGGATATAGTATAGGTGCAGCTAAATCAGGCTATAAAAAAAAAAGACATGAAAAAACACATGCTGTTTGCTACTGGTATTAGGGGATGGAAGAAACTGCATCATCAGAGAATGAAGCCATGTTCCCTTTCCCCCTGTGATAAGGTTTTGGTCCAATAGGCATTGAAAACACTTCTTGAAACCCCCTGCAGATAGTTCACCCATAGTGCACTACAAGTGAGGGCACATTCCACCAACACAATGAGCATTGTGTGGACATGCCTGATTGACTTAATTACTGTGGAGACTCTATGTCAACTTAAATTAAATCGACTTATCTTTGTAGTGCAAACATGCCCTAACATTTGTATAAATGTGTTTGAGTGGTAACAAATGCAAATACTACCACAGGGTATTCACTATTCATAGCTCAACAGTCATTATTCCCCCGATTTAAAAGATTCAGTCAGCCAAGCAGGGAGCATGTGAGCTCGATGAATAATCACACAATATGAATGGCATCAGTTGCAAGTAACAGTTTAGGAATAACCTACAGTTTATGAACTGCTCAGCCAGATTATTCAGCAAATACTTAAACACAGTTTTTTAGAAACTGGGATTGAATCACAAATAAAGAAAGTATTAAATTTAAGAGATACTTTATTTGCAGTGTATAATTCAGTCATTTTACAAGACGCACTCACAATATTTCAAAGGAGCAAGCGTTAGGCCATGATATAGACCATTATACTGACATAGAACAGCAAGTCTTACATTCCTAAATGAAAATTTGAATAATTTCATGTAAAACTTAAAATTTAGAAAGCCCAGTCCAATTTAATGTCTCTAAATGATAGTCAGCCAGTCAATTCTGTTCAATTAACAGCTTTGAAGTGATTTTTCTCTTTTGAAATCTTATGAGAAGGAAGGAATGCCCAAATTCACCCATTTCTCAGGATATTTCCATCATATATTTAGTTTAAATTGGTCCTCATATTTAGCAGAGTCATCCATTTGATGGCTGGAGCAGCTGTGTGTAGTCTGTACATTAAAACAATCGATACTTCACATTTCTGACAGGAATATATGATCTGAATTGTCAGAGTGAATCAGATCACTCCCCAGTCCAAAGTTCTGTCTTTGACAGTGATCTCTGCCTGATGCTTCAGAAGATGATGCAAGGAGCTTCAGAAGATGATGCAAGGAAGCTTAATTCTA